>NC_044988.1:98364051-98664051 GCF_008728515.1 Papio anubis | reverse complement strand
CCGGCTTTGCTCTTAAGCTCGTTAGGATAATTTGGACCTTGATGCACTAAACACATTTCCTAGCTGCTAGGACGCCCCACCCTACCCCGCCCCACGGTCCCTCTCAGCCTGCCGAGAAACCTCCCAGGCTTCCTCTGGAGCCTCAGCTCCCCTCTGAACCCAGAGAAGAGCCAGCCTTCGGCCAGGCGCGGTGGCTCACGCCTGTAATCCCAGCACTTTGGGAGGCTGAGACAGGTGGATCAGGAGGTCAGGAGATCAAGACCATCCTGGCTAACACGGTGAAATCCCGTCTCTACTAAAAAATACAAAAAATGAGCCGGGCATGGTGGCAGGTGGCTGTAGTCCCAGCTATTTGGGAGGCTGAGGCAGAAGAATGTTGTGAACCCAGCAGGCAGAGCTTGCAGTGAGCCAAGATTACACCACTGCACTCCAGCCTGGGCGACATAGCAAGACTTGGTCTCAAAAAAAAGAAAAGAAAGAAAGAAAAAGAAGAGCCAGCCTTCCCACCCCACTAGGAACCCCACCCAGGATTTGGGTTGAGTGAAACAGCATGAGTCAGGAGTTTCCAAAGCTCAGCTCTGTCCTGACTTGCTGCACAAATACAGGCTGGCCTCCTAACGCAACGTGCCTCAGTTTACCCAGGTCTAAGAAAGCATCTGGACTAACCCCTAGGGATGTCCACACACGGGAGCCCCGAGAACCTCAGCTGCCCAGCTCTCTGGTTCTGGCCTGCAGAGTTTAAAAGCATGGGCTCTGGGCCAGACAGCCTGGGTTCACCACCCTGCTCCCCCACCCACTATCTGCAAGATCTCAAGCAAATGACTTCTCTTCTCCAAGCTTCAGTTTTCTCATCTGCAAAATGGGGGTCACAGCAGGATTCAATGAGCTAATGCAAGAGAAGTGCTTAGGCAGGCGCGGGGCTCCCAGAGAGCCCTCCAAACATGGAGGCAGAGGCTGCCTGGGGCTGGGCCCAGTGAGCACCGCTGTCCCCTGAACTCACCTGGCTTCTGCCCGGGTCACCGTGTACTCAAACCAGAGTACATTGGGAATGAGGCTTGTGTCTCGGATTAGGAAGAACTCAGAGACAGGCCTGGAGAGACAGACATCAGAGAGCCAGGGCCACATCAGGGCATGAGTCTGTTACTACACCAGACACCCCCAACATTGCCCGGGGCTGGCACGACACCCGCCCCCACTGCCTAGACTCTTTGCCTGGCCTGAGACCCCAGAGCCACTGAGAGACCCAGCTATGTCACCTGTGTCACCTCAGGCAGGGGCACTGTCCCACGGCACACACATCCCAGCAGGACTCAGGCTTCTAAGTCCCTGAGAACCTAGGCGAGGACAGAGGATGGCACTCTGGCTTCCCAGCCTGAGGAATCCCCCCGTGTTTCTGCCGCAAACCCCGGGGGGAGGTGGAAGCCAGGCAGGTGGGGCCTACAGCCTTATGCCACCAGAAGGCTAGGCACTGGGGCCTTGCCAGGGAGACAGGGGCTGGGGTCAAGACTCCTGGGTCCACCCAATGATGGCCCCACCCACAGGAGGGGACAGGGCCCACAGTGCCCAGGAAGGCAGGAGACAGTTACCAGGCTGCTATCCTGGGGAACAGCGGGGTGAGGACCTCCTGGGTGAAGATGAACCAGGCGATGGCCATGAGGCCTCCAGCGATGCCTCCATAGAGCACCTGGCTCCAGGTGTGGTACAGCAGGTAGACCCTGGGCCAAGGCCAGAAGTGAAGTATGTGAGAGCCAGTCAGAGACAGGCCCACACAATCCCTGCTGCCCACATGTCAGCTTCCCCGGGAACCTGTGCCCGCACATGTGGAGACACACAGACAGGACACCGACTCCACGGAGCACAGCCTCAGATCCCCTTCCAAGAGGGAGGGCACCGGACCCCACACGGCTCTCCCATCTGCAGCAGTGAAGGGTCAGCTGGGATCTGCCTGCCTCCCATCTAGCCCTTGACCTCTGAATTTATCTACAGTGGGTTCCTCCGGAACACTGGGAAGAGACGGCTGATACATGGAGTTGGCCCCAGAATCTTGGGCTCAGTGGGCTCAGTGGGGACTGGGCTAGAAGGGGCAGCTGGAGCCCTGTCCTTTTAAAACTAGAGGTCTGGGACCCCTTTTCCAGTCCTGCCCTACAGGCTCTGGGACTAGGGTCCATGGAGGGGTCCCAGAGGGACCAGGAATCAGCAGGACACCACATGGGCAGGGTGCAGACAGGGGCTCTCCCTCCTCCATACCTGCTGTAGGAGACTAGAAAGGCCGCAGCGAGGAGTCCCAGGGAGAGTACGTGCCTCCACAGCAAGTCCAGGAACCTGGCGTTGTTTGTTTGGTGCATTCTGGGAAAACACGCCCACCAGATGACCTCAGCCCACAGCCCAGCCCAGGCCTCCCAAACAGTCCCTGGCCCCATCCAAATGCTCCCTGGGTACCTTCTGCCTCTGCTGCAGCCCCTCCCACCCCAGGGATATCCGAAGGGCTAGCAGTGAGTCCCTAGCAGAGCTCGACCTGAGCCAGTTCAGGGCCATCCCAGCCGGGGGAGAAACTCACCTTAAATACAGGAAAAGGAAGGAATAGATGGAGAAGAACCACATAAACTGGGAGTGGCTGGAGGGCATCCCGTACTTCGTGCCCACTGCTGTGTGGGGGCCTGGGAGAGAGAGGAGACCAGGGCATCATGGGAGGATGCAGACCTCCCAGTAACGCCCCAACCTGGGGGACCCTCAGGCCCTGGCAGCCCAGGCCCTACCTCCACAGGGCCGTGGCTCCTGGATGACGTTTTTGATCAGCCAGTTGACCCCCTCGTTCAGTGCCAGGCCCCCAAGGAAGGAGATCTGCTGGGGAAGACGTACGGTCAGCTGGGCCTCTTTGCACCTGTTGGCTGCTACCTAGTCCCAAAGACCACGGCCTCTGACTGAACCTCCCAGCCCAACAGGTAAGTAACCTAGAACCAGCCAGGAGGATCCACGCATCTGAAGACAGGTGGACGCAGGGATGAGAAGGCAAACCCTGGGCTGAGGGGCAGACAGGCTGCCCAAAGCAGGGTGGGGACACTGCGGGGGGGCGTGGGGAGGGTGTGGGCAGGACAGACTCACCGTGTGCAGCTCCCGCTTAAATATGATGAGGGTCACGAAACCGACGATGACAAATACAGGGCTGAGGCTCAGGTAGGCAAGGAGGTGGCCAGAGAGATCACCTGGCAAGACAGAGAACAGAATGAGGACAGGGCACAGGCATCAGAAGAGGGGCCAGCCCCCTGCAAGCAGGGCCTGAGCCAGAAAGGAGGTCCCGGCAGGGCCTGAAGCATGGGGGCCAGGCAGCCACGGACACCTGTTTACCAGCCGGTCGTGCCAACTCAGTCACGGTCATATGTGATGCTGTCTATTATTTTTTTTTTTATTTATTTTTTTTTTTTTGAGACGGAGTCTCGTGCTGTCGCCCAGGCTGGAGTACAGTGGCCAGATCTCAGCTCACTGCAAGCTCCGCCTCCCGGGTTCACGCCATTCTCCGGCCTCAGCCTCCCGAGTAGCTGGGACTACAGGCGCTGCCACCTCGCCCGGCTATTTTTTTTTTGTATTTCTTAGTAGAGACGGGGTTTCACCGTGTTAGCCAGGATGGTCTCGATCTCCTGACCTCGTGATCCGCCCATCTCGGCCTCCCAAAGTGCTGGGATTACAGGCTTGAGCCACCGCGCCCGGCCGATGCTGTCTATTATTTAGCACTAAAGTGTACACAGCATGCGTTTAAAGCAGGTGCCCTGACTGTTCCCATTCTATAGATGAAAAAACTGAATCCCAGAGTAACTATGTGACTCACCCAAGGTCACACAGCCAGAAGGAGGTGGGACCAGGACTAAAGTCCAAGTCTCTGACCTGGTCCAGACACTAGACCAATCCCTCCTGCCAAAGCAGGAAGGTGAACCTGGCCTGGTGACTCCAGAGGTGGAGCCCGGGACCTGGGAGGTAGCCTGGAAGGCATATGAGAGCCACACACTGTTGTGCTGGGGCTGCCCTGGCTGAGCCCTGGGCCTCCGGGGAAATCCGACATTCTCTGGACACCACACAGACTTGGGTCCACACTGAAGACTCGGACAGAAACCAAGCCCAATATGGCCACAGTAACAGCTGCTCGCCGCTTCTCTGGCAGTAAACTGCCTACCTATTGATTACCAGCTTCTGACACTCCCATCACGCCTGGGATGGAGGCATCGGAGGAACACTGGGCCCTTTTAGGAAATGGGGACACTCAAGCTGAGAATCCAAGGACAGGGGAGGCTGAGTCCGAAGGCCACCCTCACCATTTGGGACAGGCAGCTATGTAGCCACTCTGGGGTCTAAGGGCATGGTTCAGCTCCTATGCCCGCACTCGCTGGTTGCATGAACTGAGGCAAGGATTCAAGCCTCAGCTCACCCACTTGTGGAACAGGGATATTAGTGTCTACCTCCTACAGCTGCATGAGGCTCAATGAGATGGGACCTGTGAGACACCTAGCTTGGTCCCTGGCAACCAGGACACTTCCATGTTGGGGCAGAGGTGGGGAGAACCCAGTGTGGGAAATGGTCCATGCCACCAGCCTCACACAAGCAGCAGGGAAGGTGTCCACAGAGGGCTGAGCCCGAATTCCAGGGCTGAAGACATAGACACACACACGCCTGGCCTCATCCACACCCAGGATCCTACCCAGCCCATCCTACCCAGGGTCAGGCTGGCCTGGAGTTGGTCTGGGAGAGCAGAGCAGCCCAGCTAAGTGCCTGGGTTCAAGTGCTGTTGCTGCCACAGTCCCACTGAGTGACAGTGGGTGAGTCCCTTCTCTTTCCTGGGCCTCTCCACTACGAAACTCACCTCCACAGCACTGGGCTATGATGACAGTGAATGACGGGTACCCCCAAAACTTTAGCCATCTCCATAGCCTGTCCCAGAGCCAGTACTACCCTGGGGTTTTCCTGAAGATGCTACCAGGGACTCTGGCCTCTCCACTCTCTGATCCAAGCCCCCTCAGGCCTCCCACTCCCCTTAGGACAAGCTCCCCCTCAACCCGGCTCATCTGGCTCTGCACAGTCCTGGCCCTGCTTCCCTCTCACCCTCTGCTCCAGTTCCAAGGACTAAACTCAAGTTCCCTGAGCGCACCGTGCCCTGTCCTACTTCTGGACCTTTGCACACAGTTTCCCCACCTGGGATGCTCTCTGGGTGAACTCAACAAACGTCACCACAGTGGCAAAAAAAGACACATACGTCCCTGCCAGTGCAGAGCTCGCAGTCTGACGGGAGAATCTGCCATCCAGGCACAGTTCATGATCCACTAGTGTAGATAATCAGGACAGCATCTGAGAGTATGGACAGGGTCTCTTTATACCCCACTCTATCTCCCAAGCCCAGCACAGGGCCTGGCTCTTAACTGGGCTCAAAAAGTATTGAATGAATTAAGTAAGCAAGTGACGGTGTGATGAGGGGTGTGATGGAGAAGTGCAGGGAACCACAGAAGCATTGATAGAGGACTAGACCTCACCAGATGCTCCAGGCTCAGCCAGGTCCATCACAGCCTGTATCATGCTGCACACAACTGCCCGCCAGGTTCCTTCTGGCTTGCTGGATTGTGAGCACTCCAAGAAGCTACTCTGAGGCCAGGCGGAGAAGCTGTGAAGGTGCAGAGGCCTTAGCAAGTCTTTCCCCACCTCCAGGCTTTGGCTTTCCTCTTATAAAGCAGCCAGTTTCCATAGTGCAGGAGTGCAGGGATATTTCAGGCCCTGTTAAGCATTCTAAAACCAGAGCTAGCCCAGAGCCTAGCACTCAGAAGTGTTCAGCGGATATTGGCTGAATGAATGAATGGATGGATAAATGTTAGACAGGCAGGCAGGCAGGGCCCAGCACCTGGCAGGGCCATACCACCCCCAGTACAACCCAGAACACCAGGGTCAAAGTTCTTTGGCATTCGATCCTGGTGCCCTCGGCGGAGCCAGGTTCTCACATCTCGCAAGACAGCAGCATGAGCGGGCCCTTCCCAGGCAACCAGGGCTCAATGAGGGGGCCCCAACCTTCCCTGGCACTCAACCATCCTACCCAGGGAGGGTCCTGGAAGGTGGGATAACATTAACTGCAAGTATTTGCTGAACGCTTACTGCATGCCGGGCACTGTTCAGCCCTTCTTGTGCCTCCTGCTATTTGATGCTCACACCATCACCAGAAGGTAAGCACTGTAATCAGTTCCACTTTAGAGATGAAGTAACTTAAGCAGAGGCAGGCACCTGCACAAGGCCTCCGCCTCAACTGGAACCCAGATGGGTCAGGCCCCCACTCCCAGGCTCTGCACCACTCTTACTAGACAGCTTCCAGAACGCCGCTAATGGACCTCTCAACTGGAAAGCCCTGCGCTTCGAGAGGTGTGTCTGATAGGAAGCTCCAGAAGTCAAGATCCCGAGGCTGCCCGCCCCCTCATCGGGTCCTCTCCGTTGTGGAGTCGTGCCCTGATCAAGGCGTGGCACCACAAGTACTCAAAAGCCTGGCTTCACCTTGCACACTCCCAGCAACGGGGAGCTCTTTCTCTTACAAGCAGCCCAAAGCACTGTTCGAAGCAAACAGACACTCCCTGCACGCTGGAGCGGGAGTGCGGCCTCTGGGGCAGCGGAGGGCGGGGGAGAAGGGCCAAGGTCCAGACCAGGGATCTTTTCTCGCCTCACACAGATCCCCACCCCATTTCAGCCCACCGGCGCCCCGGGACCCTGGGGAGCGCCCCGACCGCGCAGCCGCAGAGTGCGCGAGCGAGCGCCTCACAATTTCGCCCAGCTCATCCCCGCACCACTGCGCCTGCGCGGCGCGCGTGCCGGCCGAGCCCCTCCATGGCTCACTATTTGACAGTTCCCACCCTAGTCCCCCGGCGCCCCCTCCGCGGGCTCGCGCAGGCCGGAGCGCCCGGGACTGAGAGGCCGTCCCCGGGAAGGCGTCCTCGGAGCCGGGACCGCCTTTTACCTGCAGGATATTCGACGTGGGTGAGGGTCACCGGCCGCCATGAAGCGGGGAGCGAGCACTGTCCGTCCGCTGCCATCTTACCCGGAGACCGGGCTTCTTCGAGCAGCCAATGGGGAGCCAGGGGGGCGGTGGTCCTGACCTATCACGCCGGAGAAGCGCCGTGCACCCAATCGGTGGTCAATATAGGTAGCGGCGCAGCCATTCAGCGTGCAGGCCGTGGGGCTGGCCCGAGCGGCGAATCAGAGAGCGGGGCCCCTGGGAGCCAACGAGCCGGCCCAGCTGGCCCCCAATCTGGGGCGAGCGCAGGTAGGCGCCTGGCCAATCAGAGAAGGGGAGGGTTCCAGCACAGAACAGGGGACATAACAGCCAATCAGAAGGTGAGGCTGCCTCAGCGTGTGGGCAGGGCGGGCCAATCAGGCGCTGGCTTTGGGGGCGTGTTGAACTTTGGTGGGAGCTTTGGTTCGGCTGGGACCTGCGCCCTGAGTGAACGCTCCTGTGGTACCCCGAGCTGACCCGTGGTCTGAGGGACCTGCGCGTCCGATAGCGCGTGCTCAACGAGGGGAGGCAACCTCAGCCCCAGGGGGTTTGAACCGACCCACTTTCAGTTACGAGTAAACTGAGACCAGAGAGCAGAGGGGGCTTATTTCCCTCTGCCCCATACTGGCCGGCGAAAGGGCAAGTCATACAGAGCAGGCGACCTTTTTGTGAAAAGTATGTGGGTCGGGGCGCGCAGAAGGTGCCCTAAACGCTGGACTGAACAGAAGCTTAACGGATACTTAAGAATGGAAGCTTAGCTGCAATTAAGGACTCCTTCCTCCTTTCATTCATTTAACAAAGATTTATTGATTCATTCACGTTTATGCTACTTAATGAGGCGTTTTGGGAGCATTTCAAACAAGAAGTCGGTTTTCCACCTACCCTTCAGTTTTCCCAAGACATTCCTGCGTGAACAGCCACACTCTCCCACCCGCCTTCACCTCTCCTATCCGATTCTGTCTCTGGCTGGACTGGATTGCAGTCTAGGTAAGGTGGGCTGGGAGGGCTCAGCCTCTTGTCTCCTGCCCCTAGCACGTGTTTTTGTTTGTTTGTTTGTTTGGTTTTTGAGACAGTGTCTTGCTCTGAGGCCCAGGCTGGAGTGCAGTGGAACGATCTCGCTCGGCCTCCTGGGTCCAAGTGATTCTCCTGTCTCAGCCTCCTGGGTAGCTGTGACTACAGGCACACGCCACCGCATCCGGCTAGTTTTTGCATTTTTAGTAGAGACAGGGTCTTACCATGTTGGCCAAGCTGGTCTCGAACTCCTGGTCTCAGGTGATCCACCTGCCTTGGCTCCCAAAATGCTGGGATTACAAGCGTGAGCCACCATGCCCAGCTAATTTTTTTTTTTTTTTTTTGAGACAGAGGCTCACTCTGTCACCCAGGCTGGAGTGCAGTGGCACGCCCAGCTAGTTTTTGTGTTTTTCGTAGAGACGGGGTTTCACCGTGTTGGCCAGGATGGTCTTGATCTCCTGACCTCGTGATCCACCCACCTCGGCCTCCCAAAGTGCTGGGATTACAGGTGTGAGCCACCGCCCCTGGCCACTATGTGCTGTTTTGCTGCATGGGATGTAGCGCCTCTCCTGCCCTACTTTGCCCTGCCAAATCTGGCTCAGGTGTCTCCTCGACTTACAGGTTTCCACAGCCAAGTGAGGGGCCAGTACTGGGCTCTCACGGTTGCATTTCCTGTCCTATGTCAGCCCTGACCTCACTGGACTGTAATCGGTTCCTTATCCCTCCCAGTGAGCGGCAGCTCTCAGACTTCACAGAGTGCCGAGATCAGCCTGTAGAAAACGCAGATTCCTGGGTCACAGTAGGGCCTGGGTTGATCCAGTAGGTCTGGGTTGGAGCCTAGGTGCCTGCGTTCTTATGTGCTCTGGGAATTTTGATACAGGTGGTTACAGCCACCACTGGAGAAGCCCTGGGCAACATGAGGACAGGGCCTGGTACACCCTGAGCCTGGTCCAGACCAGACCTAGAGCAAGTGCTGATAAGTGACACGAGGGCCCCTGAGGTGAGGTGAGAATAACCCAGGAAATCCCACTGAGAGAGTGGCTGTCTGCGAGTGGCCAGGCCAGTGGAGCGGGGACGGTGAGCTGGCCAGTGTGGCCGGAGATGATGGTGACTCACAACCTACCAGGGAGCCCAGAAGGCCCACTGCCCCTAGCCCTGCTGTGCGCTCTCCCAGCCTGGGCTCATCGGGGTCAGCTGGCCTCGGTTTCCTCAGGCACTGCCATTATTAGCCCCTGAAAAGCAGGAGGTGTGAGGAGCGGGCCGGAAGCTTCCCAGAATAGTTACCTGGGACAGGGCAGCCATCCATGATCTGGGCCACATTGCTGCTCCCAGATAGACCTCAGGAGCAAAGTCCATGAAATGCAAGCCTGTCAGTGCAGGGAACCTCCCGAGGGAGGATGAAGATGAGGAACTACAAAATGAGACGGAGTTACCCGGGGAGGGTTTTCCTGGCAGAGAGAACAGTGTAAGCCGGTGCCCTGGGGCCCGAGTGTGGCTGGATGAAGTGGGCAAGAGGGAAAGAAGGAGTAACGTGGTCGGGGGAGGTCCACAGGGGCCTGGCCGCCGGAAACTCTGAGGGCACTGTGGGTGGGGACAGAGGGGAGCTCTGAAAGATGGGTTTGTTGTTGGGTTCGGTTTGGTTTTCTTGTTTAAAATAGAACATTCAGGGCAGGCACAGTGACTAAACCTGTAGTCCCAGCACTTTGAGAGGCCAAGGTGGGAGGATCACTTGAGCTCAGGAGTTCAAGGCTAGCCTGGGCAATACATCAAGACTTCATCTCTACAAACAAATTTTTAAAAATTAGCCAGGCATAGTGGTGCATGCCTGTGGTCCCAGTTACTCGGGAGGCTGAGATGGGAGGATTACATGAGCTGGGGAGGTCAAAGCTACAGTGAGCTGTGATCCTGCTGCTACACTTCAGCCTGGGCAAGAGAGTAAGACCCTGTCTCAAAAATATGGCTGGGTTGTAATCCCAGTACTTTGGGAGGCCGAGACGGGTGGATCACCTGAGGTCAGGAGTTCAAGACCAGCCTGGCCAACATAGTGAAACCCCATCTCTACTAAAAATACAAAAAGTAGTTGGGCAAGGTGGCACATGCCTGTAATCACAGCTACTTGGGAGGCTGAGGGAGGAGAATCGCTTGAATCCAGGAGGCGGAGGTTGCAGTGAGCCGACATCACGCCAGCCTGGGCAACAAGAGCGAAACTCTGTCTCAAAAAATATATATATATATATACACACACACACACACACACGGCTGGGTGCAGTGGCTCACTCCTATAATCCCAGCATTTTGGGAGGCCAAGGCAGGCGGATTACTTCAGGTCAGGGGTTTAAGACCAGCCTGGCTAACATGGCAAAACCCCGTCTCTACTAAAAATACAAAAATTAGCTGGGTATGGTGGCATGCACCTGTAGTCCCAGCTACTCGGGAGGCTGAAGCAGGAGAATTGCCTGAACCCGGGAGGCAGAGGTTGCAGTGAACCGAGATCATGCCACTGCACTCCAGCCTGGGTGACAGAGCAAGACCGTCTAAAAAACAATTATATATACACATATATATGTATATGTGTATATTTCATACAGAAAATTTCAGAAATCAAACGTATACAGCTTGATGTAGTTTCACAAACTAAGCACACATGTAAGCAGCCCCCACATCAGGAACCAGGACCTTAGGAGCCCTGGCTCCCCCTCCAGTCACCCCAGGTGACTTCCAACTTCCGACACCATACCTTCAGTTTGGCTGGATTGTGTAATTTCGTTTTTGTTTTGTTTTGTTTGTTTTTTGAGACAGAGTCTCACTCTGTCGCCCAGACTGCAGTGCAGTGGCGTGATCTCAGCTCACTGCAAGCTCCGCCTCCCGGGTTCAAGCAAATCTCATGCCTCAGCTTCCCGAGTAGCTGGGACTACAGACGTGTACCACCATGCCTAGCTAATTTTTTTGTAGTTTTAGTAGAGACGGGGTTTCACCATGTTGGCCAGGATGGTCTTGATCTTGATCTCATCGTCTTGACCTCATGATCTGCCCGCCTCGGCCTCCGAAAGAGCTGGGATTACAGGCATGAGCCATGGAGCCTGACCTGGATTGTGGAATTTCTGTCAACGGAAGCCTACAGTCTGCACTTTTTGTGTATGTGGCTTCTTCACTCACATTATGGTTGTGAGCGTTAGCCATGCTGCAGCCTCTGGTGGAAATTTGCTTCCTCTTGTTGCTGTGCGGTATTCCGTGGGGTGAACATTCCACAGTTTATTTCCCATTCTAGTCTGTTTTTATTTTTTATAGAGACAGGGTCTCGCTGTGTTGCCCAGGCTGGTCTTGAACTCATGGCCTCAGACGGTCCTCCTGCCTTAGCCTCCCAAAGTGCTGGGATTACAGATGTGAGCCACTGCGACCGGCCCCCATTCTAGTCTTGATGGACATTTGGGTGTTTCTAAGTTTGGGGTGTTAGAAGTAGTGCTGCTGGGGCCGGGCACGGTGGCTCAAGCCTGTAATCCCAGCACTTTGGGAGGCGGAGACGGGCGGATCACAAGGTCAGGAGATCGAGACCATCCTGGCTAACACGGTGAAACCCCGTCTCTACTAAAAAATACAAAAAACTAGCCGGGCGCGGTGGCGGGCACCTATAGTCCCAACTACTCGGGAGGCTGAGGCAAGAGAATGGCGTGAACCCGGGAGGCGGAGCTTGCGGTGAGCTGAGATCCGGCCACTGCACTCCAGCCTGGGCGGCAGAGCGAGACTCCGTCTCAAAAAAAAACAAATAAATAAATAAATAAAAAAAAAGTAGTGCTGCTGTGAACACCTGTGCATGGCTATGGATTCGTACCTGTGGATTTGTAGCTGTGGATTCATGTCTGAGGGAGATGTGCCTAGGAGCCCTCGCAGGGTCACAGGAGATGGAAGTGGTGACACAGTGGGACCCAGCTGTCGGACAGGGGCTGGGCGGTGCAGGCCTGAATATGACCAGGAGCCCCAGGGGAGGCTGCCCGAGCTGCCTGCGTCCTTCCTGTGAGCTGAGGGTTTGACCAGTGGTGTTCTCAGCGCCAGCTCTGCATCCTGAGAGGTGCTGCGTCCTTCTTGTTACCTTCACAACAGCCCTGCAGGGCAGCCCTGAGTGTGCCCAGCTTGTAGCTGAGGATGGTGAGGCTTGGAGTGGCACACTGTTTGCCATGGCCTCCTGGCCCAGGTTCAGAACCCCCTGCGTCTCATGAAGCAAACTGCTGGCCACCTCCTCCCACTGCCCCATAGGTTCTCAGGCAAGCCCTGAAACTCAGGCTTTTCCAGAGCTGTCCCAGGGCAGGGTCTGGCCTTTTACCTCTGGCCTTTCCTCTGGCAGGGAGTTCACAGACAAGGTGGCCCTGAGATTAGAGGTACAGAGTCTAACTGCACCGCACCCCAGCCACGCTGCTCTGTGCTCAGAGTCCCAGCAAGCCCTTAGGAAACAAGGCTCTCTCCCTCTCTTGGCCTCTGATATGGTTTGGCTGTGTCCCCACCCAAATCTCGTCTTGAGTTATAGCTCCCATGATTCCCACATGTTGTGGGAGGGACCCGGTGGGAGGTAACTGAATGATGGAGGTGGTTCCCCCCATACTGTTCTCGTGGTAGTGAATAAGTCTCATGAGATCTGATGGTTTTATAAGGGGTTCCCCCTTCTGCTTGGCTCTCATTCCCTCTTGCCTGCTGCCATGTAGGACATGCCTTTTGCCTTCCACCATGATCGTGAGGCCTCCCCAGCCACATGGAACTATGAATCCATTAACATCTTTTTCTTTACAAATTACCCAGTCTTTATCAGCAGCGTGAAAACAGACTAATACAGCCTCTTTCCCCAAACACGGTGATGCTGCCTTCAGGGTTGGAGGTTCATTTGTTGACTTCAGGAAATATTTGAGTTCCTCAGTCATGCCAGACCATGTGTGGGCATCAGGGATGAAGGGTGAACATAGCCAGCTGGGTGCTGCCCTCGGGAAACTGCCATTTCAGTGGAGGCTGTGGAAGCCCTGGATCCCTGTGATGTCAAACTAGAAGTGACAGTTTCGGTTGTAAAAACCTCTGAGAGATGGCCAGGCATAGAGTCTCACACCTGTAATCCCAACACTTTGGGAGGCCGAGGTGGGCGGATCATGAGGTCAGGAGTTCAAGACCAGCCTGACCAATATGGTAAAACCCCACCTCTACTAAAAATACAAAAATTCCCGGGCGTGGTAGTTCACGCCTGTAATCCCAGCACTTTGAGAGGCCGAGGTGGGTAGATCACCTGAGGTCGGGAGTTCAAGACCAGCCTGACCAACACGAAGAAACCCCATCTCTACTAAGAATACAAAATTAGCCGGGGTGGTGGCGCATGCCTGTAATCGCAGCTACTCGGGAGGCTGAAGCAGGAGAATCACTTGAACCCGGGAGGCGGAGGTTGCGGTGAGTCAAGATTGCACCATTGCACTCCAACCTGGGCAAAAAGAGTGAAACTCTGTCTCCAAAAAAAAAAAAAAAAAAATAGCTGGGCATGGTGGCTGGCACCTGTAGTCCCAGCTACTTGGGAGGCTAAGGCAGGAGAATCGCTTGAACCCAGGAGGCAGAGGTTGCAGTGAGCCAACATCACGCCACTGCACTCCAGCCTGGGCGACAGTGCAAGACTCTTCAAAAAAAAAAAGAGGAAAAGGTCATTTGCAGAATACTGTGCAGCAACAAGGAAATAAAATACTGAAACATACCACAGATGGACAAACCTTCAAAACATGCTTGCACCTGAAGAAGCCCAGCATAAAGGCCGCCCATTGGATGATTCCATTTACAGCAAATGCCCAGAAAAGGCAAATCGATACGGAGAGTAGCTTGATGCTGGCCTGGGACTGGGGGATTTACTACAAGTGGGCATCACGGGGGTGTGGCAATTGTTCTCCAACCATACCGAGGTAATTGGTACACACCTCTGTAAATTTATTTAAAACAACATTAAAGCAAGTGAATCTATGATGTATGAATTATACCTTATTAAAACTGTTTAAAACAAACCAAAATAAGTTGGGCACAGTGGCTCATGCCTCCTACTTTGGGAGGTCAAGAGGGGGAATTGCTTAAGCTCAGAAGTTTGAGGCCACCCTGGGCAACACAGCAAGACCCCGTCTCTACAAAAAATACAAAACTTAGCCAGGAGTGGTGGTGCGCTGCTTGGGAGGCTGAGGCGGGAGGATTACTTGGTCCTGTGATGTCAAGTCTTCAGTGAGCTGAGATCACCACACCACCACTGTACTCCAGCCTGGGTGACAGAGTGAGACCATCACTCCAGCCTGGGTGACAGAGTGAGACTGTGTCTCCAAAACAAAAAACAAAAGACACCAAAACAAACATTTGCCAGCATGAGAGGTGGCTAATGTATCAGCTCATGTCTCTAAAATCTGTAAGAGTCGAGCATTTATCCTTCTTTTGAGATGGAGTTTATCCCCAGTTGATTGGGAAAAGCTCTTATTTTCAGCAAAGACGTTAGAAAATTATTGTTTTTTCTTTGTTGTTTGTTTTTGAGACAGTCTTGCTCTGTCGCCCAAGCTGGAGTGCAGTGGTGCGATTTCAGCTCACTGCAACCTCCACAGTGATGATTCAGATGATTCCCCTGCCTCAGCCTCCCAAATAGCTAGGATTACAGGCCTGCACCACCACGCCTGGCTAATTTTTGTATTTTTAGTAGAGACGAGGTTTCACCATGTTGGCCAGGCTGGTCTTGAACTCCTGACCTCATGTGATCTCCCCACCTCGGCCTCCCAAAGTGCTGGGATTGCCGGCATGAGTCACCACGCCCGGCCCCGATAATTTTTTTTTTTTTTTTTTTTAGGTGTGATCACAGTATTGTGGTTATTCTGGAGAATGACCTTGTTTTTTGTTTTTTAAGTTCAGGGATTCATGTGCAGGATGTGCAGATTTCTTACATAGGTAAATGTGTGCCATGGTGGTTTGCTGCACAGATCATCCCATCACCTAGGTTTTTTTTTTTTTTTTTTTTGAGATGGAGTTCCCTTTGTCACCCAGAATGGAGTGAAGTGGCGTGATCTCAGCTCACTGCAACCTCTGCCCGCCGGGTTCAAGCACTTCTCATCCCTCAGCCTCCCAAGCAGCTGAGACTACAGGCACCCTCCGCCACACCTGGCCAAGTTTTTGTATTTTTTAGTAGAGACGGGTTTCACCATGTTGGCCAGGCTGATCTTGAACTCCTGGCCTCAAGTGATCCACCTGCCTTGACCTCCCAAAGTGTTGGGATTACAGGCATGAGCCACTGCGCCCAGCAATCCCATCGCCCAGGTATTAAGCCCAGCATCCACTAGCTATTTTTCCTGATGTTCTCCCTTCTCCCCACCCCTGCCCTCCGACAGGCCCGTGTGTGTTCCCTGCAGTGTGTCCATGTGTTCTCATCATTCAGCTCCCACTTACGAGAAAGTGACTACCCTCTTTTTTTTTTTTTTTTTTCCTGAGACAGAGTCTCGCTGTCGCCCAGGCTGGAATGCAGTAGCACGATCTCGGCTCACTGTAAGCTCTGCCTCCTGGGTTCACGCCATTCTCCTGCCTCAGCCTCCCGAGTAGCTGGGACTACAGGTACCTGCCACCACACCCGGCTAATTTTTTTTGTATTTTTAGTAGAGATAGAGTTTCACTGTGTTAGCCAGGATGGTCTCGATCTCCTGACCTCGTGATCCGCCGGCCTCGGCCTCCCAAAGTGCTGGGATAACGCGTGAGCCACTACGCCTGGCCAACTACCTTGTTTTTAAACTCTGCTTAAAGGTTTAAGAGTAAAGTACATGCCTGAAACTTAGGCTAAAGTATTTTAGAAATACATGAGATAAACATGGCAAATATTAATTACATGACCAGAGGTGTTGGTTTTATGAGTGTTCTTTATATGTTTTTTTCAATTTTTCTGTATATTTGAAAAATTGTTTTTAAGTTTCTTTTTTAAAAACCTTTAAAATAAAACTTGTGATTTCCAGCTGCCCATGAAAACATGTAACGATTCGGCAGGCTTGGACCTGTTCCCACTGTTCCAGCCGCTCCCCCAGCTCTCACAGCTTGGGTGGTAACCACCTTTAAGCCTGTGAGTCTACACCTTGGCCCGGGTCCAGTGCCTGCATTTTACAGATGTGGAAACTGAGGGCCAGTGAGAATCGACTTCCCTAAGACGGTGCCTGAGTGGGGTCCACAGCTAGGCTGCCCACCGCGCATCCATGGCCTTGAGCGTGGCACTGGCCGCTCCCCACCCTTCCCCGCTGACCACCAGGGCTCCCTGCCTAGGGATGGCTGGACCCTGTCAGGCAGCCAAGTGGCCCCAAGTAGGATCACAGCCCCCACCAGGCTTCTCCTGACCTTTGTCCTGGAACCTTCACCCATGGCACCCCAAAGAGCAGGTGCCCTGCTCTGCCCCAAGAAGCAAATATTCATGCACATAACCAACAACATAGCAAAGTGGAAGGAAATCGTTTCAATTGTTTATTCGACTCACAGTCAGTGCACACACTCTACCATCCGAAAGTCAGTCGAAGCTGTGACAATCGACTCTTACAGGCAGTGCACGGATGTGTAAACAAAGACAAATGAAAATGCAAATCAGAGTGGGCAGGGCCAAGGCCCACCATTACATTCACAGCACAGGGTAAGTGCAAATGAACAGGATGTCAGGATGAGGGGTGGGGAGCACAGGGTCCTTCCTGCCCTGGACGCTGCCTCCGGGCATCAGCCTGGGAGGTGAGTTAGTGCCCATGGAATCTGTGTCTGGGAAGAGGCCCACAGAAGATGGCCACACCCAGCATCATCTCCTCTCTGTGGTGCACCCTCCCATCCCCAGACCCCTTTCCCTTCCAGGGGAGAGGGGCCCTGGTCACAGGAGCCAGTCCTCTGACTCCTGAGTGTGGAAACCCAGGAGGGGAGTCTGTTTCTCCCGCAGGCCTCTCAACCTGGAAAGGGCAGAGCCCCAGCAGAATGCATTGGGGCCACAGACACCTGCTCAGGTGAGGACACTGAGAAGTGAGTCTGCCGGGCCGACAGGACCCTGCGGCATGAGAACATCGCTGCTAACAGGAGTCTCTCTGCAGGCCCAGGGGAGGCTCTGCCCCTGTGAGGCCCCAGGAGCGTTTGTGCGTTGAACTGAAGGCAAAGTGCTGGACAGTTTCTTGTCCTAATGAGGGTGGGGAAGCTGGTCCGGCCACATACATCCTCTCGACCTCCCCCAACGTGGTCCCCGGGCCCACGGGTGACAGGGGCCTGAGTGACACCTGGTCAGATCCCCCAGCTCAGAGCCTAGCACCGCCCAGGGAGGTCCGGGCTCATGGAAGGGGGATGGGCGGGGGCAGGAGGGCCCAGCTCCACCTCCGCCCATCTTTGGTGGTGACAGAGGTGGGAGGAGAAATGTCGATCTTTGGCAGGGCGAGGGAATGTCAAAGGACAGTGTCCTGGTTTGGTGCTTGGGTTTGTCAAGGGTCCAGTCCCTGCCCAGATGAGAGCACAGGAGTGGGAGGCCCACCTCTGCCCCACCTCTGGATGGCCCGGACCTGCTGCCCACCAAGGTGGCCCCACTCTCTTCCTCTGGAGTTGCAAACTCTCTGAGAAGGCGGCCGAGGTGGGGAGGCCATCAGGACAGGACAGCCGGATGCCTGGATGCTGAGACCTTGCAGCCACAGGTGGCTTCTAGCTCAGGACACTGTGACCTTCACCACAGGGCTCTGTGCCCCATCCTTCACTTCCACCCTCCCAGCCCCCTTGTCAGCAGCCCTGGGGCAATGGGAGGTTTTGGAGTCCCCCACCTGGGGCATCCCAGCTCTGCCTATCCCAATTCTCCACAACACTCCCCTCTCACTGCCTTTCTCTCCCGGAGGCCCCACTGGTCCTGGCCTCTGCTTCCCCCAGGGACTGTTCCATTCTTCTCCATGGAAATTTCCCCTCTAGGCCTTGGGGACTCCCAGATGATGGGGGTGGGGCAAGGTCAGGGGCAACTGGCCCTTAGCCACCACAGCTGTCAGATACCAACCCAGGGAAGGGAGGAGGAGCCTTCTCTCTGCCGCCTCCCAGCCCGTGCCACCTCTACGGCAGCTCCCCCAGGGGCCCGTTCTCTCGGGGTAGCGTCCCATTCAGGCCTGTGCTGCTGGCCACGGGCACCCCCAGGTACCCCAGCAGGATCTCGCTGCGGCGCCGGGACAGCTGCAGGATGTCGTCTGCTAGCGCGGGCACTGATGTGTAGCGCACATTGTCCAGGTCGAACATGTCCCTCAGGTACTGCACAATCTGGTGCTGGGGGAGCAGAGCTGGTGTCGGGCCTGGCGCAGGCCGCTGCCCACCATGATGCCCTCCAAGTCACCCCAAGTCCCCTTCTCCACCACCAGAGCCCCAGCCTGTCCTCTCCATCCCCAGGTTCCTCCCTCTTGCTGCTTCCTCTGGACCCACGTGGGTCCGGCTCTGCCTTCTCTCTGGGAGCAGGCCTAGGCCCAAGCCCTCACCCCATTCCTGGCAACTCCCAGGACGCCTGTGCCCAGCGCAGGGGTCAGGAAAGAACAAGAACTGCTCCCTGTTTACCTTGAAGAAAGCACAGACTTCAGCGAGCTGAGGTTTGGGTCCAAGGAAGCCGAAGGCTAGGACAGGGCTCACATGCTCCGATACGGAGTAGAAATGGGAGATGAAGCCATCGGGCACCTGCGGGTGGGCACAAGGCTGAGGGGCCAGGCTGGGGCACCAGGCCCAGGTGTCGCATAAAGGGCTGGGCTTTAGAGGTCGCCCCAGCTCATGTACTTTCCTGCTAGATGACCCTGGGCAGTGACTCGAGCTTTCAAAGCCCACTCTCACTTGTGCAGACAGGTAACCGTGGGCTGCTGTGAGAACTGCACAAGGTGGGGCTATGGTGGCTCTGAGGGAAGTGCCTGGAGCACGTGGCCCCGGCAGCTGATATCAGCTGGGCAGCAGAGCCTGGCCGCAGAGGGGAACGACAAACCACAGCCCAGATAGCGCAGCCAGTCGCAGCCTGGGAGCGGAGATTACAGCGGCCTGACTGGGGCGGGGAAAGGGCAGGAGGGACAGTGCTCTGCTTGCTCCTGGGTATCCTGTCCCCACCGAGATGCCTGCACCAGGCCAGCTGCCAGCCCTGTGGCCACCACCCTAGGGTGTTCGTTCCCCTCCCCAGTGGCCTGCTCTGTGCTGGGCCTGGGGAGGAGAACAAGTGGGTCTACATACGCCTCTAGGGAGCTCCTGGCCCAGGGAGAGGTAACGGCGGAAGAAGGGGGCCAGGGCCATGAGCAGTGAAGTCCAAGTGGCTCAGCGAGGCCGCCCTGCACCAGCTCCGCTCCCCACCAAGCTGCCTCAGAGCCCAGCTCATGCTCCCCTAGGCCTGCCCAGTCACTCACCATCAGCAGCCTCCTCTTGGCTTTCAGGACCGACCAGCAAGCAGTGGCCAAGGCCTACATCAAAGATAGGATGTCCCCCGGCTGTCAAAATGGGCCTAGCCCACAGCCCCTCACCCTCTGTCAGCCCAGGACCAAGCTCTTAAACCCAGCTCACCCCACTCCAAGCAGGGAGATGGGGCTGGGTGCCTAAACTCTGCTGCTTCCTCCTCTGATTTTAGACTCAGACATACCTAAACTTGAATCGACTCTAATCTTACTGCTGGATCTTCTCTGAGCCTCAGTCTCCTCTTCTGCAAAGGAGCACAACACAGCACTCCCACATCGTTTGGTGG
This sequence comes from Papio anubis, assembly GCF_008728515.1. Lineage (NCBI taxonomy): Eukaryota > Metazoa > Chordata > Mammalia > Primates > Cercopithecidae > Papio > Papio anubis. The sequence goes on along the minus strand of NC_044988.1, from coordinate 98,644,333 downwards.
TTGTGGGAGCAATGGTTCCCCCCTGTAAACCACCTCGCAGAAGCCTGGGTCCAGGCAGCACAGCCCGGCTGCTGGAGTGTCACTGCTTGCCTTGCTGGGGGTCCTGTGCTGGGCTGTCTCTCGTTCTGTGCCTTTTTATCTTTTTGGTTTTGCTTTCCCCTCTTTTAACTTGATTTAACAGGATGCATTAAAATGGAATCGAATTCATACCAGCACAGAAGTGAAACCACTCAATAGGAAAAAAACGCATACCACGTTGGTTCTAAACTGGGGCACCAGGCAGCAACGGGGCACCCTGGAGGCTTCTCCAGAGCAGACTGTGGTCTCCCAGGCCTGGCAGCCCCGGATCTAGGGGGTGAGGGCCCAGCCCTGGTGCCAGTGCTAGGGACAGAGGGAATGGAGCCAGGCAACCACATGGGCTGATGTGAGCAAGCGTGGGTCTGGGAGCAGGGCAGCGACCCACCGTCTCCTTGAAGCTGTCTGACAGCCAGCGGTTCCGCAGGACGGCGAGCACCGAGGCCGGGGGGTTCTCCAGGTCCTCAAAGGCGTCCATGAGGATAAAGTCCAGCACAATGTCGAAGAAGCTCATGCATACCACCTGCAGAGGGTGCCCCCGGGAGGCTCATGCATGGGGGCACTGCTGGAGCCTCGGGGCCACTTTCCAGATGGGGAGACTGACGCTGGGGGGCTAGAGCATGAGCACACATCGAGGGGACACGTCTTCCCCGCTCTGCTGTGCAATGGGTGTAGCTGAGGCCACTCCTCCCTCCGCCTTGGCCTGGGGTAGGGCAGGAACTGGGGCAGCGATGGAACCGTCTCAGCCGCTTGGAACTGAGGTAGAGCTTGACACAGGAACCCCCTTGCTGCTCAGATGCAGGGGAGCCCAGGATGTTGGGGTTCAGCACAAAGCAACTCACCCCTCGGCCCTCCAGCTCCAGCCGTGTTGTGGCCCAGGTCTCGGGCCGTAGGGCATAGCTCAGCATCTCCTCGTAGCTCTCCAGGAAGCCTTTGGGGCTCTGTGGGGAGAAGCACGGCCCATCCTGGTCACTGGACAAGACCCACAGGGACAGGCTGGCCTGTGGATGGGGGACATGCCAAGGCACGGCTGGGGCCCATCCCCACGCAGCAGGCACAGAGAAAACGTAACAGAGAAGTGTCTCCTACTTAGCACAGCGTGCTTCTCCAGAGAACCAGGGCACGCAGTCAGGTCTCAAGCCAGCTCCTCTGCTGAGCGCCTGCTGCCTTCCACGAGTGCCTAGTGTGACAGTGTGATCTCACTTTGGAGGGACACAGAATGCGAGGATTAGAGTCAGGCAGCTGAAGGTTCAAATCTCCATGACCTTGGACCTCAACGGGGAAAGGGGAGAAGCTACAGCCCTACCCTGATGAGATTCTTCTAGGGCAGTTGCTGAGCTCGTGTGTGACGCAGTCAGTCCAGCACCAAAGCCTTCAACAAACAGTGTTTAAAGCGCCCTGCACAGCACGGAGGCTCTCGGCACACATGATGCATCCTTCACTCTCTAGGACGCTGAGGGTTAGCTGGGGTTTGGGATGCTCTTTTCAGATGTGGGTCTGCATTTACAGATGTAGAAAAACACTTAAGTGTCAGGGTTGGTTCTCAGCATGGATTAACTCGTGACCTTTTTTTTTTTTTTGAGACGGAGTCTCGCTCTGTCGCCCAGGCTGGAATGCAGGAGTGCGATCTCGGCTCACTGCAAGCTCCACCTCCTGGGTTCACACCATTCTCCTGCCTCAGCCTCCCGAGAAGCTGAGACTACAGATGCCCGCCACCACGCCTGCCTACTTTTTTTGTATTTTTAGTAGAGACGGGGTCTCACCGTGTTAGCCAGGATGGTCTTGATCTGACATCATGATCTGCCCGCCTCGGCCTGTCCAAAGTGCTGGGATTACAGGCATGAGCCACACTGCACCTGGCCTTTTTTTTTCTTTAAGTCTTTGTCGCCCTGGCTGGAGGGCAGTGGCGCGATCTCAGCTCACTGCGGCCTCCGCCTTCCAGGTTCAAGTGATTCTCCTGCCTCAGTCTCCCAAGTAGCTAGGATTACAGGTGCCTGCCATCACACCCAGCTAATTTTTGTATTTTTAGTAGAGACGGGGTTTCTCCATGTTGGCCAGGCTGGTCTGGACCTCAGGTGATCCACCCACCTTGGCCTCCCAAAATGCTGAGATTATAGGCAGAGCCACTGCACATGGCCCCAAATGTTTTAAAAAGTATTTACATTTTAAAGAGATTTTGCCAGGATGATCCTAGGCCGTCCCTTAACCGCCCTGAGTCTGTTTTCTCATCGGTAAACGGTGACAATGATGAAGATATGGGCTGGTCCTTGACACTTGAGCATGCCCTATGTCATCGCATAAGGTCCCCAGGACACACCCATTTCCACAGGAGGACACTGATACGCGATGAGGTTTTGTGGTCGCCCCACTGACACCAAGTTGAGCGAGTGGCCTGATGCTACAACCCCAGTCCCTCGGTGCCTCCCACAGGGCTAGCATCTTCCCAGGCCAGGGCCTGGCCCCAGTCCTAATAAAGCCACCACAGTTACTGCTCCAGTCCCAGGGCGCGGTGCAGGCTGTGGCACTCAGGTGCTGCTAAATGGCTTTCATTTCTTTTTTTTTTTTTTTTTGAGACGGAGTCTGGCTCTGTAGCCCAGGCTGGAGTGCAGTGGCCGGATCTCAGCTCACTGCAAGCTCCGCCTCCCGGGTTCACGCCATTCTCCGGCCTCAGCCTCCCGAGTAGCTGGGACTACAGGCGCCCGCCACCTCGCCCGGCTATTTTTTGTATTTCTTAGTAGAGACGGGGTTTCACCGTGTTAGCCAGGATGGTCTCGATCTCCTGACCTCGTGATCCGCCCATCTCGGCCTCCCAAAGTGCTGGGATTACAGGCTTGAGCCACCGCGCCCGGCCGGCTTTCATTTCTTAATAAAACCAAAGTTCCATACTGGGAAGGTTGCAAAGGGAGCTCCCCAGAAGGTGGGGCCCTGGCACCCCCTTAGCCCTCCTTCACTTGTTCACTCACCCTGCTTCCTGGGGAGGCCCACCGACCAAGTTAAGGGCTCAGGCTGGGTCCGGGCCACCTGGCTTCAAATCCAGTCTACCCTTCACATACTCGGTACCCTGGACAAGCCCCCTTCCCTTCCTGGGCTCAGTGTCCTCATCCGCCAAACAGAAATTGCAGTGAGGCTCGAATGAACTCCCCGTAGTGAAGAACCACTGAGTACACACTGAGCTCACGGCCAGGTAAACAGCCGCTGCCGGGAGAATATCCGAGGAATGCTGATGCAGTACCCGCCCTGTGCCAGGCCCTGGATGGGGCACACACCTGTGCCAGGAGAGTTCTGGCCCTGGCCCTCATGGAGCTAACTGAGTAATAGGGGAGGAAGGACAAGGCAGCCCATGAGCAGGAGGCAGGGCAGTGAGGCCACACCGCCACGGTGAGCCCAGGGGTTCTCTCGGGCATCAGACGATGAGTCAGGTGATGACCTCCTGGGGACAGAGAAGGCTGGGGGTACTCAGATAACAAGTGACCAAGGAAGGGGGAAGGGAGGGGGACAGAGGAAAAAGTGGGGTGGGGGGCTTCCAGGTACTGGTATATGTCCTACTTCTTAACCTGGGTGCTGATTATACAGGGTTTGTCTTTCATTAAATCCCATACATAGGCCGGGCCTGGTGGCTCACACCTGTAATCCCAGCACTTTAGGAGGCTGAGGCTGGTGGATGACCTGAGGTCAGGAGTTGGAGACCAGCCTGGCAAACATGGTGAAACCCTGTCTCTACTGAAAATACAAAAATTAGCTGGGTGTGGTGGCACACACCTGTAATCCCAGTTACTTGGGAGGGAGACTAAGGCAGGAGAATCACTTGAACCTGGGAGGCAGAGGTTGCAGTGAGTCAAGATCGTGCCACTGCACTCCAGCCTGGACAACACAGAAAGTCTCTGTCTCAAAAAAAAAATCTTACACTTTTTGAGTGTTTTTGTTTGTTTTTGTTTTTTTGAGACAGGGTCTCACTCTGTTGACCAGGCTGGAGAGCAGTGGTGCAATCATTGGCTCACTGCAGCCTTGAACTCCTGGCCTCAAGCAATCCTCCCATCTCAGGCTCTCAGGTGCTGGGATTACAAGCGTGAGCCACCATGCCTGGCCAAATCCTATACTTTTTACACTCTCTACTATGTGTATTTCACAATAAAGTTTAAAAAAAAAAAAAAAAAAAAAAGATTGAGGACAGGTGTGGTGGCTCACACCTGTAATCCCAGCACTTTGGGAGGCCAAGAAGGGTGGATCACCTGAGATCAGGAGTTTGAGATCAGCCTGGGCAACATAGCAAAACCCTGTCTCTACGAAAAATACAAAAATTAGCCAGGCGCAGTGACGCATGCCTGTAACCCCAGCTACTAAGGAGGTTGAGGTAGGAGGATCACTTGAGCCTGGGAGGTGGAGGTTGCAGTGAGACGAGATCGTGCCATTGCACTCCAGCTTGGGTGGCAGGAGTGACACCCTGCCTCAAAAAAAAAAAAAAAAAAAAAAAAACAAGATTGAGCAATAGTGTTCCTGGGGCAGAGACCAGCATATGCAAAGCCCAGATCAGGCAGCAAGTCTGGTGCACTAGAAGCAGGCCCTTCAGCTGGACAGGACGAAGCTCACAGGGCAGCAAACCACCAAACAGAGCTTGGCCTTCAGCCCAAGGGCAGCAGGCACGAGCGAGGGTTGTAGGTAGCTGGCTAGTGAGGTTAGATGTGTGTTTCAGAATCATCTGTCCGACCTGTTCATAAAACTTTGCTCAAACCCACTAAGGAAAACAAAAAAGACGAGTAACCAATCATCAAAACAATTCTGCAACCTCATCATTAATTAGAGATGCAAGGAAACAGCCTTATTTGCTGGCAGCGATGTAAGTTGTGAAGGCCTTGTGGAGGGCAAACTAGCAATATCTGCCGGGCTTCTACATGTCCAGGACCCAGAAATGTCATATCCAGGGCTTTGCCACACAGAAAACCTCATGAGAGAGCTGTATAAGGAAGACTGTAGTAGTGATGTCTGTGATGGTGAACATCAGACAGCCCAGGTGTCCATCCATCAGGGAATGGAGGCTTCGTGTGGCGCTCTCCACGCCATGGGACACTCCACAGTCGGGGAACACCCCTCCCAGTGCTGGCATGGAGAGACGGACACCACGCGCCGCTACACTCCAGAGTAAACTGCGGGATGGTAAGTAGGGCGCAAAGACTTAGAAACGGAGTAACGACATCCCTGGTTGGAGAGTCTACAGAACGGAGTAGGAGGGACACATATCAGCCTGTGCACAGGGGTTCTGGCAGATGGGGCTCAGGGGGACCCTCTGTGGTTTGCATTTTATAATTTGCCCCCCTACCCCACTCCCTGCTACCTTCTCAGCCTTGGTCATCAGGCCTGTCACCATCTGTCGGCCCACTTTCCCGAAGAAAAGCTGGTTACTCTTGTCTTCCAGAAGCCCCTAGGGAAGGAGGAAGGGAGGGGAGTGAGCTGCCAGGCATGGCGATCCCTCAAAGCCCACGGAGAGGGCCACAGAAGAGGCCGGGTAGGTGGCCCACCTGCCACAGAGGAGCCCAGTGTGGGAGCAGGCCTGGCCAGGGACCAGGAGGCCACGTACATGCCACAGAGCCATGGCCAGCCTGACCACCCCTTGCCTCCCAACCCCGAGGAAGCCCCAGGCCACACCCACCTCAAAGGCCTGGCGCACACAGTGCAGCTTGGCCAGAAAGTCCTGGTCGCTGTAGCAGCCCAGCAGCTCCGTCCTGAGGGGAGGACAGACGGCGTCACACAACCTGGTCCCTGCCCAGCGATGCCCCGGGGGGTCAGGTGGCACCTGGGTGGGGAGGTGGGAGGCTCTGGCTCCAGCCCTGGCCCTGCCTCAGCCCAGCAGTGTGGCCTCTGGCTGGTGCCTGCCTCCCTCGAGGCCTTGGTCTTCCCAGGCCAAAGGACAGGGCTGCCTGGATGATCTCTGAGGACGTATCAGCCTCTAAGGCACTGGGTACAGAGATGACCAAGGCCTCCTTAGGCCACAACCAGCCCCACATTTCACTGGCAAAGAACCAAAATGGCCAAACTGCCTCCTGACGGCAGATGTGGTGGATCACCCAGATTCACTTCAGCCAGTGTCTGATTCATTTCTGGTCGGTGAACTTTTTTTTTTTTTTTTGAAATGGAGTCTCGCTCTGTCGCCCAGGCTGGAGTGCAGTGGCGCAATCTCAGCTCACTGCAAGCTCTGCCTCCGGGTTGACGCCATTCTCCTGATTCAGCCTCCCAAGTAGCTGGGACTACAGGTGCCCGCCACCACGCCTGGCTAATTTTTTTGTATTTTTAGTAGAGTCGGGGTCTCGATCTCCTGAACTTGTGATCCGCCCACCATGGCCTCCCAAAGTGCTGGGATTATAGGTGTGAGCCACCGTGCCCCCTGAACTTTTTTTTTTTTTTTTTAGACAGAGTCTCGTTCTGTCGCTCAGGCTGGAATGCAATGGTACAACCTCTGCCTCCCAGGTTCAAGCAATTCTCCTGCCTCAGCCTCCCGAGTAGCTGGGATTACAGCCACGCACCACCATTCCCGGCTAATTTTTGTATTTTTAGTAGAGATGGAGTTTCACCATGTTAACCAGGTTGGTCTTGACCTCCTGACCTCAAGTGATCTGCCTGCTTCTGCCTCCCAAAGTGCTGGGATTATAGGCATGAGCCACAGTGCCCAGCTCAGGTTTTTTTTTTGTTTTTTTTTTTTTTGAGATGGAGTCTTGCTCTGTTGCCCAGGCTAGAGTGCAGTGGCATGATCTCCACTCACTACAACCTCTCCCTCCTGGGTTCAAGCGATCCTCCTGTCTCAGCCTCCTGAGTAGCTGGGACTACAGGTATGTGCCACCACGCCCAGCTAATTTTTATATTTTTAGTAGAGATGGGGTTTACACCATATTGGCCAGGTTGGTCTCAAACTCTTGACCTCAGGTGATCTGCCTGCCTCGACCTCCCAAAGTACTGGGATTATAAGGATGAGCCACCCTGCCCAGCTTCAGATTAACTTTTAAACATACATACTGAAATCTGCAAGCCATGACCAAAGAGCCAAGTTCTCAGGCCGGGCATGGAGGCTCACGCCTGCAGTCCCAGCACTTTGGGAGGCTGAGGCAGGTAGATCACTTGAGGTCAGGAGTTTGAGACCAGTCTGGCCAACACAGTGAAACCCCATCTCTACTGAAAAAAAAAAAAAATCAAGTTCTCAGTTTCTTATCATACAAAAAAGTTAATTAAAAAGTTAATATAAGATGGTGAAGAGGCCTAAATATAACCACAGACAAGGAAACTGAGGCTAAGAGAAGTTAAGCGACTTGTTCAGGGTGGCAGAATTTGGAGGGAGTCCGGGCCTGTCTGTCCCCACAGCCTGGGTTCCTGACCTCTCCTACGGGGGGGCTGGGTCCAGACGCTGCACTTAGAGCCAGTGCCCCCTGTGTGGCTGTGGCTGTAACCCCCTGAGAATTTCCTTTTGTTTTTATATGGAATGCTCGGTAAATCTGCGTGTTATCCTTATGCTGGGACCACGCTAATCTCTGTATCATTCCAATTTTTTTTAGCGTATGTGCTGTAGAAGCAAACACCCTCTTAGAATTTAGAAAAGGTAGTAACTATTGTTCTTTATTAATTACGTTCATTTGTTACTGTCATTATTGGTACCAGACCTGCCAGTATGGGTCCATCCAGGCCCTCTGCAGCTGGCGGAGGAGCTGTCACCAGCTCACCATGGCGCTCAGGCAGCCTGGACTCACTCAGGCTGAGTCCTCGCCAAGCACCGCTGGCTTCTCCGCCTCCCACAAGGGCCACGCAAGGGCCAGGATCACCCACCACCTCCTGCTCCCTCCCTCCCTCCACACCCGCTCACCTGAGGGTCCGGCACAGCACTTTCCCCTCCTTCACCAGCTGCAGGGCCTCCTCATAGGCAGCAGCGGGTCTGGAGAGTGGGATCGGGTAATCTCTGGTCTGTAGGGACTCAAAGAGCTGGGGGAGGGTACAGAGGAAGAGACCGGGGAGCCCGTGTGAGCAGCACACCACAGCGTGAGCGCACCTGCCCGCTGGTTGGCCACAGCAGCCACCCCAGGTGCCTGCCCACTGCTAACCTCCCTGAGGGGATGTCAGAGGAAACACTGGCCAGGAGGCCCCAGTTCGAGCCCAGCTCTGGCCCTCAGCATCCCCATCTCCAGGGGTCCTTCCCAAAAAGGCCATCTAAAGGACACAAGCGCACGTCCTCTGGTCCCAGGGAAGGACACAGTGCCTGATCCATGTGCCCATGGCAGGAGACTGAGGCCAATCAATGGGCACAGCGGTCTGGAGAAGTGAGAGGCCAGCATAGGCTGGAGCCCTTCGGGGCAGAACCCCTGCTCTCACCCACAGGACAATGGCCCCTGACTTCTCAGCACCCCCCATCCCCAACAGCTTCGAAGAGGCCCGTGAGAGCGTCCAAATTCTGCTCCCGTCGGAGAAAACGCCTCCAGTTTCCCATAACCCAGTGCTGGCCCCGTGGGCCTGCAGAGGAGGCCCAGCCTTCACCCCACCCCAGGCTTGGTCCCGACCCCCAGTCACCTCGGTGGCAGAGAAGAAGGAATCCTCTGAGGTCAGGCTGTCCTCATCGTCTGCCCGCAGCCGCAGCGAGCCCTCGGTCAGGGGCAGCATGAGGGTCCTCTCTGGGAAGAGCAGCAAGAGAGAGCAGGCTGATACTCCCAGCACAGTGCTCGGCTGGAATCCTGGTACACAAAGCCCCCCATCAGGCCCAGGGGAGGCATCATCCAGGGCCTGTGATTCCCACGCTCAGTGGCAAAGCTCTGACATGCCAAGCGCTTCTGCATGAGGACACTGGACTCCTCGCCTCAGTGAGTGGCCTCCTTCAATACCCACGACATCCTCGGAGGTCATCAGCCTCAGGTGTGAGCCCTCGGCTGGTGAGCAGCTCTGCCAGGCTCACAGGTTGCACCGCTGGACCTGAGACCCGAAGGCCCCCAAGCTCTGCAGGGGGAGGACCTTGTACTGTGTGGCCCCGGGGAAATCGCCTCTCTCCTCTGACAAGCTGAAACTCAGCCATTGATACCAAGGGCTCAAGAGAGTCCACAGCCACTAACCTGGAGTTCCCCTCCCTGCTCGCCCAAGGGCTGAGGAGTGTGGACCTCCAAGGGTGCTCAGGAAAGGATTGTCAAGCAAGTAAGCAAAGGCCACAGACCTGCAGCGGGCCACCCTAAAGGTCCCACAGCCCTTTCTGCCATGTATCAAGGCCACAGGAGGCAGATTCCTCCAACAGAGAAGCCACGCCCAGTGCACGTGGGGAGAAGCCAGGGCAGGGAGCGTGGCTCAGCCGACCCACTCCGGTTCTGTGTCCCCACTGGCAGAGCCAGGGAGCCAGACCCTCAGGAGTCTGAGGGGCCCACAGGGCTGAGTGCACAGGGAGGGGCCAAGGTGTCATTCACCGCAGGGGTCTGAAGAGGACAGTGGCTGTCTGGCAGAACAACTGGGCTCCCCCTCAGCATGTCACATCATTTCACCTCAACGCACCCAACAACGGAACTTCTGTCCTTGGCCATTGGCCTGCTCAGAGTGAACCTCCCGTGAGTCACCCCATCCACCCACCCAGTTTGAGCCGCGGGAAAGGACTCAAAGCAGACAGCCTGGGACAGCCATCAGGGAGATGCTGCCACACGAACCCCAAGGCCGCACCCAAGGGCATGGAGCCAGGTGCACTTGCTGGGGACTCCCGGGGCCTCACCTCAGCTCTGCTCCAGCCTGCCATGGAGAAGGGAACACCTCAGTTTCCCCATCTGTGCCATAAGGTGCTGGATCACGTGAGGTCGGAGAGCCCTGGGGATTCTAATTCATCGGATGCACTGAGAGAACCACGACCCGGTTCTCGCACCTTCTCCTCACCTCCATCCCTGCCACCCTCCACGCCCACCCCGCCTGCCCTGGGCCCAGCTCACCAAGGTCTAGCAGCATGCTGTCCGCGGGGAAGGTGGAGCCGAACTCCTCCTGCAGGTGGTAGGCGCGGTGCAGCAGGGACTCCAGCTTCTCTGCAAACTCCTTCCGCTGTGACTCTGGCTGCCGTAAAAACAAGGACCCTCAACCCAGACCCTCAAAGCTCCCAATGAAAACGGCCTCTTCCCTCACCCCCAGGTCCCTGGGGAAAGAGGAGGAGCTCTAGGACCCAGCAGCTAAGCACACAGGCTCCAGATCATCACTGCTCGATGGAGGAGCCAACAGCCACGTGTGGCAGCTGAGCACTGGAAACCTGGACAGTCCCAGAATGTAAACGCACAACAGATTTCAAACACGGTACCAAAAAGCACAGACCGTCCCAGGAATCTTTTCTGTTGATTACATGCTGAAATGATCACATATTGGATATACCAGGTTCCATAAAGTACACATGACCCTTAAAAATTGTGGACTTAGGTTGCTGGGCACGGTGGCTCACGTCTGTAATCCCAGCACTTTGGGAGGCCGAGGTGGGCGGATCACAAGGTCAGGAGTTCGAGACCAGCCTGACCACCACGTTGAAACCCCGTCTCTACTAAAAATACAAAAATTAGCCGGGCATGGTGGCACACGCCTATAATCCCAGCTATTCAGGAGGCTGAGGCAGGAGAATCGCTTGAACTTGGCAGGCAGAGGTTGCAGCGAGCAGTGAGCTGAGATCGCACTGTTGCACTCTACCCTGGGCAACAGCACGAGATTCTGTCTCAAAAAAAAAAAAAAAAAAGAAAGAAAATTGTGGACTTAGGGTAACTTACTCCCCCTATGCCCACATGTTGCAAATCTACATAAAAACATTTTTTTTTTTTTTTGAGACAGAGTCTCGTTCTGTCACCCAACCCGCAGTGCAGTGGCACAATCACATCTAACCACAGCCACAACCTCCTGAGTTCAAGTGATCCTCCCATCTCTGCCTCCCTAGTAGCTAGGACTACAGGCATACATCACCATACCTGGCTAACTTCTGTATATTTTTGGTAGATACAGGGTTTTGCCACATTGCCCAGGCTGATTTCGAACTTATGGGTTCAAGCAATCCTCCTGACTCTGCCTCCCAAAGCGCTGGGACTTAGAGGTGTGAGCCACCGTGCCTGGCCCACATATAATTTTGACCCCTCTAAGAGTAGAGGGAGTTAGTAGTAGGTTATTAACTACTAATAACCTATTGTTGACCAGAAGTCTTACTGAGAACATAGTCGATTAACACATATTTTGTATGTTCTATGCATTATATTCTGTATCTTTACACCAAACTAAGCCAGAGAAAAGAAAATGTTATTTTTTCTTCTTCTTCTTCTTTTTTTGAGACAGAGTCTTGCTCAGTCGCCCAGGCTGGAGTGCAGTGGCATGATCTCGGCTCACTGCAAGCTCCGCCTCCCGGGTTCACGCCATTCTCCTGCCTCAGTCTCCCAAGTAGCTGGGACTACAGGCGCCCGCCACTACGCCCGGCTATTTTTTTTTTTGTATTTTTAGTAGAGACGGGGTTTCACCTTGTTAGCCAGGATGGTCTTGATCTCCTGACCTCGTGATCCGCCCATCTCGGCCTCCCAAAGTGCTGGGATGACAGGCGTGAGCCACCGCGCCCGGCCAAAAATGTTATTAAATAAATCATAAGGGCCGGGCGCGGTGGCTCATGCCTATCATCCCAGCACTTTGGGAGGCTGAGGCGGGCAGATCACGAGGTCAGGAGATTGAGACCATCCTGGCTAACACAGTGAAACCCCATCTCTACTAAAAATTTAAAAAATTAGCCAGGCATGGTGGCAGGCACCCGTAGACCCAGCTACTCAGGAGGCTGAGGCAGGAGAATGGCGTGAACCCGGGAGGCGGGAGGATCCCTTGAGCCCAGAAGTTTGAGACCAGCCTAGGCAACATGGAAAGACCCCATCTCTACAAAAAATACAAAAATTAGGCCAGCATGGTGGCATGTGCCTGTAATCCCAGCTACTCAGGAGGCTGAGGTAGGAGGATCACATGAGCCCAGGGAGGTTGAGGTTGAGGTTGCAGAGAGCCGTAACGGCGCCACTGCACTCCAGCCTGGGTGACAGAGCGAGACTCTGTCTCAAAAAAAATAAACAAATAAACGAAAGAAAATCACTGGGTCAGGCACGACGGCTCATACCAGTAATCCCAGCACTGTGGGAGACCGAGACAGGTGAATCACTTGGGCCCAGGAGGTTGAGACCAGCATTGGCAACACAGCAAAACCAAAAATACAAAAATTAGCCATTTCATAATGTGCTCTCAAAATAAATAAATAAAAGATTAAAATTTAAAAATACAACTAAAGGCCAGGTGTGGTGGCTCACACCTGTAATCCCAGCACTTTGGGAGGCTGAGGCGGGTGGATCACCTGAGGTCAGGAGTTTGAGACCAGCCTGGTCAACATGGCGAAAGACCATCTCTACTAAAAATACAAAAATTAGCCAGGCATGGTGGCGCATGCCTGTAATACCAGCTACGCAGGAGGCTGAGGCAGGAGAATCATTTGAACCTGGGAGGTGGAGGTTGCAGTGAGCCAACTGCATGCCATTGCACTCCAGCCTGGGCAACAAGAGTGAAACTCTGTCTCCAAAAGTACATATATATATTATATATATATATATATATTTAATTTTAAAAAAGAAAATCATTGAGGAGAAAGGATATCTGCCTGAATAGGTTTCTAATGCAGATGAAAGTGCCCTATTCTGCGAAAAAATGCCACAAAGGACATTTATTAGTAAGGAAGAGAAGTGAGCACTAGGATTTAAGGCAGGAAGGAATAGACTAACTCTACTGTTTTGTGCAAATGCAGTCAGGATTTTCATCAGGACTGTCCTTTCTTTTTTTTCTTTTTTGAGATGGGGTCTCGTTCTGTTGCCCAGGCTGGAATGCAGTGGCATGATCTCGGCTCACTGCAACTTCCAACTCCCAGGTTCAGGCAATTCTCCCACCTCACCCTCCTAAGTAGCTGGGACCACAGGCACGCACCACCACACCCAGCTAATTTTTACATTTTTAATAGAGATAGGGTTTCACCATATTGCCCAGGCTGGTCTTGAACTCCTGAGCTCAGCTGGGCGCGGTGGCTCACGCCTGTAATCCCAGCACTCTGGGGGGGCCAAGGCGGGCAGATCACTTGAGGTCAGGAGTTTGAGACCAGCCTGGTCTATTTGGTGAAACCCCGCCTCTACTAAAAACACAAAAATTAGCTGGGCTTAGTGGTGTGCACCTGTAATTCCAGCTGCTTGGGAGACTGAGGCAGGAGAATCGCTTGAACCCAGGAAGTAGAGGTAGCAGTAAGCCAAGACTGCACCACTGCACTCCAGCCTGGGCAACAGAGCAAGAGTAATTATTACAATATTTATTCTAAGAGTTACACTTGCTGGTGGCCACCATGGGCCAGTCTTGTGTGAAGTGCTGTAGTTCTATTAAGTCATCCCTGAGATCTTAGGAGAAAGACACTCTTATTTGCCTTGACAGATAGAGAAACTAAGACATGGCTCAGGACGGGGAAATTATTTCCCTGAGGTTACAGTGTAGAACTAGTGGTGCCACATACTGAAACATACTGAATCCAGGTGTGTGTGGCTCCAGAGCAGTGCTGTCCAATGGAAAGCCACACACAACATTTAATGTTTTCTGTTTTTTTGTTTTTAGATGGAGTTTCGTTCTTGTCGGCCCAGGCTGGAGTGCAATGGCACAATCTCGGCTCACCGCAACCTCCGCCTCCCAGGTTCAAGCAATTCTGCTGCCTCAGCCTCCCAAGTAGCTGGGACTACAGGTGCGTGCCAGCATGCCCAGCTAATTTTTGTATTTTTAGTAAAGACGGGGTTTCACCATCTTGGCCAGGCTGGTCTCGAACTCTTGACCTCATGATCCACCCCCCTCGGCCTCTCAAAGTGCTAGGATTACAGGCGTGAGCCACCGTGCCCGGTCAACATTTAATGTTTTCTACAGACCACAATAAATAGCACAAAGTAATGGGCAAAATTAATTTTAATAATACACATGTGACCCTTGAACAACATAGGGTTTCTTTTTTTTTTTTTTTCTGAGACAGGGTCTTGCTCTGTTGCCCAGGCTAGAGTGCAGTGATGAGATCATGGGCTCAGGCGATCCTCCCAACTCAGCCTCCTAAGTAGCTGGGGCTACAGGTGCCCACCACCACGCCCGACAAATATTTTTGTATTTATTGTAGAGACAGGATCTCACCATGTTGCCCAGGGTGGTCTTGAATTCCTAGACTCAAGTGATCCTCCCACCTTGGTCTCCTAAGGTGTTGGAACTACAGGTATGAGCCATTGTGCCCGGCCAGATTTTTTTCAATAAATATATAGGAGAATTTTTTGGAAATTTATGACAATTTGAAAAACCTCAGAGATGAACCCACTTAGCCTAGAGATACTGAAAAAATTATGAAAAAGATATGTGACGAACAATAAAATATATGTAGATAATCGTCTTTATCATTTACTACCATAAAATATACACAAATTGGCTGGGCGCAGCAGCTTTCACCTGTAATCCCAGCACTTTGGGAGGCTGAGGCAGGCGGATCACCTGAGGTCAGTAGTTCAAGACCAGCCTGGCCAACATGGTGAAACCCCGTCTCTACTAAAAATATAAAAATTAGCTGGACATAGTGGCTGGCACCTGTAATCCCAGCTACTCAGGAGGCTGAGGCGGGAGAATCGCATGAACCCTGGAGGCAGAGGTTGCAGTGAGCTGAGACCATGCCATTGCACTCCAGCCTGGGCAACAAGAGCGAGACTGTCTCAGGAAAAAAAAAAAAGAAAAAAAAAAAAGGCCGGGCGCGGTGGCTCACGCCTATAATTCCAGCACTTTGGGAGGCCGAGGCGAGTGGGTCATGAGATCAGGAGTTCAAGACTATCCTACCAACATGGTAAAACCCCGCCTCTACTAAAAATACAAAAATTAGCTGGGCATGGTGGTGCATGCCTGTAATCCCAGCTACTCGGGAGGCTGAGGCAGGAGAATCGCTTGAACCTGGGAGGCGGAGGTTGCAGTGAGCTGAGAGCCCACCACTGCAGCACTCCAGCCTGGTGGCAGAGCGAGACTCCGTCTCAAAAAAAAAAAAAAAAAAAAAGAGTGTGCAGCATCCTGTGGCCTTGATGACCTTGTCGCTACCCTTGGGCCACCAGGCTGGGTGAGGGAACAGGGGGCACTCCTCCCTGAACCCCAGGAGCTTCTGGGCTGAGCGCTGAGGGGAGGCATGAGCCAACCCCACTCTGTTTTCCACAAAGGCTGCCAGAGCCTGCAACTGCCTGTAACTGGACCTGCGGGGAGAAGATGAGGGCTGAGGGCGCTGGGGAGCAACAGTCAGAAGAGCTTGGAAAGGGATGGAAATGATGGAAATGGCAGCCATGCACTGAGTGCCACCTGGGGCCAGGTGCCTCATCATTCAGTCTCACAGTGTCCCTCTGAGGACAGGATTACTAGGACCCCATTTCACAGGTCAAACTCAAGGTTAAGTGGTCCACATGACCAGCAAGAGCTTGGCAGAGCTGGGATGCAGCCCCAGGCCCATAGGACCCTTTGCTCGGTTCTCCCGCAGGGCCCGGACGCACCCTGTGTGGCCAGCAGAGACTTGTAGTTTTGGCACAAATCTGTGTCTCTGTGAAATGGTCTCAAGTAAGGTAATGGTTCTTTTTTTTTTTTTGGAGATAGAGTCTCGATCTGTCGCCAGGCTGCAGTGCTGTGGCACCATCTCGGCTCACTATAGCCTCTGAATCCCTGGTTCAAGTGATTCTCCTACCTCAGCCTCCCAAGTAGCTGGGATTACAGGCACACGCCACTATGCCCGGCTAATTTTTGTATTTTTATTAGAGATAGGGTTTCACCATGTTGGCCAGGATGGTCTCCATTTCCTGACCTCGTGATCCACCCACCTTGGCCTCCCAAAGTGCTGGGATTACAGGTGTGAGCTACCACGCCCGGCCAGGGTAATGGTTCTTAGATGTGACATCAGACGCACACTCAACAAAAGGAAAAAACAGATAACCCTGACCCTCAAAAAACTTTTGTGCTTCCGGGGGCACCAGCAAAAAAGTGAGGCCAGGCGCGGTGGCTCACGCCTGCAATCCCAGCACTTTGGGAGGCCAAGGCGGGCAGATCACCTGGGGTTGAGAGTTCGAGACCAGCCCGGCCAACATGGTGAAACCCTGTCTCTACTAAAAATACAGAAGTTAGCCGGGCATGGTGGCAGGTGCCTGTAATCCCAGATTATAAGGAGACTGAGGCGGGAGAATCGCTTGAACCTGGGAGACAGAGGCTGCAGTGAGCTGAGATCACCCCACCGCACTCCAGCCTGGGTGACAGAGCGAGACTCTATTTCAAAATAAATAAATAAATACGGAATAAAAAATAAATAAATAAATAAAGTGAAAAGACAATTCACAAGATGACGAAAAATACAGAAAATATCTGCAACCGCATCTGATAAGGGGCTTTCTCCACAATATGAGAAACCCTTAGAACTTAATAAAAACAGAAATAACCCAATTACAAAAGAAGGCATCGGAATAGACACTCCTCCGAATAAGATGTAATAATGGATAGGAAGTGAAAAGATGCTCAACATCCTTAGCCATCAGAAAAATGCAAATCAAAACAATGCGAAGCCACCTGCACCCGCCAGGATGGGGATAACCAAAAAGACAGGAACAAGTGGTGGTGAGCATGTGGAGAAATGGGAACCCTCATGGGCTGCTGATGAGAACAAAAAACAGTGCAGTCACTTTGAAAACAGTTTGGTGGTTCCTTAAAAAGTTAAACGTGGAGGCTGGGCATGGTGGCTCATACCTGTAATCCCAGCACTTTGGGAGGCCAAGGTGGGTGGATCATCTGAGGTCAGGAGTTTGAGACCAGCCTGGCCAACATGGTGAAACCCCATCTCCACTAAAAATACAAAAATTAGGCCGGGCGTGGTGGCTCATGCCTATAATCACAGCAGTTTGGGAGGCCGAGGTGGGCAGATCACAAGGTCAGGAGATCGAGACCATCCTGGCTAACACGGTGAAACCCCGTCTTGACTAAAAATACAAAAAATTAGCCAGGCGAGGTGGCGGGCGCCTGTAGTCCCAGCTACTCCGGAGGCTGAGGCAGGAGAATGGCGTGAACCCGGGAGGCAGAGCTTGCAGTGAGCCAAGATCGCGCCACTGCACTCCAGCCTGGGTGACAGAGCGAGACTCCGTCTCAAAAAAAAAAAAACAAAAAACAAAAAACAAAAATTAGCCAGGTGTGGTGGCGCATGCCTGTCATCCCAGCTACTTAGGCTGAGGCGGGAGAATGGTTTGAACCTGGGAGGTGGAGGTTGTGGTGAGCCGAGATTGCGCCACCGCACGCCAGCCAGGGCGACAGAGCGAGACTCTGTCTTAAAAAAAAGTTAAACATGGAGTTATCATGTGACCCTGCAGTTTCACGCCTAGGTATATACCCAAGAGAAATGAAAACAAATGTCCACACAAAAACCTGTAATGAATGTTCATAGCAGCATTATTCATAGGAGCCAAAAACTGGAAGCAACCCAAATATCTACCAACTGATGAACAAATAAACAAAATGTGGTCCATCTATACAACAGAAACAAAACAGTGATTCACGCGGCAACACGGATAAACCTTGGAAACATCCTGCTATGTGAAGGGAGGCAGTCACAAAAGGCCACATTTTCTGTGATCCCATTTCTAGAAACGTCCAGGATAGGGAAATCCAGATGTAGAGAAAATAGATTTGTGGTTGCCTAGAGCTGGGGGGAAATGAAGGGATGTGAAGGGAATGGCCAAAGTACATGGGGTTTCTTCGCTGTTGTTTCTTTGTTGTTGTTGAGACACCGTCTCACTCTGTTGCAGAGGCTGGAATGCAGTGGCTCAACCATGGCTCACTGTAGTCTTGACCTTCTGGGCTCAAGGAATCCTACTGCCTTAGCCTCCTGAGTAGCTGGGCCTACAGGTGTGCACCACCATACCCAGCTAACTTTTTAATTTTTTGCAGAGATGGGGGTCTCACTATGCTGCCCAGGCTGGTCTTGAATTTCTGGGCTCAAGAAATTTTCCTCTACCTGGGCCTTCCAAAGCACTGAGATTACAGGTATGAGCCACCATGTCGGACCAGGGGTTTCTTTTTGGGATGATAAAAATGCTCCAAAATTGATTGTGATAATAGATACACAATTTTGTGAATATACCAAAGGTCACTCAATTGTCCAGTTTAAATGCTACGTGAATTATATCTTTTCTTTTTCTTTTTGTAGAGACCGGGTTGCCCAAGCTGGACTGCACTGGCACTATCATAGCTCACTGCAGCCTTGAACTCCTGGGCTCAGAGATCCTCCCACTTCAGCCTCCCGAGTAGCTGGGACCATAGGAACATGCCACGACACCCAGCTAATTGGTCACACCACTGCACTCCAGCCTGGGCAGCAGAGTAAGACCCTGTCTCAAAAACAAAATATTTTTTTGAGACAGAGTCTCACTATGTTGCCCAGGCTGGTCTTGAACTTCCCCCTCATTGACTCAGACAATCCTCCCACCTCAGCCTTCCAAAATATTGGGATTATAAGTGTAAGCCACTGTGCCCAGCCTATATTTCAACAAAACTGTTTAAAAAGTATAGTAATAGGCTGGGCGCAGTGGCTCATGCCCATAATCCCAGCACTTTGCGAGGTTGAGGCGGGTGGATCACCTGAGGTCAGGAGATACAAACTAGCCTGGCCAACATGGTGAAACCTCATCTCTACTAAAAATACAAAAAAATTAGCCAGGTGTGGTGGCACATGCCTGTAATCCCAGCAACGCGGGAGGCTAAAGCAGGAGAATTGCTTGAACCTGGGAGGCAGAGGTTGCAGTGAGCCAAAGATCCATGCACTCCAGCCTATGACCGCTCATGAAACTCCATCATAAGGCAGGCGTCAACAAAGTATAATCAGGAGGAGCTAAGGCAGGCGGATCAAGGTCAGGAGATCCAGAAGCCATCTTCTGGTGCGGCAAATCCATCGCTCGCCGGAAGCGAGGAATGCGCAGATGCTTCCTCAAACTGAGAACGAGGAGAATACTTTCATCGGGGAAGCGGGCAGTAATTAAAGATCCGACCCTCAATTTCAGGCGTGATAGACTCAATCACGTCATCAGGTCGGCATCCTGGAGGAAAGAAAGTGATGCGAGGTTAAACGTTAATTAACGGGTTGTGGACCAGGCTGGTGCTGGTGCCTTCTGAAGCGCCAGTGTTCCAGAGGCGAACCGCCACACCCAGCATAACCATTGAGCTGTCTGATCAGAGTCTGGGCTCAGACTATTTTACACCCTTCTGCACCACATTTCACATGCTGTGTTTGATAAGGAATATGTAATTGCTTTCTGGGAAAGCAAAATGCAGAGGTTCCATCATTTCAGACCATGGATTTTAGCACAAAATATAATCTGGGAAACAAAGTTGCCTCCCTTGAATCCCCCTCACTAACACACTCCTACAGGTGCCCATTCCCTGCCCACTCGCAGACAGGACCTGACGCAGCTGCAACTGCAGGCACTCAAGGGTTTGAGTCACTTCAAACCTCAGGTATTTCCCTGACCTTCATGTCCTGAGCTCACGCCCCAGCAGGGACAGAGGGTATGGACACCTTCAACTTGTTGCCAGCTGTGCCAAACACAGCCCCACCCTTGTTCTGCAAGCTGTTTCCTAGGTCGCCCTGCCAGCTGGCTCTCGGCCAATGGGAGACACGGGTGGAGGAATGAAGGCAAGGGTGAGGGAGGAGTAGGCAGAGAAATCCTCCTTCCTCCTTCTACCTCCGCCACCAGAAGTGGCCACATCCCCTCAAATTCCTGGGCTCAACTGGATCTCCCCAGAGTGTTGGGATTACAGGTGTGACGCACCGTGCCCAGCCACAAAATTTTTAATTGTAGCCTTTTAACCTCATTTTCCTTTCCTAATATTGAAATAATAAATATTCACTGTAGGCCGGGTGTGGTGGCTCACGCCTGTAATCCCACACTTTGGGAGGCAGAGGCGGGTAGATCATGAGGTCAGGAGATCAAGACCATCCTGGCTAACACAGTGAAACCCCGTCTCTGCTTAAAAAAAAAAAAAAAAATACAAAAAATTAGCCAGGCGTGGTGGCAGGCGCCTGTAGTCCCAGCTACTCGGGAGGCTGAGGCAGGAGAATGGCGTAAACCCAGAAGGCGGAGCTTGCAGTGAGCCAAGATCGCACCACTGCACTCCAGCCTGGGCGAAGAGCCAGACTCTGTCTCAAAAAACATATATATATATAAATACATACATACATACATACATACATACATTAGCTGGGCGCAGTTCCTCACGCCTGTAGTCCCAGCACTTTGGGAGGCTGAGGGGGGTGGATCACGAGGTCAAGAAATCAAGACCATCCTGGCCAACATGGTGAAACCTGCCCCTTTACTAAAAATACAAAAAATTAGCTAGGCATGGTGGCGCAAAAAGTCCCGCAATCCCAGCCACCTGTGAGGCCGAGGCAGGAGAATCACTCTGAACCCGGAGGCGGAGGCTGCAGTGAACCGAGATCGCACCACTGCCTCCAGTCTGGGCAACAATGCAAGACTCCGTCTTAAAACAAACAAACAAAACGAAACAGCCGAGCACAGTGGTTCACACCTGTAATCCCAGCACTTTGGGAGGCCAAGAAGGGTGGATCATGAGGTCAAGAGTTCAAGACCAGCCTGGCCAACATGGTGAAACCCCGTCTCTACTAAAATACAAAATTGGTCAGCGCTGCGGCTCAAGCCTGTAATCCCAGCACTTTGGGAGGCCGAGGCGTGGATCACGAGGTCAGGAGATCGAGACTATCCTGGCTTAACATGGTGAAACCCCGCCTCTACTAAAAATACAAAAAAACTAGCCGGGCGCAGTATGCTCTGTAGTCTCAGCTACTTGGGAGGCTGAGGCGGAGAATGGCGGAACCTCGGGAGGCGGAGCTTGCAGTGAGCTGATCACGCCACTGCACTCCAGCCTGGGAGCACAGCCAGATTCGGCCTAAAAAAAAAAAAAAAATAAAAATTACTCCGGAGTGTGGTAGCTGCTCTGTAGTCCCAGCTACTCAGGAGGCTGAAGCAGGAGAACCGGGCTTGAACCTGGGAGGTGAAGGCTGCAGAGCCGCAGATCACACCCCTGCACCCAGCTCATAAACAGAGGAGACTCCATCCTCAAAAAAAAACAAAAACAAAGATCAGGCAATGCAGCCAACTCTCGACAGAGGCGTCTTCCCTTCCAGTCTTTCAGGACCACACGTTGCCCTTCACAGGGTTGAGGCGGGTGTGAGTCTCAGTACAGCTGTTTTTGCCGAGCGCCAGGTACTGTGCTGAGCACGTGACATGAATTGCTTTGTTTCACGTCATAACACCCTCACAGAGGGAAATCGGCAGTCCCAGAGGACAGGAGCCTGCCTGCCTCCCGAGGTGTGGCTACCCCTCTCCTGTGCTGCCAACCTTCTCCCATGGGCGCAGGGGGATGCAGAAGGCCACCTACCTCAGATAGTGGCTCTGATGCAGTCTCTGGGTTCCGGAGGCCATCCCTGGGCGTGGGCGTGCTGCCGCTGTCCCCACGCTGACCCACGCTCAGTGCCTGCTCCCACTTCTGCAGAGCTTCCTCGAACAGCTCCATGCCTGAGCACAGGTGAGGCAACAAGGGAGGGTCAGGCCTTGACTGTCTCACCCAAGACGGGGCTCAGAACATCAAGGAGGCAGAAGGGCCTTAAAGGGCAAGAACTGGGTGGGGGCGTGTGGCCTGGGCTGCTCAGGTTCCAGGCCTTCTTTCAGACCAGGTTTGTTCCTAGACACTGTCCCTTGTTCAGAAATGGCTGGAAATCTCCAGTTGGGATTTTGGGCAGGGTAGTGAGGGGCAAAGTGACCTGAGACTGGCCAGGCTCCTAGGAAGGAACTGTTTCTGCCGCCCACCCTGCCCTGGAAGCCGAGGCACCTCCTGCACACACCTTGCATATACAGGCTCTCTGCGTTGCCATCACTGGTGGTCAGAGACTCCTCCATCCCTCTGGCATCCCATGGTCCCGAGCACGCGGCTGTGGGGCTGGATGAGTTCACTGCCACCATCTGGGAGCCAATCAGTGCAAGAACAAAGAGTGAAGCCTTCCTGGGCTCTCTGCAGGGCCCCCCTGAGCCCTCCCCCACTGCCTGACCATGGGCCACACGCCCCTTCCAAATGCCATCCCTGAGCTCATTCCTGGCCACAGCGTCTGCACCCTCAGAATGGCCTGGACCCACAATCTACCTGATGGTGCTTCATAGAAGCCACCAAAGCGGGAAGGAATCCCGAGACCAATGCCCAGCCCAGGAACCTTGGAACCCCGCTGAGCCCTGCTCCTGACTGCTGTATCCACCCCTCACGCCATGGCTCCTCTACCACCTGGACAAGAAGACAGAGAGTACCCATTCTGTGCCAGGGTCCCGCCTCTCATCCACACGAGTGGCTGGCTGCCCAAGGACAAGAACCAGCTCTTGCTTGCCCCTGTGCCAGCCTGGCTCAGAGCTGGGACTCTGCTTGCTGGACAAGTGAAGGAACCAAAAGCCACAACCCAGAAGAAGCCAAGCTTCTGCCTTATTTACCTCTACACCCCCAGAGCCTGGCAGAGTCCCTGGTATAACGCAGGTGCTTGTCAGTGGCTGATGAATGAATAAGCCTGCATTTTCACAGGTACGGGTCTCCCCAGGAGACCATCAGTTTCTCTCCTCTGCACCAGCCCACCTTTCTCCCACCAACACCTGGCACAGTGAGTGATTAGGGACAATCCCTGAAAGCCTGCGTGGGTGGACGAGTGAGAGAGAGAGAATGAATGAATGAATGAATGGACTCTACCAGTCCATAAGCTTGCTGAGGGCGGAGTCCTCAAGGAGGGGTAAGCCTGGACCTGGAGCCCTGGCACCTGCTGCTCACCGAGGCCACGCTGTGGGAGGAGCCCGAGTGCTTGCTGGGCTCAATGGAAGAGATGCCACTCAGGGTGTCGTTGCTCTTGCTGCTGGGGCTCTGGACTCTCCGGCCGGAGTATCCTGTGAGGAGCGGAAGAGCAGGCGTCACACAGGCATCCCATGTGGCCTTTATACGGGCTGCTCCCCCTCTGGACCACCTTCCCCTTCTTCCTCATCTGGGAACTGGTCCTGACCTTCTAAGTCAGGGGAACAGAGGGGCCCCGAGGGTGTGCACTCAGGAGAACAGTGCAGGGCCCTCTGCATCCTGCTCACGACCACATCCCTGCCATATCCCTGCTACAGGGCACAGGGCCAGGCCGAGGGGAGGAGTCCAGATTTGCCAGATAAGCCGAGAATGAGGTCCACCTGCTTTCCCGCCTCCTTGCTTAGCCTTCTCTGGGCTGTTGATTGAGAGAATGGTTTAGAATTCTCCTCCTTCCAAAATGGATGTGAGACAACAAATTTTTCTAGGCTGGAGTGCAGTGGCGCGATCTCGGCTCACTGCAAGCTCCGCCTCCCGGGTTCACGCCATTCTCCTGCTTCAGCCTCCCGAGTAGCTGGGATTACAGGTGCCCGCCGTCACGCCCGGCTAATTTTTTGTATTTTTAGTAGAGACGGGGTTTCACCATGTTAGTCAGGATGGTCTCCATCTCCTGACCTCGTGATCCACCAGCCTCGGCCTCCCAAAGTGCTGCGATTACAGGCGTGAGCCACCGCACCCAGCCAAGACAACAACTTTTAAAAATATACAAAAGGCCAGGCACAGTGGCTCATGCCTATAATCCCAGCACTTTGGGAGGCCGAGGTGGGGGAGGATTGCTTGAACCCAGGAGCTCAAGACCAGCCTCGGCAACATGGCAAAACCCCGTCTCAACAAAAAATGCAAAAATTAGCCAAGTGTGGTGGCATGGCCTGCAACCCCAGCTACTTGGGAGGCTGAGGGTGGGGGATCACTTGAGCCTGGGAGGTTAAGGCTGCAGTGGGCCATGATCGCAACACTTCACTCCAGCCTGGGAGCTGCGAGTGAGACCCTGTCTCCAAACATACACACATACATAAAAATTCCTTTTAGGCTGGCCAAGGGATCATGTCTGTAATCCCAGCACCTTTGGGGAGGCTTCCAGATGGCGGATCACTTGAGGTCAGGAGTCAAGATGAGCCTGGCCAACATGGTAAAACCCCATCTCTAATAAAAATACATAAATTAGCCAGATGTGGTAGTGCATGCCTGTGATCCCAGCTACTCAGGAGGCTGAGGCAGATAATTGCTTGAACCTGGAAGCAGAAGTTGCAGTGAGCCAAGACCGTGCCACTGCACTCCAGCCTGGGCAACAGAGCAAGAATGTCTCAAAAAAATAAAATTTTAATAAAATAAAATGCACAAATGGTTATATTTTAAAATAGAGACAAGGCCAAGCACAGTGACTCACACCTGTAATCCCAGCACTTTGGGAGGCTGAGGTGGGCAGATCACATGGGATCAGGAGTTCGAGACTAGCCTGGCCCGTGTGATGAAACCCTGTCTCTACTAAAAATACAAAAAATTAGCCAGGTATGGCCGGGCGCAGTGGCTCACGCCTGTAATCCCAGCACTTTGGGAGGCCGAGGTGGGCTTTGATCATGAGGTCAGGGAGATCGGTGACCCTCATCCTGGCAATACGGTGAAAACCCCATCTCTACTAAAAAAAATAAAAAAAAATAGCCAGGAGTGGTGGCAGGCACCTGTAGTCCCAGCTAATCGGGAGGCTGAGCCAGGAGAATGGCGTCAACCCAGAGGGCAGAGCTTGCAGTGAGCCAAGATTGCGGCACTGCACTCCAGTCTAAGTAATGATGACTTTGTCTCAAAAAAAAAAAAAAAAAAAAAAAAATTAGCTAGGTATGGTGGTACCTGCTTGTAATCCCAGCTATTTGGGAGGCTGAGGAGGAGAATCCTTGAACCCAGGAGGCAGAGGTTGCAGTGAGCCAAGATTGAGCCATTCCACTCCAGCCTGGGCGACAGAGTGAGACTCTGTCTCAAAAAAAAAGAAAGAAACAAATGGTCCAGGCATTAGTGAGCCACGCCTGTATCTCTAAGTAGGCTTGGGGAGTCTGGCAGGTGGGATCACCTGGAGTGTCAGAGCCTGAAGACCAGCCTGGTTAATATGGAGAAATTCCTTATTCCTTACTAAAATACAAAATTAGTTAGGTGTAGGAGACATGCCTATAATCTCAGTTATTAGGAGGCTGAGGCAGGACTGAAGCCAAGGCAGAGGTTGCAGTGAGCCAAGATCACGCCACTGCACTTTAGCCTAGGCAACAGGGCAAGACTCTGTCTCCACACAAAAAACAGAGACAGGGCCTTGATATACCACCCAGGCTGGTCTCAAACTCCTGGCTCAAGTGATCCACCTGCCCCAAAGTACTGGGATTACAGGTACAAGCCACCACACATGGCCAATATTTTTTCAGAAGCAAGAAAAATAGGGAAGGCAAAATAAGGTGAAATGGGAGCAGGCAGAGTGGGACAGGGCATGGGAGCTAAATGCTGTGCAGATGACTCCAGATTTCCTAGGACAGACACAAAACTCGGCTGCCTAAGTGTCTCTCAGGGTCCTCTTCCATATTAGTCTCAAGACTTCTTTTTCCAATTCTAGCCCAGGTGCGGTGGCTCACACCTGTAATCCCAGCACTTTGGGAGGCCGAGGCGGGCGGATCATGAGGTCAAGAGATGGAGACCATCCTGGCCGATATGGTGAAACCCTGTCTCTACTAAAGATACAAAAAATTAGCCAGGCATGGTGGCGGGCGCCTGTAGTCCCAGCTACTCGGGAGGCTGAGGCAGGAGAATGGCTTAAACCCAGGAGGCGGAGGTTGCAGTGAGCCAAGATGGCGTCACTGCACTCCAGCCTGGCGACAGAGTGAGACTCCGTCTGAAAAAAAAAAAAAAAAAGACTTCTCTTTCCAATTCTAAAGATAATACTTTCCTTTTGCAACAATAATACACAATTAAAATTTATTTTCACAGAAAACTTTTGCTTCTCCTTATTTTTTTTATAGAGACAGGGCCTCTCTATGTTGCCCAGGCTGGTCTTGAACTCCCAGCCTCAAACAATCCTCCTGCCTCCCAAAGTGCTGGGATTACAGGTATGAGCCACCACACTTGGCCAACTTTTGTTATCTTTTTTTAAAAAAATTATTTATAGAGACGGGGTCTCTCTATGTTGCTCAGGCTGGTCTCAAACTCCTGGACTCAATGATCCTCCTGCCTTGGCTTCCCAAAGTGCGGGAATTCTAGGTGTGAGCTACCACACCCGGTCTACTTTTGCTTTTTTTTTTTGAGACAGAGTCTCACTCCATAGCCCAGGCTGGAGTGCAGTGTTGTGATCTCGGCTTACTACAACCTCTGCCTCCCAGGTTCAAGCGATCCTTCTGCCTCAGCCTCATAAATAGCTGGGATTATAGGCATGCACCCCCATGCTTGGCTAGTTTTTGTATTTTTAGTAGAGAGAGGGTTTCACCATGTTGGCCAGGCTGGTCTGGCACTGCTGTCCTCAGATGATCCATCCACCTCAGCCTCCCAAAGTGCTGGGATTACAGGCTACTTTTGCCGCGTTTTTTTTTTTCTTTGAGACACAGTCTAGCTCTGTCGCCCAGGCTGAAGTGCAGTGGCACAATCTCGGCTCACTGCAACCTCCACCTCCATAGGTGCCTGCCACCACACCTGGCTAATTTTTGTATATTTATTAGAGACAGGGTTTCACCATGTTGGCCAGGCTGGTCTCAAACTCCTGACCTCAGGATCCACCTGCCTTAGCCTCCCAAAGGGCTGGGATTATAAGCATGAGCCACTGTGCCCAGCCTTGCTTTTGCTTCTTAAAACAAGTTTCGGTCAGGTACGGTGGCTCACACCTGTAACCCCAGCATTTTAGTAGGCCAAGGCAGGCAGATCTCTTGAGGCCAGGAGTTCGACACCAGCCTGGCCAACATGGTGAAAGCCCATGCCTACCAAAAATACAAAAATTAGCTGGGCATGGTGGTTCATGTTTGTAATTCTAGCTACTTGGGAGGCTGAGGCAGGAGAATCGCTAGAACCCGGGGGGTGGAGGTTGCAGTGAGCCGAGATCGTGCCATTGCACCCCAGCCTGGGTGACTGAGTGAGACTCCGTTTCAAAAAAAAAAAAAGTCCCCCAAGATAAGGACCAAGATGAGAACTCCTTGCCCTAGAAAGAGATCAAAACAACATTCCAATGTAGCAAACAACGGGTCTCTGTATTACAAGATTATCAAGATTATCAGGAGCCATAAGAGTTTTTACAACCACAGCAGCCGCCACAAAACAGAGCAGTGGCTACCAGAGCTAGGGTAGGAGAGGGGCTGACACAGGGCATTTAGAGAGTGATAGAACAGTTCTTTTTTTTAAGTTTTTTTTTTCTTTTTTTTTTTTTTTTTAAGACTAGTTAAGTGTAGTAGTGAGAAGCAGGGAAAAAGAGTAGACCAGGCACGGTGGCTCACGCCCGTAATCCCAGCCCTTTGGGAGGCTGAGGAGGGCAGATCACAAGGTCAGGAGATAGAGAACATCCTGGCTAACACGGTAAAACCCCGTCTCTACTAAAACTACAAAAAAAAATTAGCCGGGTGCAGTGGCGGGCACCTGTAGTCCCAGCTACCTGGGAGGCTGAGGCAGAATAGTGTGAACCTGGGAGGCGGAGCTTGCAGTGAGCAGAGATAGCGCCACTACACTCCAGCCTGGGCGACAGAGCGAGACTCCATCTCAAAAACAAACAAACAAAAAAAGAGTAGAAGAAAGGGCCGGACATGGTGGCTCACGTCTGTAATCCCAGCACTTTGGGAGGCCGAGACGGGTGGATCACGAGGTCAGGAGTTCGAGACCAGCCTGGCTAACATGGCAAAACTCTGTCTCTACTAAAAATACAAAAATTAGCCGGGCATAGTTACATGCATCTGTAATCCCCGCTACTCGGGAGGCTGAGGCAGGAGAATCACTTGAAACCGGAAGACAGAGGCTGCAGTGAGCGGATATCAGGCTACTGTACTCCAGCCTGGGAAACATGAGCGAAACTCCGTCTCAAAAAAAAAAAAAAAAAAAAAGCGGGGCGAGTTGGCTCACGCCTGTAATCCCAGCACTTTGGGAGACTGAGGCGGGAGGATCACGAGGTCAGGAGATCGAGACCATCCTGGCTAATACGGTGAAACCCCGTCTCTACTAAAAATGCAAAAAATTAGCCAGGCATGGTGGCACGCGCCTGTAATCCCAGCTACTCAAGAGGCTGAGGCAGGAGAATCCCTTGAACCCAGGATGCGGAGGTTACAGTGAGCCAAGATTGTGCCACAGCACTCCAGCCTGGGCGACAGTGTGAGACTCTGTCTCAAAAAAAAGAGTAGAAGGACGGCCAGATGCAGTGGCTCACACCTGTAATCCTAGCACTTTGGGAGGTTGAGGCAGAGGGATCACTTGAGCTCAAGAGTTCGAGAACAGCCTGGCCAACATGGCGAAATCCCATCTCTACTAAAAATACAAAAATTAGCCAGGCATGGTGGCACATGCCTGTAGTCCCAGCTTCTCAAGAGGCTGAAGCAGGAGAATCGCTTGAACATGGGAAGCTGAGGCTGCAGTGAACCGAGATTGTGCCACTGCCCTCCAGCCTGGGTGGCAGAGCAATACTCCATCTCAAAAAAAAAAAAAAAAGAGAATAGAAGGAGTGTGATCTGTGACTGTGAGCAACCGACTGAGTGAACTCACTACCTTCTAACCAGCTGAATGATTCCTAACTATGGTGGTGGTCGGATGACTCTATGTCAAAGACCAAAGAATAGTATGCTGAAAAGTACGAATCTCACTACATGCAAATTAAATCTCAATTTTTTTTTTTTTTTTTTTTTCTGAGACGGAGTCTCGCTCTGTCACCCAGGCTGGAGTACAGTGGTATGATCTCAGCTCACTGCAAGCTCCGCCTCCCAGGTTCACGCCATTCTCTTGCCTCAGCCTCCCAAGTAGCTGGGACTACAGGTGCCCACCACCACGCCCGGCTAATTTTTTATATTTTTAGTAGAGATGGAGTTTCACCGTGTTAGCCAGGATGGTCTCGATCTCCTGACCTCGTGACCCGCCTGCCTCGGCTTCCCAAAGGGCTGGGATTACAGGCGTGAGCCACCGCGCCCGGCCTATACCTCAATTTTGAAGAGAGAAGGGGATGGGAGGAATACCGCGTGGTTCAAGAACAACATGGCCTTTTCTGCACCTCAGCCTGGGGAACATCCCTCTCTGGACCCAGGAGCCACACCCCCAACCCACTCTGGACCTGGGTGCTCCCAAAGGGTCCTCAGCCAATGAGAACAACCAAAACCACCACCACCAACAGAGCACACGCATCCAACCGCATTACCCTCCAGTTCAGTGACTAGAGGAAGGGATGCTACTGTCATCCTGCTCACGGATGAGACCTTGGCTCTGAGACAGGAAGTCACTGGCCCAAGATCCCCAGGTAGAGAATGACCCAGCTGGGATATGACCCCAGGATGTGACCCCAGGTCAGGCCCATGCCCACCACCTCACACCTACCTTTCTTCACTGAAGGGACCTTCCTGGCCAAGAGGATAGGGAGGGGCACCGTGCCCAGCTGCTCCCC
Organism: Papio anubis; assembly: GCF_008728515.1. Taxonomy (NCBI): domain Eukaryota; kingdom Metazoa; phylum Chordata; class Mammalia; order Primates; family Cercopithecidae; genus Papio; species Papio anubis. The sequence goes on along the minus strand of NC_044988.1, from coordinate 98,614,704 downwards.
TCCCATCTCGGGACCAGCCTGCTTCTTCCTCCTCCGTCGCCTCTTCAGCTGGTGGGCAGCCAGGGCCAGGGCCACAGTCCCCAGGGCCGTGGCAAAGAGGACTTTCCGCAGGCCTGGCGTCAACCGTAGCTGGGAAAATGCAGACTGCAGGGAAGAGGAGACGCTGCCGGTTACACCTCCCTGGGTCCAAGGCAGCAGGACTGCCCCAGAGCACCTCAGGGACAGGACATACACCGGCCCTCTGGCACATCTGCCAACCAGACGAGAGACTGAGAGGCAGCTGCCCTACACAGGGAACTTGACCAGCCTCCCTGAAACACGGACCACAAAAACGTAAAGATGGCAAGATGCCAGTGCTGAGGAGGTGAAGTCTAAGGGCCAGCACCCTCAGTCATGATGACATGAGCTGCAGTGAGCAAGCACCAGCTGTGCCTGGCACTGCACTAGGACCTAGCCTGGGGTACCCATCTGAGTCCCTGTCATTTCCAGACGAGGAACCTGAGGCTCACCCAGGTGAAGACACATGCTCAAGGCGACAGAGGCAGACATGAAACCCAGATCTGCTGGCCCCTGTTTCTCAGCAGTGCCTCAAAGATGATGACACCCACTCACCCACCACCCCATCTGAACGCTTCCTACTGCTGCACCTCACCCTCTGCCCTCTGGGCCTGGGAGCCCCTCAGGTGGGACTGTAACCCACAGGGCAGATCTTTTGTCAAGAGCCCAGTCAGCCACAAACATGTGAGTTGTCGGGGGGGCACTGACCCCTTTTACAGACTGAGTAACCGAGGTCAAGAGTTCATATAGGACCAGATACAGTGGCTCATGCCTATAATCCCAGCACTTTAGGAGGCCAAGGTGGATGGATGACTTGAGCCCAAGAGTTCAAGACCAGCCTGGGCAACACAGCAAGGCCCTATTTCTACCACAAATAACTTTTTTTGTTGTTGTTGAGACGGAGTCTCACTCTGTTGCCCAGGCTGGACTGCAGTGGTGTGATCTCGGCTCACTGCAACCTCCGCCTCCTGGGTTCAAGTGATCCTCCCGCCTCAGCCTCCCAAGTAGCTGGGATTACATGCACCTGCCACCAGGCCCAGCTAAATTTTTTTTTTTTTTTTGAGACAGTGTCTTGCTCTATTGCCCAGGCTGGAGTATAGTGGCACAATCTCAGCTCACGGCAACTTCCACCTCCTGGGTTCAAGCAATTCTCCTGTATCAGCTTCCCAGGTAGCTGGGACTACAGGCACACACCACCACGCTTGGCTAATTTTTGTATTTTTAGTAGAGACAGGGTTTCACCACGTTGGCCAGGCTGGTCTCGAACTCCTGACCTCAGGTGATCCGCCCGTCTCGGCCTCCCAAAGTGCTGGGATTACAGGCATGAACCACCGCACCTGGCCAAAACAATTTTTTTAATTAATTAAAAAAAAAAAAAAGAGTTCATATAGTCTTAGGCTAAAGAACAGGCCTGAAGCCTCAGACAACAAACCCAGTACAAAGAGGAGACACCAGAGGTCTGGCAAAGCAAGAACGAGGGCTCAGTGTTCCTGGACACGGAGGAGCCCTGGGCTGAGCATGGAAGTGTTTCACAGACCAGAAATACAACTCACTCCGATCCTTACCTGCCCAAATGTCGTGTACAGGAACACGGGGATCTCAGCCACCGTCATGGCCAGGGCCTGGATCATGGACGTGCCCTCAGCCCTCCGGAACGCCATGGCAGGGCCAATGCCCCAGGCAAAGTCCTCAGGGCCAAGAGCTTCCAAGGAGAACGTCTTCAACTGGTTGCCAGCTGGGTCCTGGGCACCATCCACACCCCAGAAGGACAGGAACACACATACCAGAGGGCCCCTCCACAGAGCTAAGAGACAGACGACCAAGTCAGAGAAGAGAACGTGCACATGCGGAAATGCACACAAGAGCGTCCATGGGGGAGGAGGCGGGAGCAAAGCTTGCCTCTGGAACCCCAGGTCTGGAATCAGGCCCCAGGCCTCTGCATCTGCCCACCAGCGGGCAGCCCCACGCCCACAGACTCTCTGCCTACCAGGGGCCCTGCGAGCGGAAACATCTCTGGCCAGCCAGCCCAGGAGAGGACCCAGAACCTGGGAGGTGAACAGGTCACTCTCAGACTTAGGGCTTTAAGCCATATTTTCTCTCCCTTTTTCAACCCATGGACCATTTGCTAAGCAAAAATCTTAGGCCCCAGACTGAGAATCACTGCATCTTTTTACCTCCCACAAAGTTAAGGATGTTTCCTTGCTGGGCACTATGGCTCACACCTGTAATCCCAGCACTTTGGGAGGCCGAGGCGGGCGGATCACCTGAGGTCAGGACTTCGAGACTGGCCTGGTCAACATGGTGAAACCCCGTCTCTACTAAAAATACAAAAATTAGCCAGTGTGGTGGCACGTTCCTGAAATCCCAGCTACTTGGGAGGCTGAGGCAGGAGAATCGCTTGAATCCAGGAGGCAGAGGTTGCAGTGAGCCAAGATCACGCCACTGCACTCCAGCCTGGGTGACAGAGCAAGACTCTGCCTCAAAAAAAAAAAAAAAAAAAGACAAACAAAAGAAGGATTCTGTGAAGTTGATGCCACCCACCTTCCCCCCAGCCTCATCTCTGGTTTCCGATGAGGAAACTGAATCTCCGACAAGCTAAGTTAGGAGTCCAAAGTCACATAGCTGGTACATGGTAGAGTAAGACTTTGTGCTCAGTGCAACCCTTTTGCTAAATTTGACATGCAGCAGGAAGTAGCAAGCCCCAGTAGACCACAGAGTACTGGGCAGCTTTTCCTGGGACCTCGGGAAATACTCCCCTCCCCGACAGGGTACCCCATTGCCCCTTCCCAAGGCCAGGAAATAAGTGGCTTGATCACACCTAGCCTGGACCCCAAGACCCAGCAGGGTGCTCCCCCACTTCCAGCTCTAAGCCCGAGGATGCCTTCAATGTCTCCCGGGACCTCAAGCGGAAGGAACACACAGGCCAAGACCGACCCTGTCTCCCTGGGATGGCGGCCAAAGTCACTGGGCCAGCAGAAGAAACAGCTTCTCCCCAGTGAGTGGGAAGGACTGAGGAGCCTGTCAGTCTAGCTCTAGGACTGGGGGGTGTGTGAGAGAGGAGGGGCGGGCAGGGTGATGTTCTAGGGCTAAGGAAGCTTCCAGGTTGTCAAAGGTAGAGGCATCCTACCAGGAGGCTGTGAATTGAGCTACGTGACCCACAGTGGTCAGGACCTAGGTTAATACTGTAAGCCACATCCCCCTACCCCTCACCCCGACCCCAGGCTGGCTCAGGTCTCAGAAAGAGGGAAGACAAGAACATCAGAGGGCCAGCAGCTACTATTTCCCAAGCCCTTACTCCAGGCCAAACTCAGAACAGACTCTCCAAGACAGGCTTTGGGTCCAGTCCTCTCAGAACCCTCGCAATGACCAATGTTTATCTCAAGGATGGGGAAACGCGGAGGCTCTGAGATGAGGCAGCCTGCCTGAGGTCACTGAGTACTAAGCGGCCAAGTTCTGGGGGATCTCGAGACTGTGGTAGTGCTTCCCAGCTGCTGCCAGCTACAGCTGCCACGCTCCTTCCAGGCCACACCTGTAGCACTTCTGGGCCTCTAAGTGAGAAGCCCACATGTCCTTAAAGATGAGCCTGAACACACGCTCCAGGGGTGACTGAGGCCCACTGTTTGCGGGAGAGTCCAGAGCAGCCCCTTGTCCCCACTGGGAGGCAGAGCCTGCAGGTGCAAGGTAACACCACCAGCCCCCAAGCCTGCTTCACTCCAGGGATGGATCCAAATCCAGTCAACCCACACTGTGTCTGTCCCCCTGGCACCCTGGCCATCCCCCAGGGCCTAAGATGAGACCCCTCCACCTCCTCTCCACAATGAAAAGTCCACAGCAATGTTCCCTACCAAATGGACACTTCTACTGCTGTGCAGGGCCTGGCCCCACTTGGGCAGCCATCTCTCGTGCCCTACAATCTTAGGCAGACACCTCCTCATTCCACCGTCACCAGAGCACTTACAGCACCCTCAGCCTGGGTGTCTAAGCTTATCATCCCACGCGCCTCCTCCCCTGCGCTAGGCAACCCCACTAATGACTCTGGCCTGTCCACTCGCTCATTCCGCCTGGACCCCAACAACGTCCCCGACTCCCTTGAGCCACTCTGCCCAGTCTCCTATTCATCCCATGCCGGACCCCTCAACAGTCCCACCATGCCGGGCACTGGGCACCCCCGCGCTGGACCTCAGCAATATCCCTGTCTTCAGAAATTGCTCACTCCACCCCAGACATCTTGGGCAGCCCCTTCTTCTCTTGCCCCTACCCCGGAATATCCTTGAAACTCACCCAAGTACCCTCTGGCGCTGCTCACGGCCAGCACACCTGCTCCTTCCATCCCGGGTGCTTTCCCCGCCTCGGATCGGGTACCTGCGCGCCTGCTCCAATCCCGGCCACGTTCCAGGCCTGGGCATCACCTCCCTGACCCAAGTACCTTCTCGTTCCACTCCCAAGCAAGGTAGCCTCTCGCACCGTCCCTGGCCCGGGTGCCCACTCATTCCAAACCCGGCACCTTCCCAGTCCAGTTGGGCCCGGACACCCGCGCTCACTCGGTCCTCCGCTCAAGTCCCGAGCCCTGCCGCGCTGCCCGACCGCCTTGGGGGCTCAGCCCGGGCCGATACTCACCCGGGATCCCATCGCTACGGAAGGGCAGCGTCTCCTTCCCCCGCAGCTGCGCAACCAAACCGAGGCCGTCGGGGGCGTGGCCTAGCGCCAGGCCCACCCGTTTCTGGCCAATGAGCATCGCTAAATCGCTCAGGGCCGCCGCAGCCTCTGGCCAATTAGGCGGGTCATGTGACCAAGCTGATAGTCCACCTCTCCCGTCCTCTTCCCCGCCCCCTAGTGCGGTTGAAGCGCGAAAGTGGTCTCTTCTCTTCTACTATTGGCCATTCAGATTCGATCGACATGGGCGGCTGGGTGGGGCGGGGCCACTCTTAAAGCGACTGAAGCGGAGCAGCCAGACCTCGAAGGGGGTTTCTTGGAGGACGCCAAAGCAGGCTGAGCTCTCACATTAAGATCCTCTACTCTTGTCGTTCCCCACAAGGACAAATCCTTCCCACTCTCCAAGCGCCCATTTTCAAATACTACCGCCCCTGACTTCCCGCAGCATGCTCTTATACTGTCCCCACTCTCCCCCTTGTTCTGGAGTTGTTTGCAGAAGTGCCAGGTCTCGCCTGCTAGACAGTGTCTCTGAGAGCTGGAGTCAAGGGGTCTTCAGTTCTGGCCACCTATCTGGGTCTTACACTAAACACCAGGATTGAGATCAGGCCGACCTGAGATGGAATCAAGTGTTGCCACTTCAGTTCTCTAGAGTTTACCCCTGTGTGAAATGAAATAGGGATGAGGCCGGGCGCAGTGGCTCACGCCTGTAATCCCAGCACTTTGGGAGGCCGAGGTGGGTGGATCACGAGGTCAGGAGTTCGAGACCAGGCTGTCCCAACATGGTGAAACCCTGTCTCCACTAAAGATAAAAAAATAAAATAAAAATTAGCCAGACGTGGTGGCACACACCTGTAATCCCAGCTACTCGGGAGGCTGACGCAGGAGAATCTCTTGAACCCAGTAGGCAGAGGTTGCAGGGAGCTGAGATCCAACCATTGCACTCCAACCTGGGCCACAGGGTGAGACTCCATCTAAAAAAAAGAAGAAAAAAAGGAATAGGGATAAAATTCTTCCCTTTCCCGAATCACAGGGTTTTGGTGAGGATGGAAAGAGGACGGAGTGTCAGCCCTTCCATAACTGTGAAGAGCTGGGCACAACTACGTTTTAAAATTGCAATTGTCGGCTGGGAGCGGTAGCTCATGCCTCTATTCCCAGCACTTTGGGAGGCTGAGGTGAGTGGATCACTTGAGATCAGGAGTTCGAGACCAGCCTGGCCGACATGCTGAAAACCCGTCTCTACTAAAAATACAAAAGTTAGCTGGGTATGGTGGCACACACCTATAATCCCAGCTACCTGGGAGGCTGAGGCAGGAGAATTGCTTGAGCCAGGAGGCAGAGCTTGCAGTGAACCAAGATCGCACCACTGCACTCCAGCCTAAGCAACAGAGCGAGACTCCATCTCAAAAAAAAAAAAAAAGCCCAGGAGCAGTGGCTCACGCCTGTAATCCCAGCACTTTGGGAGGCCAAGGCAGGTGGACCACAAGGTCAGGAGATCGAGACCATCCTGCCCAACATGGTGAAACCCCAGCATGGTGGCATGTGCCTGTAGTCCCAGCTACTCAGGAGGCTGAGGCAGGACACTCGCTTGAAACCGGGAGGCGGAGGTTGCAGTGAGCCGAGATCGCACTACTGCTCTCCAGCCTGGGTGACAGAGCAAGATTCCATCTCAAAAAAAAAAAAAAAAAAGGAAAAATTATAATTGTTGGTAAAGCCACATTCCTTCATTTATTCAACTAATGTTTTGTGTCTGCCAGCCTTTTGGCTGGACATGGGAGCTCAGTGGTTGACAGGAGGTAGGTATGTGGTGGCCCCAGGGGAGCTCATTGTCTGGGGAGCGGATACTTAATCACAATCCCCTGTGATGGTTACTCTAATGGGGGAATGTGGGATACCAAGGAGACACCTGGGCTTGCCTGGGGAGGTGAGAGGCTCCAGAAAGAAAAGGGGGGTCCAAGGCCAGATGTGGTGGCTCACGTCTATAATCCCAGCACTTTGAGAGGCCGAGGAGAGCGGATCATGAGGTCAGGAGTTCGAGACCAGCCTGACCAATATGATGAAATTAGCCAGGCGTGGTGGCGTGCCCTGTCTATGTCGGCCCGCCATGCTCAACCCCGTGCGGGAGGGAGCATGGGGGCGGCAAGTGCAGGATCTGGCTGGCTGCTTTGGGCGTGGGCAAAAGGAGGCTCCATGCAGGCCCCATGGCGGTGCCCAGGTCGGGGTGCCTCCAAACCCTGAAGCCCCAGAGGACACGTTACAGTGCTCTCTTAGCTCTGCTGTCCACGGACGGCAGTGTGTTATCAGCTCAGTAGGCTCCTTGCTTTACCGTGTGGGGTGGCTGCCCTCCGCCAGTGACAGCAGAGGGCCAGCATGACAATCTTTTTCGGGTACCCGCAGTTGGTGAGTCTCGAGCTCTCGTCTAGTGTCCAAGAAGAATGAGGTCACCTGGACACTTGAAGGATAGTGAAGGAGGATAATTTTATCTTATTTTGTTTTATTTTATTTTTATTTATTTATTTTTTTTGAGATGGAGTCTTCCTCTGTCGCCCAGGCTGGAGTGCAGTGGCCGGATCTCGGCTCACTGCAACCTCTGCCTCCCAGGTTCAAGTGATTCTCCTGCCCCAGCCTCCCAAGTAGCTGGGACTACAGGCGCCTTGCCACCACCACGCCCAGCTAATTTTTTGTATTTTTAGTTGAGACGGGGTTTCACCATGTTAGCCAGGATGGTCTCCATCTCCTGACCTTGTGATCTGCCCGCCTTGGCCTCCCAAAGGGCTGGGATTACAGGTGTGAGCCACCACGCCCGGCAAGAATTTTATTAAGCAATAGAAATGACTCTCAGCAGAGAGGTGAACTGGAAAGCAGATGAACGGGCAGGTAATCCTCCCCTGAAGCCTTGCCACTCCGGATGGCTCTTCCCTGTTGTCAAGCCATCTCCCTGAAGTTAAGCCATTTCTCCTCTGAAGTCCAGCCTCTTCACTCTGAAGGAAAGTCGCCTCTCTCCAGTCAAGCCACTTCTCTCTCCCTACCAACTGAGTCTGGGGTCTGGGGGGGTCTTTAAAGGTACAGGATGGGAGGTGGGGTGGGCTGCAGGTAGTTTTGGAAATGGCAATATTTGATTGGTAAAAAGGCACTATTCAGAAAGAACCAATCAGGAGAGAGCAGGCAAATGGATAGAAGTTCTCGCTTTGGGATTGAGGATTCAGGCTTTTCAGCTGGAAAGTAGGGTTTTGCCAGGGACCTGCCCCTGTCTGCTTAGTGTTTCTCTGCCTTCTGCCTTCTGTCAAAGGCATGCTTCCCAGTTTATGGGATGGTCACCTTGCAGTCTGTACCCTTTTATAAGAAATAAAATCTTCTTTCCTTCTCTAAATGTATACATCTTGATTTTTTTTTTTGGAGATCGCGTTTCACTTTTTTTTTTTTTTTTTTTTGAGACGGAGTCTCGCTCTGTAGCCTAGGCTGGAGTGCAGTGGCATGATCTCGGCTCACTGCAACCTCTGCCTCCTGGATTCAAGCTATTCTCCTGCCTCAGCCTCCCTTGTAGCTGGGACTACAGATGCACACCACCACGCCTGGCTAATTTTTGGATTTTTAGTAGAGACAGGGTTTCACCATCTTGGCCAGGCTGGTCTCAAACTCCTGACCTCGTGATCCACCCGCTTCGGCCTCCCAAAGTGCTAGAATTATATGTGTGGGCCACCATGCCTGGCCGGAGTTTCGTTCCTGTTGCCCTGGCTGGAATGCAATGGCTCACTGCAACCTCTGCCTCCCCGGTCCAAGCTATTCTCCTGCCTCAGCCTCCCTAGTAGCTGGAACTATAGGCACACACCCTCAGGCCGGGCTAATTTTTGGTATTTTTAGTAGAGATGGGGTTTCACCATGTTGTCCAGGCTGGTCTCAAACTCCTGACCTCAGGTAATCCGCCTGCCTTGGTCTCCTAAAGTGCTGGGATTACAGGCGTTCACCACTGCGCCCAGCCTACATCTTGATTTGTTTTTTTGAGATGGAATTTCGCTCTTGTTGCCCAGGCTGGAATGCAATGGAGCAATCTCGGCTCACCGCAACCTCCTGCCTCACTTTGGGCCACAGGATTCAGGCTTTTCAGCTGGAATGTAGGGTTTTGCCAGGGACGCGCCCCTGTCTGCCTAGTATTTCTTGGGGATTCAAGCGATTCTCCTGCTTCAGCCTCCCAAGTAGCTGGGATTACAGGCATGTGCCACCACGCCTGGCTAATTTTGTATTTTTAGTAGAGATAGAGTTTCTCCATCTTGGTCAGGCTGGCTCAGTCACCGAGGTCAGGGCAGAAGAGAGGAGGAGAGGTCAGAGGGGAGGAGTAAAGGGAGGAAACCCAAGGGAAACAGAGTGAAAGAAATAGGAACAGGAGGAGGGGGTACGAATAAAGAGAACGGAGATGAAGAGGCACAAATAGGGGAGAGGCAGCAGGCACAGCGTAAGGGGAGGAGAAAGCAAGAGAGGCCCATTTTAGAGATCTATTGCACGGATTGGTGACCACAGTCACTTAGTGACTTTGGGAGACTGAGGCAGGCAGATTGCCTGAGATCAGGAGTTCAAGACCACCCTGGGCAACATGTCGAAACCTCATTTCTCCTAAAGTACAAAAAATTAGTGGGGCATGGTGGTGGGCACCTGTAGTCCCAGCTACTCGGGAGGCTGAATGAAGCAGGAGAATCGCTTGAGCCGGGAGGTGGAGGATGCAGTGAGCCGAGATCACACCCCTGCACTCCAGCCTGGGTGACAGAGCAAGACTCTGTCTACAAAAAAAAAAAAAAAAGTATTGCATAATTGCTAAAAGAGTACATTTGAAATGTTCTCACCACAAAAAAAAAGTAGGTGAGGTGATGGACATGTAAATTAACTTGATTTCATTATTCCACAATTTCATCACCTTGTAGACTGTAAATACATATTTAACAATTAAAAATTTTGAAAAGCATTGGTAAGATGTCAAATAATATGTAATTATTGTGTGTACTTGCAATCATCTAAGAGCACATGAGTTCCAGTTTTAATAATAATTTTAGTAAAGGAAAAAAAGGCCGGCCTAAGCGGTGGCGGCAGCAGGCGCAGGGGGGCAGCAGCGAGCACTGCCCAGCGGGACAGCATGCACCCGCCCCGCACCCGGCTCTGGCCGTGCCAAGGCCACACCCCCACCCATCTAGCTCCGCCCCACTGCCCTCTGTCCCCGCCCCTGCCCCACCAGCCCCGCCCCCTCCAACTCCGCTCAACTTCCGCCAACCCGCCTCCGCCCTCTAGCCCCGCCCCACTGCCGTCCCGCTCCGCCCCGGCGCCGTCAGCTCCGCCCCCGCCCCTAGCTCCGCCCCGCGGCCTCCGCACCCCGCCTACTCCGTCGCGCGGCCTCCGCGCCCCGCCCTGCACGCTCGGACTGGCTCGGCGGCTGCTGCGGGCTGGCGGGCGGGCGGGTACGCGGAGGGCCGGTGGCCCGCAGCAGGTGGGCGGGGTGCGGTTAGCGGCGGCGGCTGGGCCTGGGGCTGCCGGCTGCGCTCGGCCCGTGCGCGGCGGCCCTGCGGGCGCACCATGGACTTCAACATGAAGAAGCTGGCGTCGGACGCGGGCATCTTCTTCACCCGGGCAGTGCAGGTGAGGCCTGGCGTCGCGCCGTGCGCCGGGGGCCCGGATGTGCGGCGGGCGGGGAGCACCCTGCGGCAGACGCCTGGGGACGCGGGGAAGCCCTCCCCGGCTGCTGCCCCCGTCCCCGCCGCGGGCACACCTCTGCCCCACTGAGCCCTTGCTGACCAGAAGAGGGAAAGAGCCCGGGCGGCCCGGCCCTACTGCCTGGAGTGAGGCACCGGTGCCCACCCTTTGGGCCGGTTGGGTTATCCTGCTCCCCTGGCGCCTGCCCGGCTGAGGAGGGGAGGAGGCACCGGCTGGGTCCTACCTCCCTGCCCTTGTCCAGCAGTGACCGGCGCCTGGCGGGGCATTTAGCGACCTGGGTCCCAGGCCCAGGGACTCATGCGTCCGCCACAACCCCTTCTCCGGGCCTCAGTCTCCCCACCTGTGCAATGGGCGGCTGATGTCATGAGTCCCTCATGGCCATTTCACACGCTTGGATAGTCAGGCCGGAAGCCAGGAGCTGTTTCCTTTCTGCTTCACGGGAGGTCTGTTTCCTTCGTCCCTAGGCCTGGGGGATGGGGAGAGGGCTGGGATCTGCCTGGGAAGCTGTTCAGACCCACGATACTGAGATTGGAACAAGTCCCATCCGTTTAGGGGCAGAGAGAAACAGCTCAACATCATGGGAAGACCTAGGCTCAGGTGTGGGTGGGAAAGTGCCCTCCTGTGACCTTGGGGGAGGTGCCTTCACCTCACTGGGCCTCAGTTTCTCAGTCTGAAAAATGGGATCAGTATTCCCGCCTCCCCGGGCAGATGCGAGGATTCTGTGGGACTCTGCATATGTGTGCTCACCGGAGGCAAGCTCATTATTGGTGTCACCGTGGTTAATATTGCACCCATTCAGCATGTGCCCTTGGACAAGTCACTTCTCTCTGAGCCCCGCCCTCCCCTTCTGTAAATCAGGTGTAACACCGTGGTTATGGGATTCAGTGGGATTCCGCAGGCCTGGGGCTGGCCCGTTCCAGGGCTCTGGGAGCAGATCCTGTAGTATTGTCTTTGTCATTGTCATCTTTGTTGTTTCTGTTGAGTACAGTTGTCTCCCCACCCCCAACCCTGGCACTCCCCTCCCCTCCCCAGGAGCCCAGACACAGCCAGCAACCCATGTAGTCATGTTTACTAGAAAGTGCTGTGTCCCGTTGAGGATTAGCATCCCAGCGAGAATTCACTGCTTCAAGTGTTCCAAGTCTGGTGGGCAGCCCCAGCCCTAGTGGAGATGCCAGGATCCCAGAGCCCCTCGGATTGGATGGCCGCAGTCCATCTGGGAGGGGGGAACCCACTTTGCTGTTGGTATGGCAACCACACTATCTCCCACATCTGGGAAGAACCTGATCTGCCAGTTCCCTGCTAGGGCTGGGGCCCTGCTGCCTGACCTGGCCAGGGCTCTCAGGGCCTAGGCAGAGCGGGGCCTAGGTGTGGCTCTGCTTGGTGGGGGCTGCCCCACAGGGTCACTGTTACTGGAGTGGGAGCCAGCAGTCAGGCCCCAGCCTCGGGGTGGGAGGGAGGGAGCTGGGAGCTTTATAAATAGAGGCTTTCTCTGCTCTGCACGCCCACCCCACTGCTGCCATTTTCCTGGGAGCAGCCTCGGACTCCGGCACCAAACCCCTTCCCCTTGGCAGGATTGGGGCAGAATGGCAGGCCAGGGGACAGAGAGGCCTGAAATGTGACCTGGCAGGAGAGGCCATAGAGGGCCTCTGCCTGAGACCAAGCTGGCCTGGATGGGAGACAGCCAGGAGGGATGGGAGAGGGATTCTCTATGATCAGTACATGTGATGGGCTCGGGAACCTCCCAGTCCCTGCAGGTACGAGAAACAACTTTAAGAGCCTCCCCGATCCAGCAAGGAACAAGGCCTTGGCCCTGAGATGAGGATCCAGAGGGCAGGATCCCTTTCGTATGGGTCATTCTGGGATGGTTTCCTGCACGGAGGGCCCCTGAACTGTGCCCAGAAAGTAGGGAGGGGCCTGTGACGTTGGTCCAAGTGGCAGGAACAGCCCAGATAAGGGCACCGAGGCAAGAAAACCTAAGGCAGATTTGGCCAGTGGGGGTGGGAGAGGGCAGGAGGAGTGATAGTACTAATACTATTCGTAGTCATTGCAGTAATAGTAATAGTAGTGGTAGAAGTAATGCTTATAAAAGCCAGAGAGGTGGTGGCATCGTTGTCATGGAGCCAGGCAGGCTGCAGTGGACATGGGATGAATGCCCTGTAGCTTGGGAAAGCCTGGTAGAACTTCTCACCTGGGCAGATGTGGCCTGTAAGGGAGGGCGGGGTGGGGAGTGCTGTTCTCAACCTTGGTAAGGAGGGGAAGTGTTGAGGTACACATTTAGGTGATGCCCTTGGTACCATCAGGGTAGCTCCCGAGAGCTGAGGAGGGATGTGAGGGGAGACCTGCCCGCCTGCCTGCCTTCCTCCCTCCCTTCCTCCTTTCTTCTTTCTTGAGATGGAGTCACTCTGTCACGCAGCCTGGCGCAGTCTCAGCTCACTGCAACCTCCATCTCCCCGGTTCAAGCAATTCCCCTGACTCAGCCTCCCAAGTAGCTGGGATTATAGCGATGCACTACCATGTCATGCTAATTTTTGTATTTTTAGTAGAGATGGGGTTTTACCATTTTAGCCAGACTGGTCTTGAACTCCTGACCTCAAGTGATTCACCCGCCTTGGCCTCCCAGTGCTGATTTCATAGGCCAGAGCCACCACATGCCTGACTTCTTTCTTTTTTTTTTTTGAGATGGAGTCTCGCTTCTTCACCCAGCCATGTGCAGGAAGGGATCTCAGCTCACTGCAAGCTCCACCTCCCAGGTTCACGCCATTCTCCTGACAGTCTTCAGGTAGCTGGGACTATAGGCACCGTCAACTATGCCCAGCTAATTTTTGTATGTTTAGTAGAGACGGCTCTTTACCATGTTAGCCAGGGATGGTCTTGAACTCCTGACTCCCTAGGATCCGCCTCCCCTGCCTCCCCGGCCTCCCAAAGTCTTTCTTTTTTTTTTTTGAGATGGAGTCTCATTCTGTCACTTCAGGCTGAAGCAGTGCCGATCTAGGCCTACCAGTAGCCTCCGCCTCCCAGGGTCAAACAATTCTCTGCCTCAGCCTCCTGAGTAGTAGGGGATTACAGGCACGCGCTACCAGGCCCGGCCACTTTTTGCATTTTTAGTAGAGACGTGAGTTTCACCATCTTGGCCAGGCTGGTGCTGAACTCCCTGACCTCGTGATCCACTCCACCTCTGCCTCCTCCCCAAAGTGCTGGGATTACAGGCATGTGAGCCACTGCCCAGCCAAGTCAGCCAAGTCTTTTTGAGATTTATCTCGCTTCTGTCTCTGGCTGGAGTGCAGTGGCCAGATCTCAGCTCACTGCAGCCCGGCCTCCCGGGTTACCATTCTCCTGCCTCAGCCTCCCAAGTAGCTGGGACTACAGGCTTCTACCACCTCAGCCTGCTAGTTTTTTTGTATTTTTTAGTAGAGACGGGTTTCACTGTGTTAGCCAGGATGGTCTCGACCTCCTGAGCTTGTAGGATTCACCCTTGCCCTCGCCTCCCAAAGCTTGGGATTACAGGTGGCTTGAGTTTCACAAGGCCTGCCAAGTTCCTTTTTCGCATAGCAGTTCCCATCCTCTCACCCAGGCTGGAGGCAGGACATGATCTTGCCTCATTGCAACTCCTCCTCGGCCCCTGGGCTCCCACCCTGCCTCTGGAGTAGCTGGGACTACAGGCGTGTGCCACCATGCCCAGCTAATTTTTGTTATTGTTGAGACTGAGTCGAAGCCCCCTGTCACCCAGGCTGGAACGGGTGGTGCATCTCGCTCACTGCAAGCTCCACCTCCCAGGCTTCATACACCATTCTCCTGCTTCAGCCTCCCAAGTAGCTGGGACTACAGGCACTCCGCCACCACCTTGGCTAATTTTGTATATTTTAGTAGAGACGTGGGGCTCTGCCTGCATAGCTTGGCAGGATGGTCTCTCAACTCTTTTTTGACCTCGTGATCCTCCTGCCTCGGGCCTCACAAAGTCTTTTTTGAGACCTGAGTCCGGCCAGGCTCACTCCAGGCTGGAGTGCATGATCTCGCTCACTGCAAGCTCCTCAGCCTCCCAGGTTCACTTATTCTCCTGCCTCAGCCTCCCGAGTAGCTGGGACTACAGGCGCTCACCACCACGCCTCGGCTAGGCTTTTGTATTAGTAGAGAGACGGGGTTTCACCATGTTAGCCAGGGATGCAGTCTCACATCTCCTGACTCGATCCACCCGCCTCGGCCTCCCAAAGTGCTGGGATTACAGGCTTCTGTTTTCACCACCGCCCAAGTCTTTCTTTTACAGGTTTTGTTTCCCAACCCAGGCTGGGAGGGCAGTGATACGATCTTGCCTGGCTGGTGTAACCTCCGCCTCGGCCTCCCCACCCTCAGCCCTTGGAGCAGCTGGGACTTCACAGGTGCAGCCACCACCAGCCAATTTTGAGACTGAGTCGAGCTCTGTCGCCCAGGCTGGAGTGCGGTGGTGCGATCTCGGCTCACAAGCTCCGCCTTCCGGGTTCTTGCCATTCTCTTGCTTCAGCCTCCCGAGTTACTGGGACTACACACGCCCACCACCCTGCCTGGCTAATTTTTTGTATTTTTAATAGAGAAGGGGTTTCGCCTTGCTAGTCAGGATGGTCTCGATCTTCTGACCTCGTGATCCGCCCGCCTCAGCCTCCCAAAGTGCTGGGATTACAGGCATGAGCCATTGTGCTGGGCCTTTTTTTTCTTTTTTTTTCTTTTTTCTTTTTTTTCTGTAGAGATGAGGTCTCACTATGTTGCCTAGGCAGGTCTTGAACTCCTGGGCTCAATCCGTCTGCCCACATCAGCCTTCCAAAGTGCTGGGATTATAGGCATGAGCCACTGCACCTAGCCAAGGCTTTTCATTAATGATGGTGATGATAATACTAGCTAACATGTATCAGCCCCATACTGTGGCCAAATAGCCAATGAGCTAGATCCTGTTATTTGCATTGTCCAGGCGGGGGCTCTCAGGCCCAGAAGGGAGACTTTGCCTCTCCGAGCCTTGGTTTCCTCATTTGGGAAATGGGGTGAATGCCACCCCCTTCAAAGGACTGAGTAAGGTGATAGAGCCACAACGGGCCGAGGAAGGCTGAGCCTCTGCTCTGAAAGGTCTCAGTTTGGGGAGTGTGAGGAGGAAGAGGAGGCAGAGACAGCCAGGGTGGGGGAAGAGCAGCCGGCCCCCTGGCAGCTGGGCCTCCCAGCCCTGCAGGGAGAAACCCAAGCTCTGCTACATAATTGATGACTGCTGAGCTCCTGGAGCTGATTGCACCCAGGGATGATTCATGGCTGACCCGACTCCTGCATGGCCCTGCTGCTTGCTCAGCCTCAGTGGCGGCATCTGTGAAATGGGAAACAGCCCTTCCTGCGGTAGAGGTTGATGGGGTCGTGAGGAAACCCTTAGGACAGGACACTGTTAGATCAGAGGGGCCAGGACTTGGACCAGTTTCTGGTTGTTCCTAGGTAACTCCCGTGGCTTCTGCCAGCTTTGATGGGGACCCATGCGACATCTGGGCCCTGGGTGTGCCCAGCCACTGGCTCTGATAGGCTGGCAGTGTTTCCATCTACCCTACGAGGTGGCCAAAGCCAACCATCTGGTCATCCTCCCTCCCTGCATTCCCCTTCCTTCCCAGACGTCTCTGCACCCATCAGCTCGTAGCACTGGTGCCGTACGTGGGGCAGCAGCACTGTAGCAGACCCAGCGTTTATGTCTAACCCACATCTTTCCTCTTTCATCCTCATGACCTATGAGGGAGGTGCTATTATTCCCTTTTTTCAGCTCAGGAAACCAATGCTCAGAGAGGCAGAGCCCCTTGCCCAAGGTCACACAGCTTGACAGTGGCAGAACTAAGACTTGAATCAGGTCCTTCTGACCCCCGACCCTGGTTTCTTCCCCTCCCTCCTCTGGCACCCTTTCCCTAGCAGCTCCCAGCTGCCCATGGAGCCCCCTGATAACCCCAGACCCTGCTCCGTGCCCCATTTGTCCCGAACACTTTCTACCAAGTCCTCTCCTTCAGAGTCAGGCTCTAAGGACGCTAGGGCTGGCCTCCCCAGGGGTCCTCACCCCACTAAGCTATGGGTCAGATTGTGTATGAATGTGCATTTTGTGGGGATTCATTGGATTTCCAAAAGAAGCTGTGATTCCCATACTCTGGTCTAGCCACCTCGTTTCACAAATGGGAAAACAGTGAGGCCCTGCCAGGTCACACAGTATCACCCTTGGGGCCGGTTCCTTGTCCCTGGGGCCTGCCTAGGTTCCTGCTGGTGGGGGCAGTCCTCCCTTTCCCCTCCACTCCCCCACCTCCTTCTGAGCCCTCCCCACCCCTTGGCCTTCCCTGCTGCATAGTTCACGGAGGAGAAGTTTGGCCAGGCTGAGAAGACTGAGCTTGATGCCCACTTTGAAAACCTTCTGGCCCGGGCAGACAGCACCAAGAACTGGACAGAGAAGATCTTGAGGCAGACAGAGGTGCTGCTGCAGCCCAACCCCAGTGAGTGTGTGCTGGTGGGCCTGGGGAGGGACGCAGTTGTGGGGCAGGGATACAGTCGTGGGAGGCCTGGCCCTGCTGTGGCACAGGTGGGGGCTGCAGCCAGGGTTTCAGCTAGACTCTTAGGCTCAAGGCTGTTGAGGAGGGACAGTTAAAAGAAAATGGGGGACTCTGTGTTGGGCTGCCAGACACTCCAGGGCAGTGGAAATACTGAGTTTTGCACAGAAGAATGAAAATGCCTGGAAGCTAAAACACACGTGGGAGAAGAGGCAGGCAAAACACACACCTGGTTGGTCACTCTCTCTTTTTTTTTTTTTTTTTTTTTGAGATGGAGTTTTGCTCTGTTGCCCAGTCTGGAGTGCAATGGCACGATCTTGGCTCACTGCAACCACTGCTTCCCGGGTTCGAGCGATTCTCCTGCCTCAGCCTCCTGAGTAGCTGAGATTACAGGCACATGCCACTACACCAAGCTAATTTTTGTATTTTTAGTAGAGAACGGGTTTCACCATGTTGGCCAGGCTGGTCTTGAACTCCTGACCTCAAATGATCCACCCGCCTTGGCCTGCCAAAGTGCTGGGATTACAGGCATGAGCCACCATGTCCGGCCCAAACCTGGTCACTGCAGAGGTCAGCAAGGCCCAGAGATGAAGGGACTGCCCGGAGCACACCCAGGCAGGCCCCCGAGGTCAAGCAGAAGTGACCTGCAGGACTTCTGGGGAAAGGAGGGTGGCTCCGGGTCATGCTGTGTGTCTGCCTGTAAATCTGATCTGCGGTTCATTGAGGGGCCAGATAACTTTTGGGTGCCAGGAGCAGAGAATTGTGTAAGCATGTATTATGTTCTGTAATCGTATTAATAAGGGAGAAGTGGATGGGCCCTGGCTTCCTCCTCCATATAGTGCTGGGTCAGTCACAGCAGGCTCAGGGTTGGGCATGAGCAAGGAAGTCAGCAGGCCGCGTGCACCTGTGGGCAGGGCCAGGTCTGGGTCTGCTTGTGTTTCATCTTTGGGCTTGAACTGAGGATCCCTGTGGCTTTGGCTGCTGTCTCCCCACAGGTGCCCGAGTGGAGGAGTTCCTGTATGAGAAGCTGGACAGGAAGGTCCCCTCAAGGGTCACCAACGGGGAGCTGCTGGCTCAGTACATGGCAGACGCGGCCAGTGAGCTGGGGCCGACCACCCCCTATGGTGAGCAGGCCTCACAGCCAGGGACTAGGGGTCATGGTCTCTAGCTCTGATTCTCCCTCCCTCCCTTCCTTTCTTTTTTTACTTTAAAAAAATAATTATACACATAATACCTGAATTCATTCTAAATGTAAAAACTCTATGCAGAAAAAAAAGAGTAAAAAATAGAATCTTCTCTTCATCAGTTTTGGTTTGTGTGTGTGTGTGTGTGTGTGTTTTGAGACACAGTTTCACTCCATCACCTAGGCTAGAGTGCAGTGGTGCGATCTCAGCTCACCGCAACCCCTGCCTCCCAGATTCAAGTGATTCTCCTTCCTCAACCTCCTGAGTAGCTGGGACTACAGGCACCCACCACCACACCCAGCTAATTTTTGTGTTTTTAGTAGAGGCAGGGTTTCACCATGTTGGCCAGGCTGTTCCCGAACTCCTGACTTCAAGTGATCCGCCTGCCTCAGCCTCCCAAAGTGTGAGCCACTGCACCTGGCCTATTTCTGGGTATTTTTTAATGGAATCATATTGTGTGCCATCTGGGAACCTGACTTTTTTTGTTGTTGTTGGAGATGGAGTTTCACTCTGTTGTCCAGGCTGGAGTGCAGTGGCGTAATCTCGGCTCACTGCAACCTCCGCCTCCCCGGTTCAAGAAATTCTTCTGCCTCAGCCTCCCAAGTAGCTGGGATTACAGGTGCCCACCAGCACATTTGGCTTTTTTGTATTTTTAGTAGAGACAGTGTTTTACCATGTTGGCCAGGCTTGTTTCCAACTCCTGACCTCAAGTGATCCGCCCACCTTGGCCTCCCAAAGTGCTGGGATTACAGGCGTGAGCCACCGCACCCGGCCAGAACCTGACTTTTTAACTTGTTATCATATTACAGGTATTTTTTCACTGAAGCATTTATAGAACCACATCCATCTTTTTTTTCCATTTTGAAATTTTATCCAAGTATGAGCTATACATTATAAAATGCGTGTGTGTAATTCAGTGATTTGTAGTAAATTTAGAGTTGTACAAACATCTCCACAATCTAACTTTTTTTTTTTTTTTTAATTGAGGCAGAGTCTCACTCTGTCACCCAGGCTGGAGTGCAGTGGCGCAATCTCGGCTCACTACAACCTCTGCCTTCTGGACTGAAGGCATCCTTCCACCTCAGCCTCCTGATTAGCTGGGATTGCAGGTGTCCACCACCATGTCCTTCTAATTTTTGTATTTTTCTGTAGAGATGGGGATCTCGCTATGTTGCCCAGGCTGATCTCAAACTCCTAAACTGAAGTGACTTCCCACCTTGGCCTCCCAAAGTGCTGGGATTACAGGAGTGCGCCACCGTGCCCGGCCCACAGTCTAATTTAAAGGACATTTCCATCATACCCCAAAAGTCCTTCATGTCTATTGTCAAGCCCCATTTTCATCTCCAGCCAGCCAACCACTAACGTGTTCTTGGTCCCTATAATTTTTTTTTTTTTTTGAGACGGAGTCTCGCTCTGTCGCCCAGGCTGGAGCGCAGTAGCACAATCTCGGCTCACTGCAACGTACACCTCCCATGTTCATGCCATTCTCCTGCCTCAGCCTCCCAAGTAGCTGGGACTACAGGCGCCGGACACCACTCCCGGCTAATTTTTTTTTTTTTTTTTTTGTATTTTTAGTGGAGACGGGGTTTCACCGTTTTAGCCAGGATAGTCGATCTCCTGACCTCGTGATCTGCCTGCCTCGGCCTCCCAAAGTGCTGGGATTACAGGTGTGAGCCATCACGCCCGGCATATTTTTTGTATTTTTAATAGAGACGGGGTCTCACCATGTTGGCCAGGCTGGTCTTAAACTCCTGACCTCAAGTGATCTGCCTGCCTCAGCCTCCCAAAGTGCTGCGATTATAGGCGTGAGCCACCACGCCCAGCCCCATATTTTGTATTGTTTTAATCCTTTTAAATTTATTCAGATTTGTTTCATGACCTAGTATATGGTGTATCTGGGGACTGTCCTAAGTTGACTCGAGAAGATGATAAATTAGGCTGTTGAGGAGGCAGTGCTGTATAGATGTCAGCGAGGCCACATCAGTCAATAGTGTTCAAGGCTTGTATGTCCTTGCTGATTTTGTCTTGTTGTCCTATTCATTATCAAGAGTAGACTATTGAGGCTGGGCATGACGGCTCACGCCTGGAATCCCAGCACTTTGGGAGGTCAAGGTGGTTGGATCACCTGAGGTCAGGAGTTTAAGACCAGCCTGGCTAACATGGTGAAATCCCGTCTCTACTAAAAATACAAAAAATTAGCTGGGCATGCTGGTGCGCGCCTGTAATCCCAGCTACTCGGGAGGCTGAGGCAGGAGAATCGTTTGAACCTGGGAGGCGTAGGTCGCAGTGAGCTGAGAGCACGCCACCGCACTCCAGCCTGAGAGAGAGAGCGAGACTCCATCTCAAAACAAAAAAAGCAGAGTATTGAAGTTTCCAACTATTACTGTTGAATTGTTTATTTCTCTCTTTGTCAGTATTTGCCTTATGTATTTTGGAACTGTCTTAGGTCTGTATGTTTATATTTGTGCATCTTCCTGATGAACTAACTCTTTTATCTTTATAAAGTACTACTCTTTGTCTCTAGTACAATTTTGTCTTAAAGTCTATTTTGCCTGGTAGTAGTATAGCCACGTTAGCTCTCTCGTGGTTACCGCATACCTGTCATACATTTTTCAGCCCATTCATGTCTTTAAATTTAAAGTGTATCTTTGGTTTTTTTTTTTTTTTTCTGTCACCCAGGCTGGAGTGCAGTGGTGCGATCTTGGCTCACTGTGACTTCCACCTCCCGGTTTCAAGCGATTATCCTGCCTCAGCCTCCTGAGTAGCTGGGATTATAGCTGCTCACCACTATGCCTGGCTAATTTTTGTATTTTCAGTAGAGACAGGGTTTCACCAAGTTGGTCAGGCTGATCTTGAACTCCTGACCTCATGATCTGCCCGCCTCAGCCTCCCAAAGTGCTGGAATTACAGGTGTGAGCCACCGCGCCCGGCCGTATCTTTTTTTTTTTTTTTTTTTTTTTAAGACAGTCTTGCTCTTGTTGCCCAGGCTGGAGTGCAGTGGTGTGACGTTGGCTCATTACAACCTCTGCCTCCCAGGTTCAAGTAATTCTCCTGCCTCCGTTTCCCAAGTAGCTGGAATTGCAGATGCACACCACACCCAGCTAATTTTTGTATTTTTAGTAGAGATGAGGTTTCACCATGTTGTCCAGGCTGGTCTCGAACTCCTGACCTCAAGTGACACACCCACTTCAGCCTCCCGAAGTGCTAGGATTACAGGTGTAAGCCACTGCGCCCGGCCTTGCCTTCACTTTTGAAGGATTGTTTTGTTATATATAGAATTCCTGGATGAACAGTTTTTTCTTTACTTTGAATAAATAGTAATTTATCATAAATTCTTCATAAGCAGTAATATATCATCTTACTGCTGTCTGGCCTCTATTGTTTCTAATGAGAAGACAATTTATCTTATTGTAGCTCTCTTGTATGTGATGAATCAAACCATGTTTTTTCTTTTCCTTTTAAGACAGGATCTTGCTCTGTCACCCAGACTGGAGTGCAATGGTACAATCATAGCTTACTACTATAGCCTCAAACTCCTGGGTTCAAATGATCCTCCCGCCTGGGCCTCCCGAAGTACTGGGATTACAGGCATGAGCCAGCTCTCCCAGCCTCTTATTGTTTCTTCAGATATTTTTTCTGCCTTATTTTCTCCTCTTCTGGGACTCGTGTTACTCATATGTTGGTTCACTTGACAGTGCCCCATAGGTTCTGAGGCGCTGCTCATTTTTCTTATTTTTTTTAATTTGTTTTTTATAAAGATGAGGTTGTGCCATGTTGCCCAGGCTGGTCTTGCACAGCTGGGCTCAAGCAGTCTGCCCACCTTGGTTTTCCAAAGTGCTGGGATTACAGATGTGAGCCACAGCATCCAGCCCAGCAGTTTTTCTTGATTAAATGCTTTTTAATTTGTTTTTTGCCTTGGTCAATTTCCAGAGTCCAGAAATGGATGTTTTTGACAATTGTGTCCAGTTTTCTTTCAATTTGTTTTATTTTCAAGGAGACATGGTCTCACTATGTTGCCCAGGGTGGTCTCGAACTGCTGAGCTCAAGTGATCCTCCTGTCTCGGCCTCCCAGAGTGCTAGGATGATAGGTGTGAGCCACCACACCTGGCGTGGTGTCCAGTTTTATTGTTACTTTTTTTGGGCGGGGATTTGTTGAGCTCCTTTCTCTGACATTCTGGAAGTCTAACTCCCATCTTTATAATGGCTGCGATGTGTTTCATATTTTGGCTGTCCCACTGTTTATTTGTCAGTCCCCAGTTGACGGTGTGGTGTAGGTTCCTTCTTTTTCTTCCCAGGCAAAGCGTTCTGCACTGAGCGCCCCGGCCCTTGCTCTTCAGCAAGCTCTTCCTGAGCCCTCTCCTGCTGCCTGTAGATCAGAGCAGCCTGAGCCTGACCTTCTCTGTTTTCTCAGGGAAGACACTGATCAAGGTGGCAGAAGCCGAAAAGCAACTGGGAGCTGCGGAGAGGGATTTTATCCACACGGCCTCCATCAGCTTCCTCACACCCTTGCGCAACTTCCTGGAGGGGGACTGGAAGACCATCTCGGTGAGGGCCCTGGGACTACTACGCTTCATGGTAACCATGGCGTTCTCTCCTCAGAGCCTTTGAGCACAGGCTATCTTCCAGTGCTGGGGCTGAAAACTCCTGGGGCCTCCCCAAAGAGGGCTCCTTTGGACTGAGTGACCTTCTATCTCTGGGCCTTAGTTTCCCTGTCTTGACTCAATAGTCCCCAGCACCAATCTTGCCATGCATGGCTCTGGGTCTCCCAGGGCGGCCCAGGGTCTCACTGTCCCCATGCCCTGCCCTGTAGAAGGAGAGGCGGCTCCTCCAAAACCGGCGTCTGGACTTGGATGCCTGCAAAGCGAGGCTGAAGAAGGCCAAGGCTGCAGAAGCCAAAGCCACGGTAGGTGTTGCCACCGGCCTCCTGGCCCCCAGGCTCTGGCTAGAGCCAAGGGGTGGGGGCATGAAGGGACCTGGTGTTTGGCATGACCTCTCTCCCCTCTCCCTGGCTGGAGATGCCTGGCTGGGGGCTGCTGGGCTGAGCCTCTCTGTCCCTGCCCTCAAGGGAGCCTTGGTGGCCTCCGAGCTCTGGTTCCCGGGGAGACATTTACGGTGTGGGTGGATCAGCAGTGCCCCCAGCTGGGTGCAGGGTACCCCACAGTCACCCCGCCAGGCAGCTGGAGTCCCCTGCATGCCCTGCCCTCCTAGATGCTCGGCTCTGTCCCCGGCTCTGTCCAGGTATGGCACCTTCTTACTAACTCTACTACTTGCTGCTTGAACGTCAGGCCCAGGGTCCCTGTGCTCAGGCGCCCCCACGATGGTGTGGAGAACCTGGGAGCTGGACCGCCCACTTGCTCAGGGCTGTGTCTGAGGGACCCTATCAAGCAGCCTCATGAGATTGGATAGGGCCTGGGCCGTCTGGCGCCCCCTTCACTCCCAGCCCACTGAGGCCTGTTCAGCCTGGCTGGGTCAATGGGACATAGCCTGGGACAATGTGCCCAGGGCGAGGCCAGGATCAGAGGAGCTGGGCCCAAGGGTGAACACCCTCCTGGCGCGAGAGATTGCTCGGGGTGCAGGGCCTAAAGGCTGCCTCACACCTTGCAGAGGGAACTCCCAGGCCCAGGGCCTGCTGGGAGATGGCTACCTGTGGCTGCCAGGTGATTAGCCGAGGGAGGCCAGGCCCAGCCTGGGGTCACAGCTGTCCATACACCTTGTGTTCCCCTCCCATAGTGTGCCCCAGAACCTGCACTGCCCCTGGCGAAAACTGTGTGCAGGGTCTCAGGTCACTCAAGTGTGTGGGGTCTAGATCAGAGGCAGGGGTATAGCTGTTTCAATCTTGGGTTTGGCTAGGGTGACCTGTGCCTATTGGGATGACCTCTTTTAAGCCACCTGAACAGGACAGTCTCCCCCGTCACTCAGGGCCAGACAATGTCTCTGGAGTAACTCAGCCAGAACACACTCCATCAGCCAGGCCAGGGGAGCCTTTCCTTAGTCATTGCAGTGGTATGACCTCTCCTTCGCCTGGTGGGCCTGGACAACCTTGCATCCTGGGGTTGGGCCAGGCCACCCTTTCCAGAGCTAGGACTTGGGCAGCCCGGGGAACAGCATTCCAGAGGACTCAAGCCCCACAGCTCTGTGCCCATGAGCACACACATGTTAGGACTCTTCAGGAGGGCAGGCTGTGGTGCCTCCCTCCGCCTGACCGCCTGGTGTCCCCTCCCACTAGGGCCTGGGGGGCCTGCTCCTGCCTGCGCTGTGGACTCACTAACTCTTTGTTTTTGTTCCTTTCCGTCCTGCTTTGGGTAACTTGGCTCAGTGTGAGGGAGATGTGAGTATACCTGTCCCATGCGCTGTGCTGCTTCCGGTCTGCCCATCTTGCCCGTGGACCCACGGTGCCGTGGCCAGCCCACGTCCTTGGGGCATTTTGCAAGCAGCTGGTCTCCCCGCCAGAGCCTCTACTGTGCAGGGCCTCTGGTTTAGGGGGGATGCCAGGCATTGGGGCCTGTGAGTCAGCTTTTTGCAAATGTTGGACGTCTGTCACTCTGTCTGCCCATGCATCCATCTGTCCACCCTTGTCGGGAAGGGCCTGGCCCTTGATGCAGGAGTGAGAGATGCGGTGTGCAGATTCTGGGATGGAAAAAGCCATCCCAGGTGGGGGTGGGCTGTGTTTGTGGGACCCTGGGGCATCTGAGCCACTGGTCTTGGGAGGAGGGGGCTGTGGCCCCTGGGAGGGGAGAGCCCAGCCTGTGACTTGCTCAGGCAGCCTCGGCTGTCTCCTCACCACATTTGCTCTCCTGGGCTCCAGTGCCTACAGCCACTTGATCTTTGTCTGGACTCTCCAAGTCCCTAGGCCCCTCATCTCCAGGTGGTTGGAGTCGGGAGAAGAGGGTTTGTGTTGTGTTTGTATCCCCCTGTCCTTGGGGTCAGGCCTCCTGGCATCTCCTTGTGCAAGACTCTGGGGTAGCCTCCTGACCTCGACCCTGGCCCTGGCCCAGGGTGACCCCCTCCCCACATGAACTCTGTTCCCCGCCAGACGGTGCCTGACTTTCAGGAGACTAGACCTCGTAATTACATTCTCTCGGCCAGCGCCTCCGCGGTAAGCGCACCCCACCCCCACCCCACCCCTCGTCCTCTCTCCCCAAGTCCCATGCCACTGCCTCTGACTGCACAGGAGCTAGAGGCCAGCGGGTAAGGTGGGGGCACTGCCATGTGATCAGGTCAGTCCTGAGACACTGGGGAGGGGCAGCAGCCCCCACCTCTGTCCACAGCCTGGCCCCTGTGCCCTGTGGTCATGGAGCTGGACTTGCTTCCCCTCTGCAAAACGCTGGAGCTGGCGGCAGGGCCAGCCGTACTGAGTAGCATGGAGAACTCAGGGCGGCAGCTGTCCCATCCTCAGGGCCCCTCCACCTCCTGCTGTCTCTGAATGCCAGGCCCTGGGGAGGCCCTGAGGATAGAGGAGGAGGCGTGGCCGTGCCTTTCTGGAGTTCACAGACCCCTAAAGACAGGAGGCAGTGGACTGCCGTGTAGGCCTGGAGAGCGCCTCGGGGGCAGGAGGGCCTGAGGCTGTGCTAAGGCCCAGAGGTTCTGGAGCAGGGCATGTCTTGTCCTGAGGAGGCTCAGGCAGGGCCCCTGGGGGAGTCAGGGCAGGAGGTGGGGAGGACAGGATCGTGGAGGCTTCGCATGTCATGGTTTTTAAGCTTTCTTGGGATGTCTGGTATTTCCTGTGTAGTTTGGGGACTAGGCCACACCTCTCCCTCATGCTTGTCACCACTGCTGCACCTTGTCTGCCCACTTTCTCTCCTTCCCGCCCCCAGGGGTGAGACCCTCACCTCTGTCGTGAGCATGCTGCCTTGTGTCTTTCGTGCCGTCGTTCTGTGGCTGGGTGACTCCCTCAGGCCACCAACTGTAGTTGGCTCTCACAGCAACTTCCAGTGCTCCTGGACGGGGACTTCCTAAGCAGCATGGGGGCCACATGGGTGGGCCACGCACACTGGCCTGGGTCCGCGTTCCTTATTTCGGGCTGTTGTCTCGGGTCAGATCTCCGGAAGCGGCAGGAGCGCTGGGTCTCCTGGTCGTGGCCGGGCACAGTCTTTCTTCTTCAGGATCCACTTCCCGCCTCCTCCCTGTGCCCAGTGGAAGGAGAAACATCCTAGAGGGTGGAGACTGCCCTGTTTTTCTTTTGCCATTGAGTCCCAGTGGGACTCAGGCACGAGGCTGCCTTTCTCTGCCAGAGGACAGAAAAGTTCAGTGACTGGCCCAGGGTCACACAGTCCTGCCTCCCAGCCCACCAGCCTGAGCCAACAGTCAGGACGGGGTGGGGCACTCGGTCTCTCTTCAGACCCCACTCAGAGTCTGGGGCTGACACTGTAGGAGAAATAGAAGCAGGACTCCCGCTGGCTGCTCCCTTCCTGCATGAGGCATGTTAGAGGGACTGGGACTGCCAGCCCCCAGCTCCCAGGCCTGCCTCGGCCCAGTCTCAGCTCCTGTTTGGGCGGGTGGGGCAGAGGGGCAGGGGGCAGAAGTTGAGTCTGGGAGCTGGGGCAGGGCACAGGCTCTAGGGTCCAGCTGTCCTCCTCTCCCCTCTCCTGCTGGCCACTCCTGCTGCCGTCTCCACAGCTCTGGAATGATGAGGTGGACAAGGTAAGTTGGGGCCTGGGGGGCTGGGCTCGGGGAAGAAGGGGTGGCAGGGTACAGGCACACCTGCTGCTGTGGGGTCTGGTCTGTTTCTCACTCTGCCCTACACCCACTGGGGAGGGGTTACTGCTTTCCCTCCCTGGGCCTCAGTTTCCCCTCTGTGGGGAAATGTTTTCTCCACAGTACCCTGTAGCACACAGTAGGCCCTCAGGATGCACTTGCTGGGTGGATTTCTCCAATGGGTGATGGAGGGAGGGTCTGTCACTACAGCTGCCTGTGGGGGTCCTGAGTGGGGCCCTAGCTTCTCTGGGGTTGGGGCTCCATGTATGAAGTCAGGCATAGACCTAGAAGGCTCTCTGTGTTCCCAGGGGAAAAGGGACAGGCAGCTCCCAGGTAGGTTCCACAGGAAGACTGCGAGGAAGCTGGTGGGTGGTGTGTGGGTGCTCACGGCTGCCCTGCCCTGCCCAGGCCGAGCAGGAGCTCCGCGTGGCCCAGACAGAGTTTGACCGGCAAGCAGAAGTGACTCGTCTCTTGCTGGAGGGAATCAGCAGCACTCATGTGAGTCCCCCGCCCACCTTCACTGAAGCGCAACCCTCAGCGGGCACCCGGTGTGCCTGAACCGCGGGGTCAGCAGGGCTGCCCCAGAATGGCCCTCACAGAGCAAGTCCCACCGGGGAGGGTGTGGGCATAGGGGCAGGGCACCCTGGAATGCCGAAGCAAGGTCTGGTAGAGGACAGGGATGGGGATGGAATTTTTCGTTCTGAGGGCGGGACGTTAGAAGTCAGCCTCTGGCCTCGTCCCCACAGGTGAACCACCTGCGCTGCCTCCATGAGTTCGTCAAGTCTCAGACAACCTACTACGCACAGTGCTACCGCCACATGCTGGACTTGCAGAAGCAGCTGGGCAGGTACGGGGCCAGCACTGCTGAGCCCACTGGGGTCCCCTGGCTCCCAGACCCCATCCGTGGGCAGCATGAGCTCCTCTGGGCAAGTCCTGTGACACTGAGCTGGGTTGGAGGGCTCTGCCGGAACCCACTCTGGGCCCGGGCACCTCACGTGTATGAGGGTAGAGTGGCTGGCCTTACTGACCTGAGTCCCCTGGGTACCCTGAGGGTTTCTAGGGAATGCCTGGGTGGGGAGGATGGCAGGGACCAGGGGGTAGGGCCATCTCACCCTTCCCTTGCTTTGCTTCTCCCTTTGTGCTGCCAGCTCCCAGGGTGCCATGTGAGTAGCTGGGACTGGAGTGGGGCTCCGGGGGCTGGGGAGGGGAGTTTGCTTCTGGGGTCCCTTCTGGGACTCCCACCTGCTAAGATGTATCCCTCCTCTCCAGATTTCCAGGCACCTTCGTGGGCACCACAGAGCCTGCCTCCCCACCCTTGAGCAGCACCTCACCCACCACCGCTGCGGCCACTATGCCTGTTGTGCCCTCTGTGGCCAGCCTGGCCCCTCCGGGAGAGGCCTCGCTCTGCCTGGAAGAGGTGGCCCCTCCTGCCAGTGGCACCCGCAAAGCTCGGGTGCTCTATGACTACGAGGCGGCCGACAGCAGTGAGCTGGCCCTGCTGGCTGATGAGGTGGGCCTGGTGCCACAAGGTGGGGCAGGAATGGGCGGGGTGAGGAGCAGCCTGGGCGCTGGGATCAGGCACGTTGGGCCTGGAGGGGCCCTGATGGGAAAGCGGGGACCAGCAGGTTAGAGAGGGCATCTCCAGCTCTGAGGAGGCAATCCCTGCTATGCCGGGTCTCTATGGAGCAGGTGAGATGAGCGCCAGCCACTGAAAGTGTAGCACATGCCACAGGCCATGGGGAGGTGGCAGCTCTGTCCCCACTTAGTCCTGGGGCCAGTTCCACCCTTGGCCAGGCCATGACCATCCTCTACTGCCATCTCTGCAGCTCATCACTGTCTACAGCCTGCCTGGCATGGACCCTGACTGGCTCATTGGCGAGAGAGGCAACAAGAAGGGCAAAGTCCCTGTCACCTACTTGGAACTGCTCAGCTAGGCAGGTCCCCCCACCCCCCCACATTCTGGCCTGGGCAGGAGAGGATGGGCATAGCCCTGCCACTTACCTTGTTTGTTGGTGACGCTTCTGTTCAGAGTGGGGAGAATTCACCCCATTCTGTCCCTGCTCCTGGTCACCTAGCTGTGAGGGTGCCTGAGGCTGAATGGCCCCGCCCCTCCCCCAGCCCTGCTTCTGACCTGTGGCTCTGGAGCCCCTGCCCCTGCCTGCATCCCTGAGCGCCCCACCCTCCCGGCTTCACTAAGGAGGGAGGGGCTGTCTGAAGCAGCTGCACTCAGCACCTAGGCCAGGGTGGGGCCGCAGATGGGCTCAGGAAGCCCCAGGTGCACTCAGTGAGAGCCCTGCCTTTCAATTGCCAAAAGCTGCATGGGGGAATGCAGCAAGGCACACAGAGCTCTGGCAGCCCCTGGGGACTGGGCGCTGCCCCTGGGAGGGGAGAGCCTGGCCAGGGCTGGTGTTGGGCCCGGAGCAGCATCTTCCGGTGCTATCCTCCCCTCCCACCCCTCACAGCTCAAGCCAAGTCCAGCGGCCGCAGCCTCCACCTCTCCACACTCACTTTTTATCTGGTGTTTTTACTTCTGCCTGCGTTTGCTCTCTAGCCAATAAACCCTCCTTGTGTGCGAGTCACCTGGGCTCCTGTCAGGGCCTGGCCCTGAGGGTGGGAAAGGGAAGGGTAGACTCACCCCCTGCCCCACTCTTCCTGGGTGGGGTGACCCCCAGAGTGAGCAGGGGCCCTGCGGCTGCCCCGGCCACCAGCTCTCTAAGTTGGGAAGTGCAGCCCTCCCTACCTTCCGCGGGGCCTGTGCCTCTCAGAGGGCAGTGCTGTTCCTGGACACGAAGCTGCACAAGGAATGTTTTATTCCTAAGAGAAAGTTTCCTAAATTTGGATTGTGGACTGTAGAATGTGCCTGACAGTTCAAACTCAAGTGGGTAGTGGTCCGCGCTGTCTGCATGTTGGGCATTTTGCCCAGCACGTGCCCCTGTGCCACGGGTTCTCATGCCATCCTCAGTGTCCACATTTCACAGATGAGATCAGCAAGACAGGCACCTCCTCAAGGGACCACAACTGGCAAGTGGCTGAGCAGGGACTGAAGCCCAGGCAGCCTGATTCTAGAAACCCTAAGTGGTGGCTGTGTTTTAGATGGCCCCTAGCAGGACCTGGCATTCTGACTTCAATCCTGAGAAGGCCAACAGCTAGTAGGCCCCACTGTTGGGGCTTCTGAAGAGGAGATGGGGGGTTGACAGGGGAACCGGGCTATAAATAGGAAGGCACAGAGCTTCAAGAAAGGCTCACCCAGGGATGAGCTCAGCCCACTGGGCCAACGAAACCAGGGCCAAGGACACAACCAGGGCAGGCCAAGGACACAACCAGGGCAGGCCAAGGAAGGGAACAGCGCCCACTCAGCCTAACCCTCAGCCTATGGACAGGAATGAGGAGATGCTGGTGAACTGGCCATCTATCAATACCTGCCTTCCCCCGAGGCTGCAGCCCCACTCCCAGGCGCCTGGCCAGGGGAGTTTTCTAGGTTCTGAGAGCCAGGTCATCATCCCTGGGCTTTGAAGTTAAATATCACACAGCTGTCTATAAACAGGATTTTAATATTTGTATAAATAGACCACAGAATTACCAAAACTGCAAGGACAGAGCATGGAAAACAGATTCTGAAACCCGTGCATAGAGCCCTCTCCTGGGCTCCCGCCTCCCCTGGCTGGCCGTGCTGTGGGGAATGCTGGAAGGGAAGGAATGCTCCTCTGGGGGCGTCGGCAGCGTGAGGGCCTAAGCACAGAAGACTCCACTCCCCATGCCTGCTGTTGACCTCTTCATCTAGTATAAAAATAACATCAGTGGGTGGGTGGTTGAAGTGGCTACTCGGGGAGGGGGTGACAGAAGGTGCCCTCCGTTGTATAGGCCCTGGCAGCCAGGGTGCGGTGTAGGCTGGTGGAGAGGGGTAGGTAGGCAGCACAGCAGCACAGCACTGCCCTATCTTTGCACATGCCGGACAAATGCCTGCACTAGCTGGATCAGAGGCTCTTGACTCTCAGGGCTGGCTTTGGAGAGAGAGGTGGACTTGCCCTGCGGCGAGGGGAGGACACCAGTGGCAGGGGAGCTGGGGGCTCCCCGGCGGAAGTAGCGCGAGAGGCTGGAGAGCAGCGTGCTCTACAAGAAAAAAAGTGGTTTGGTGAGGCTCAGCACATCTGGCCACTCTTCTGACCCTTGGGGGTTACCAGACGGGACCCCACAGGGCTCTGGCCCTATTGGCCCAGCCCTCCCTATCCATCCATACCAACTCAGAGCTGAGCTCCTGCTTCATCCGCTGTTTGTCCCGGGGATGCACAGCCGGGTCCCTAAGGTACCGCATCGCCTGAGAGATGAGCAGGTAGAAGCAGTTTTCCATGGTAAACATCAGGAGGGACCTGGGAGGAGAGGCAGGTTTTTGGCACTGCTACAGAGGGCCGGGCTGGCCAAACCTGAGAATAGTGGGCCCATGACTTCCCCAGCCCCTTATCAAATCTCAGAAAGAGCGCTTACTTTAACGTCCTGGTCCCTTCTGCCTGTGTGCTGAGCCCTACTGCCTGGGTGAGGGGCTCCTTTTTCTTGTCCAGCTGAAGAGAAGCAAGGGTAAAAAACTAAGACAACAGGAACAGCTCCCACTTACTGAGAGCTTCCTACTTGCATGCCCTGCACTAAACAAATTTCATCAGTTACCTCATTTAATCCTCACAGTAATTCTCAGAGGTGCTGTCATGTTTAGTTTATGGAGAGGAGCAGTCTCGGGAGGCTAGGTACCATGCCCAAGGTTGGCTGGAAGTGGCGGGCCGGGGGAGAGGACAGTGACAGAACCCACTTACCTCTCCAAGCATGTTGAGGGCCACATTCACTGTGGCCAGAAGGGTCCCAAAGGAGGGGGCCACTTCGGAGTCAAAGGTGGGAGTGGTAAAGCTCAGGGCAAACAGGAAGTTGTATTCAGCAAGGTCCAGGGACTGCAAGAAAAGTCAAGAGCCATCCAGGACCCAGTTAAGGCCCCAGGTAGCTCTCAGTGCACAGCAGAGCAGAGCCTTTAGGGGAGGTGGTGCCGAACAGATGATGGCCGGTACCTGATCCAGCAGGATCTGGCAGACATCTGGGGTGAAGTGGCGCAGGGCTGCCAGCGTCCTGCTGAGGATCTTGAGAAGGCCATACTGGACTGTGTGCAAGGCCCGCTGCTCTGATGCCTCTGTGTCAGCAGCGGGCTGCTTGGAGGAGGAGGGGGCAGCAGAAGCAGCAGACGGTGGCCTCTGGACTCGCTGGGCAACGGCCGAGGGGAGGCCATCCCCATTTTTGTTCTAGGGAGAGTCAAGAAATGAAGGTGGAGCTCGGGAAGCCACAGTGAGGTATTCCAGCCCCTCATGGCATAGGACGCTTACCTGTAAGTAATGCTGCAGCATCTTTCGACTGTGCAGGAGGGAGGTGCATGCCTGGCACAGGTAACCCAGGTTGACCTGGGAGAGACATAGGAGAGAGGAGGGATTCTCTTGTCAGCAGCCCAGTCACCCAACTAGCCCAACCCAACAGCCCTCCACGTAACACCCATGCGCTCTTCTCACTCGCTGCTGCTCTTCTCTCCCTCCCTCCCTCCCTCATGCTCCCCTGGCCACTTTCCAGCTTTAAAGCCCTTATAGCCACTAAGTACTCAGGGCTACAAACTTGGGGCCAGTAGGGCTCAGGACTGGACTGTTTCACTGGGACCCAGCTAGGTGCCTCGTATATTATAAGGTCCTAAAATAATAGAAGATGAGGCCGGGCATGGTGGCTCAAGCCTGTAATCCCAGCACTTTGGGAGACCGAGACAGGCGGATCACAAGGTCAGGAGATTGAGACCAGCCTGGCTAACACGGTGAAACCCTGTCTCTACTAAAAAATACAAAAAAATAGCCGGGCACGGTGGCGGGCACCTGTAGTCCCAGCTACTTGGGACGCTGAGGCGGGAGAATGGCGTGAACCCGGGAGGCAGAGCTTGCAATAAGCCGAGATCACGCCACTGCACTCCAGCCTGGGCGACAGAGCAAAACTCTGTCTCTAAATAAATAAATAAATAAATAAAATGAAGATGAGGATTATGGCTGATTCCATTTTATGAGAAAAGAATAAAAGGTTACAAATAACTGAAGTGACTTGGCCAAGGTCATACAACCAGCAGATGAGAGAAGCCTGCCTGGCTGTGGAGCCTGTGTTCTCTCTTCACCTCCAGCTGGTTCCCAGCTCCAGGTGTGTGTGTGTTTTTGGTTTTGTTCAGTGTTTTTTTCCCCCGAGATAGAGTCTTGCTCTGTCGCCAGGCTGGAGTGCAGTGGTGTGACCTCGGCTCACTGCAACCTCCGCCTCCCAGGTGCACGCCATTCTCCTGCCTCAGCCTCCCAAGTAGCTGGGACTACAGGCGTGCACCACTACACCCAGCTAATTTTTGTATTTTTAGTAGAGATGGGGTTTCACCCTATCAGCCAGGCTGGTCTTGAGCTCCTGACCTTGTGATACGCCCGCTTTGGACTCCCGAAGTGCTGGGATTACCGGCGTGAGCCACTGCGCCCAGACTTTTTTTTTTTTTTTTTCCCCCCCGAGATGGGAGTCTCGCTCTGTCGCCCAGGCTGGAGTGTAACGGTTCGATCTTGACTCACTGCAACCACCGCCTCCCAGGTTCAAGCGATTCTCCCACCTCAGCCTCCTGAGTAGCTGGGATTACAGTCACGCACCACCACGCCCAGCTAATTTTTCTATTTTTAATAGAGATGGGGTTTCACCATGTTGGCCAGGCTGGTCTCAGACTCCTGACTGCCTCCCAAAGTGCTAGGATTACAGGCATGAACCACCACGCCTGGTCCCAGGTGTATTCTTAAAGGATCTGAACCAATATCTAACTGATAAAGTACAAGTTCTTAATCTACATGGCTACCCTTGACTATGAAAGGAAACATTTAGCCAGAGTAAGCACATGACACCAAACCCTGTGTTCCCCAAGGGAAAAGCCCCCGTTCAGGAACATCCTGCAATTCACTAGAGGTGCCTCAGTGAGAGCTCACAGCCTCCCTGTCTCCAAGAATTACTCCAGATTCCAGGACACCATCCGGGGCCCCCACCTGGATATCACGCATGAGCTGAGGCAAGTGGAAGTGCCACTCCTTCATGAAGTTGGAGAGCTGCAGAATAAAACCCACGGTGTGGTCCGCCTCCTCCAGGCAGGCCAGACTCTGCACTGTCCTCACCGCGTTGAGGCACTGGGAGGAAAGGAGACATCAGGGAAGGATGGGGATGGCTGAGGGACCTGACATACCCACACCTGCCCTCCTGTGGAGAGGAAACGTCCCGGGCCCCCAAACGCTGAGGTGGCAACTCAAGAAATGGCTCAGTGGTACAACTAGGATTCTGACCCGAGACCGTTCCCGTCCCTCAGCAGCCTGGCTGGCCAGTGAGCCAGCAGAGTATTTACAGCATCTCAGAAATGAAGGCATCGACAACCCTCCACTATGAGGCCCAGGCTCCACACCCACCTGCCCCATGAATGGCCCAGAACCCTTTTTACCCTGAAACTCCCACTCCTGCGATGCAGGCAGCCCCTCACCTGTAAGGTCCGCTCCTGGTGGACACCTACGAAGTCCAGGGCCTCAGTCAGGAAGTTGTAGCGCAGAGTTTTCAGCAGCCGCTCCATCAAGGACATGGACAGGCGGTAGACTCCTGGCCAAGAGGGGGCATCCAGGGACTTCCGAGAGGCGCTAGGTGTCTAAGACACAAACAGCAGACAAGCTCAGGAACCCTGCTGACAGGCAGGACCTCCTTGCAGTACAGCAACTAAGGCAGCCCAGCTGCGCTGAAAGGAAAAGACTTCCCACAATAGACACAGTCACTGCCTGGCAACCAGGGCCAGAAAGGGGCCAAGGCCAGTAGATGCAAGGAAAGAGCACCAGGCTGAGATACAAGATCCAGGGTTCCAGACTCAGGTGTGCCACTGACGAGCTACGCGAACCTGGACATGTCACTCTCATGAGAGTGAGAGGTTCAGGTGAAGACTACTCTTTTGAAATTAGGAGATATCTGTTGCGGCCGGGCGCGGTGGCTCAAGCCTGTAATCCCAGCACTTTGGGAGGCCGAGGCGGGTGGATCACGAGGTCAGGAGATCGAGACCATCCTGGCTAACATGGTGAAACCCCGTCTCTACTAAAAATACAAAAAACTAGCCGGGCGTGGTGGCGGGCGCCTGTAGTCCCAGCTACTCGGAGGCTGAGGCGGGAGAATGGCGTGAACCCGGGAGGCGGAGCTTGCAGTGAGCCGAGATCGCGCCACTGCACTCCAGCCTGGGCAACAGAGCGAGACTCCGTCTCAAAAAAAAAAAAAAAAAAAAGGAGATATCTGTTAAACTAGAAATAACCAAGGGACACAGGGGGCAGGGTGCTGAGGCCCCATTAAGCCCCCAAACCACCCACTTCCCTTCTCCCAGTCCTGGTCTGGTGGTGCAGGGGTGGAGAAGTCACAATGACACACTTGTCTTTGGGAATGACAGGAGAGGACAGCTGCCT
Source organism: Papio anubis (assembly GCF_008728515.1). Classification (NCBI taxonomy): domain Eukaryota; kingdom Metazoa; phylum Chordata; class Mammalia; order Primates; family Cercopithecidae; genus Papio; species Papio anubis. Next base: position 98,579,412 of record NC_044988.1, on the reverse strand, counting down.
TGGCTAGAGGCCTGGTCCCAGGGATATGTTATCTGGTTTAGTCTTCCTCACACCTGCAACAGGAAGAATCCATCCCGTCTCCCAGAGGCAGTGCACAAAGGCCAGGCAGTGCCTTTTAGTGGTGAGTTTCTCTTGCTAGAGATCCGCCTGGGGGCAGGGAAGACTTCACCATCAGTGTATTAGGCCATTAAGAGAAAAGCAACTTCCAGGGAAAGGTAGAGAAGGACACTTTTCAACTGAAACTGTAGGATGGCCAGGCTGGGCCTCCTGGCAAGCTCCTGACACTTACCTGTGCTGTGCCATTGGTGCTCAGCTGGTACACACTCAGAAGGGGCAAACAAATGCTCTGGGTGATGCCAGCTCCAGCCACTGCTGTGGCTCCCTGGGAGGAGGGAAAGACAAGGAATGAGATGGAGCCTGCCCCTGCCCTGCCCAGGGAAGGTTGGGATCTCAGGCTAGATCATAGCTTCTGGGATTGTCAGAACCCACCCAGGCAAGCAAGGATGCTCCCTCCTGCCTTCGGGCTGGCCTCCTACCTGCTGAGTGCGAGCCAGGGTGAGAAGCAGATGCAGTGTGGCCTCAGTGAAATGTAGGTTCTGCTTCATGCGAAGGCTCACCTCTAGGGTGGTGAGGAGGGTAGGTAGGATGGGGAGCCTGCGGGTCACCTGCAGCCAGGAGTCACCATCCTCATCTACCTCACACAGCTCCTTGGCCAGGTGCAGGCCCAGGACACACACCTGTTGGGGCCCAGGGGCAAAGATGAGTAAAAGGGGGAAGAAGAAGAGGAGGAAGAGGATGATGACAGGCAGCTGTGGCCCTGGTTGCCCAAGACCTGTTTGGTTACGCACATCACCAAATGAGCTTGAGTAACACAGAATGCGCACTCTCTCCCACCCTGCCCCTCTCCTGTGTCCAACTCTCAATGAACAGCAGCAACTCCAGCCACTGTAATGACCAACCCTAAACTGACTGGAGCTACCCCCACCTCTTCCCTCCCACCTCCCACCTCCCACACTGCCACCACCCTTGTCAGTGCCACTTCTTGTCTCACGTTGGACACTCCAACCAACTCTGCCACATGGAGTCTGAGGGACCTCTATGGCCCTGCCCAATGCCACCTCTTGCCTTGCTACTGCACCCACCTCCTAAATGGTCCTGTTCCATCCTCTCTATCCTTATACCAGTGGCCCTTCAAATTTCTTTTTGGCCATGACCCACAGTCATAAAGACTTTTTAGACTGTAGCCTTATGTACACGTTTACAGTTTTTCACTAATAATACCTACCCTAATTAACATCACACAAAGCACAGTGATATTTTCTTAAACATTTTATTCTACTTTAAGAAAAAATAAAGGCCGGGCACGGTGGCTCACGCCTATATTCCCAGCAGTTTGGGAGACCGAGGCAGGTGGATCACAAGGTCAGGAGATCAAGACCATCCTGTAGATGAACCACATCTCTACTAAAAATACAAAAAGTTAGCCGGGCATGGTGGCGGGTGCCTGTGGTCCCAGCTACTCGGGAGGCATTCTCCTGAGGCAAGAGAATGGTGTAAACCTGGGAGGCGGAGCTTGCAGTGAGCCCAGATCGCACCATTGCACTCCAGCCTGGGTGACAGAGATAGACTCTGTCTCAAAAAAAAAAAAAAAAAAAAATGCTGGTTCTAAGAAAATGTGCTAATTTCAAGACTGTCTCTAATAGGTCATGATCGCACAATTTGAAAAACACTATTCAATACTGCATCCAGAGTGATCTTTCTTGAGCACGCCTGTAATCCCAACACTTTGGGAGGCTGAAATGGGAGGATGGCTTGAGGCCTGGAGTTTTAAGTCCAGAGTGATCTTTCTAGAGTTAAAATCAGATCAATTTTTCCCCCTGTTTAAAAGCCTTACATCATTTCCTACTTCACTTTGGATCCAAATCAAAGACCCTGATGAAGCTGCCATCATCCAGCCCCAGCTCTTCGGTCCTCACTTTCCTATGCTCATGCTAGCCTTTCTTCAGGTCACTGGACAATTCTAACCACAGCTGACCAGGTACTCTTCTCACTGCCCAAATCTTCCCTGCCCCTGCATTTGCCTGCCGCTACAATCCCTAAGTCATTGCTGAAAAGGCACCGAAGTCCCAGATCAGGTTAGAAGCGAGACTAAGTACTCCCTGCACTTCTCTCCTGCGGTACAATGGGCTTCCTCTGCTTTTCTGCAGTGTCTGATCTATTAACCTTTCCCACTAGGCCGTGAACTCCAGAAGTGCAGCGACTGTCTTGTCTTGCTCACTAGTTATCCCCAGAGTCAGGCACAGAGCTGACGGGCAGTGGAAAGGACGGATGGCCCTTCTAGGACACTCTCACCCCATCACGCTGGTCCCTGTGCCGGGACCGAGAACAGTCGTCAGTCTCCATGCTGTCCTTGTCCTCGGTGGCACCGCCTAATGCCAGACTGTGGCGGGTCTGGTCGAAGAGTGCAATCACTTCCTCTTGGAGGGTCTCACAGACGTTCAGCACCAGCTGGGAGTACTGGGGGATGTCACTTACTGCAGTATAGATAGAGAGGGATGCTGTCATGCTCACCAGGCCAACTCTCACTGTACACCAAGGTTTCCTTCCTAGGCAGGGGGCTAGGGATATAGTAGGGTGCTAAGAGGGACAGCATCTGTCCAGTGGGAGAGGAGGGAGAGACACATGAGGGAAAAACGTAGCTTTCTTGAGGTAAGAATTCCAAGACTGGAAACTCAAAAGGGCCTAGAAGAAACGTGTAGCCCTAAGGTGAAGGAAGCCCCACCCAGCTGTCAGCAGGGGTGGGCAGACTGCAGCTGCTGCTCCCCCTGCCTCTGCCCCTCACCTCTCATCTCCTTCATTTGCAACACTGTGATGAATGCTGAGAACACCTTGGCCTTGGTCTTCTCCATGAGTTGCTGGTCGGCCTGCAGCACTCCTTCCAGGATCTCCGTCAAGGGTCCAAGGATTTCATCCACGGAACCTAACTCTCTAGAAAGAATACTGGGTGGGCCAGGGGCAGTGGCTCACGCCTGTAATCCTAGCACTTTGGGAGGCCAAGGCGGGCAGATCGACCGAGATCGGGAGTTCGAGACCAGCCTGGCCAACATGGTGAAACCCCATCTCTACTAAATATACAAAAATCAGTCGGGCATGGTAGCGCGCACCTGTAATCCCAGCTACTAGGGAGGCTGAGGCACAAGAATCAATTGAACCTGGGAGGTGGAGGTTGCAGTGAGCTGAGATCGCGCCACTGCATTCCAGCCTGGGCGACAGAGTGAGACTCCATCTCAAAAAAAAAGAATACAGGGTAGAGAGTGAGACAAAATGCCTCATAAAAGGCCATACACTGCCCCTGCTCCATCTCAGGATACCCACCAGTGTGCCTCACCTCCTCTCTGCTATGTCACTCCCATTCCTCAAGATGGAAAACCAGCCTAGCTTCCACCCACTAGTTCTCTCCTTCAGGAAGGCAAGCAGGCACTGACAAGAAGGCTCTCGCCTTGGGCCTCTGCCTCTCCTGGCACAGGCTCACCTCTTCCACTGCCGGAGGAGGATAAGCAGCAGAGTGCACTGCATGGAGCCGAGGCGAAGGCAGTTCACTGAGGCTGGAACTAGGAGCTGAAAGGAGACACCACACTAGTCAGAAGTCAGTGGCAAGACACAGTGGCAAGACTCGCATGCCATCCACAGGGCACCTCTGGCCTCACTGCCTTTCTTCCCCAGCAGTGAGCTCACAGGGGTGGGTGGAGGGGGAGAGGCCAGGGCTGGCATAGCAGCAGCAGAGCTCTGCTGACCCCACTACAGCCTCAGGCCTCCCAGGTCAACGTGAGCCCTCTGACCTGACCAATTGTGCGGCTGGCTGGCAGACTCATGAGCTCTGCTATTTGACTTCAAAGACAACCTCCCTGGGAGAAATGTGAAATCTCCCAGACACACTTACTAATGCTTTGGTTCCATCAAGCACGTCAAGAAAGAGCTGGTGACGCACCACAGAGTCAGTCAGGTGCATTATATCTGCCTGCAAAAGAACAGAAAAAGGTTTCGCTAGGAAAGTTTCCCAGATTTTAGAGGCCAAGAAAAGTGGGGTCCTCTGCTAGGCAATTAGTCATTGGTAAATCAGTCTCCCTGATTTAAAATAGGGCTTATATAGGCTGGGCATGGTGGCTCATGCCTGTAATCCTAACACTTTGGGAGGCGGGCGGATCACGAGGTCAGGAGATCAAGACCATCCTGGCCAACATGGTGGAACCCTGTCTCTACTAAAAATACAAAAATTAGCTGGGCATGGTGGAGTGCACCTGTAGTCTCAGCTACGTGGGAGGCTGAGGCAGAAGAATCGCTTGAACCCAGGAGGCAGAGGTTGCAGTGAGCTGAGATCGTGCCACTGCACTCTAGCCTGGGCAACAGAGCAAGACTCCGTCTTAAATAAATAAATAAATAAAATAAAATAGGGCTGACAGTCTGGGCAACATGATGAGACCCTATCTCAACAACAACAAAAAATTTGTAATTAGCTGGGTATGGTGATGCATGCCTGTAGTCCTAGCTACTCAGGAGGCTGACGTGGGGCAATCACATGAGACCTGGAGGTTGAGGCTGCAGGTGAGCCACCATTGCACCACTGCACTCCAACCTGGACAACAGAGTGAGAACCTGTCCCCTAAAAGATAAAGTAAAATAGGGCTTGAAGGCCCTGCTATTCTTCTGTCGACGCTTAGATACGGTCAGAATCAAGCCCAGGTTCACCTCCTCTTTTGAGACTCTGTCCTCCCTCTGCTTAGAATCCTTTAAAGACTTCCCAGTGCCCGGGAAACGCGAACCAGACTCTTCAACATGGTCCAAAGACCCCACAGGATCTGGTCCAACTGACTGTAGTATCAGTCCCATCTGTGCTCACTCTAGTCCAGCCCTGCTTGCCTCTTTCGTGAACATATCAAGCTCTTTTCCACTGCTGGAACTCTGCACTTGCAAGTCCATGTGCCTAGACTTCTCTCCTCCATGGGCTCCACCTGGAAGGCTTCTTCACATACTCAGCTCTCAGCTGGGACATCACCACTCAGAGAAGGTCACCCTGACTACTTCTATCTCATGTGTTCATTACCACAGCACCTTAATTATCTCCTTCACAGCAAATTATCACTATCTGAAACCATATTTTTAAGTGGTGAATTTGTTTATAATTTACCTCCTCCATCATAGGGCACTCTCAATGCGATCAAAGATCTTATCTGCCTTATTCACTGCTGTATCCCAATGCCTGGAAGCATTCCACTAATGCCATTAAGAGAATGAACGGGTGAACAACATCTTGGACTTAGTCAGCTTTCTTTCTCTTTTTTTTTTTTCTTTTCTTTTGCATAGGTAGACAGGTCAGAGACAGAGAGTCAGATAGGTTTCCTTGGGGGAAAGAGGATGGTGGGTTTTTTGAGAGCTACAATTCAGGAACTGCTGCCTAACTAGGGCCTAAAAGGCAGGTGACATAAAGCTTATACCCTGGGGAATTAACCATTCTCAAAGACAGGTGAGCCTTTAAGTGTGTTATGGAGTCTTAGGGGTCCAAAACCACTATGCCACAGCAAGAGTAGCCATGAACCTGCCCCTTCTAGGCTCAAAGCTCCAGGCATGTGGGCAGTCTGGCACTAGGAAACAAATCTCACAGATGTAGGAGGTGCTTGGAACAAGGAGGCATCTATCAAGCTGAAGTTGTTCATGAAGTCAAAACATTAATCTGGGTCGGGCGTGGTGGCTCACACCTGTAATCCCAGCACTTTGGGAGGCCGAGGTTGGTGGATCACCTGAGGTCAGGAGTTCGAGACCAGCCTGACCAACAAGGTGAAACCCCGTCTCTACGAAAAATATAAAAATTAGCCGGGTGTGGTGACCTATAATCCCAGCTACTTGGGAGGCTGAGATAGGAGAATGGCTTGAAGCTGGGAGGCAGAGGTTGCAGTGAGCTGAGATCGCACCACTGCACTCCAGCCTGGGAGACGAGCAAGACTCCGTCTCAAGAAGAAAAAAAAAAAAAAAAAGTTAATCTGGATACCCCAAGGAAGAACACTTCAATACCAAGTCCTTATGATACAGCATGATGGTGTCAAACCACAAAAAAGCCAAGAACAATGCATTTCTTCCAGATGTTATCTCTCTCTCAAAACCAACTCCCAGTAGACAGAGTACAGAGACAATGGTCTTTGTTCTTTTTCTAAGACCAGGAAATGCAGTTTCTAGAACCAATGACAAACTGCTTTTTAGAGAAGGTGCTGCTGCAGCTGTCACAGCTTCCTGCTGACTAGTCAACAAGTACTTATTGACCTAACGTCTACAAGGTACACAGCACAAGAAGGCAGTTATGCCTTTGTATAAGAGGCATTTGCAGCCAGGGAGCAGTTAAGACCCAGCCAAGGCCCAAGGGAGGTACAGGAGGCTTTAGGAACTCTGAAAGGATTTCAAATCACTTCTCTGCACTTCTCTTAATGGTCTCTTGGACCCAACACCCTCAAATACCCCACAGCCCCAATTTATCAGCATAGAACCTATTACAGTTTAGCTTTCAGGGATAAACCCTGATTAATTCTTCCTCACAAGGAGCTATATCTGCTAGGTATCTCAACACATCATTGGTAAGGTATCAAAGTGAAAACTCTCCCCAAAAGGGTCTTACATGAGTGGTGGCAATGATGAGAAGCATCCTCCAGGCGGACACCAGCATCTGGTACTCTAACAAGGAGGTGCAGCTGCTGCCTTCTGTTTCGGCCACGTGAACTGCCAATGACTTGACATACCCTGACCAGTAGGCAAAGCGTTTCTCGATGGAAAATTTCTTGAGTGTATCTTTCAATGACTGGTCTAATGAACCCCTACAGTGTCAAGAAAAAAACCTCCAGTTAGGTTTTGAAAGTAGATGGGAATATAATGGGTACAGACCCTTGTTGAGGCAGAGAAAACAACCTCGCATGGGCTTAAAGGCAGACCAGCTCCAGGACACCTCCAATGTGTGGGTTAGGCTGAGGCCTTTCCAGGATTTCTCCTCCATAAAATCTGAGTTGCATGGAGTTTGTTTCACAATAACTCTTTCTGACAATCATAAACGCCATCGGTGGATTGGCCAGGGACACAGCACACTAGCCTCCATGAATGGTTCCAAACCAGTTCTCTCCTCTGCCTTGGCTCTTTCCAGCCATGCACCCAGTGGTAGGCCACCAACTCCCACTCCCCCAACCTTCAGTTAAAATCTCAAGAGGGGAAAGTACTCACTTAACTACATAGTATATCTCCAAGCAAATTATCTTCATGATGAGGGCACAGGTTTCTAGGATGCTGGGCTGTGGAGACAGAGAGCAGAACAGGCAATGATCACATCTCTGATCACTAATCTCCCCCAGTATATCCAACGGTGAACAGAGCAGAGGCCCAACACTTGCAGAACAAGTCAGTACAACCCCTGTTGAATGTGAATGGCCTGACTTGCAAGAGCAGAAGCGCCAGGTCCACAATGTCTCCAACTGAACAGAGAAGACCACAGAGCCACCAACGCAAACCACTTTCCTTCCCAAAGCAAGACATCAAAGGGACAGAAAGCAGGCACTTCCCTGAGAAAGACGTTTCTAGTGAAGAGAACATTCTGTTGTTTAATTAGGGGAGGTATCATTGTCTACGGCCCCATCTCACAGCCCACAGCCTTTCCTCCCAGGGACTTGTAGCCACCATCCTGCCCTCTGCCACAGCTTACCTCTGATGTTTCAGAGGGAGGAGAAAGCGTTCCAAACAGTGGACTGGTTAAATTTTCCCAAAACTTGGGTCTAAAAAGGAAATAAATGTTTGAAAGTCATACTTTTTCCCTCTCACAGTCCTTTTCTCCTCTCTCAAGCTCCCTTTGGTGGTCACTTCATATTTTACCAGTCTCAATCCTAATATGTGTCTGATAAGTCAGTTGTTCCTGTATAAATGAAAGGTTTCCATAGATAAAATTACATTTTCCTCTTATGAATCACACTTGTGCATTATAGAGTTGATCAACAAAAACTCTTCAAGATTCCTTCCATTGTAGATTCCCAAAAGCCCCACAGAAGAGGAGGGAGGAAAATAAGACGGCAGACTCCTAATTAGCCTTTTAACACTCCTTCCCTTTGTGCCAGCAGGTCCAATAGAACAGAATGTTTCATTCCATCCAGTGACTTCAGCAAGCCCCTCTCTCCTGAATCTACTGTTTCTCAAGAATAATGAGTTTTGATGTAGCTAGTTAGCAAAAGGCAGGAACACAAAAGCAGTTGAACCTTCAAGGTGCTTAATATTTAAAGATCCTTAATGCTGGCAGCAGCATTAGAAAGAGAATTAGTATAAAACTCCCAGGTATTGAACCAGGCACTAAGCACTTATTCCCAGTGAACCGTCGCAACAAACCTCTGGGATAAGAGCTATTGTTACTCCCATTTTATAGACCAGAACAATGAAACTACTCCCAGAGGCAGACTTACTTGGTTCGGAGGACCAGCATGGCACTGTCCCTCCGGTCCTGCCACAGAGCGTGCAAAAAGGCAATGGCGGCACGATGCAGCAGGGGTGGGCACCAGTATCGATCTTGCTGTTGGGAATCAATCAGCTCCAGCACTGCATGGAGACAGCTCCACATCCCAAGGCTGAATTCCTGCAAGAAGGGACAGGTAAGAGTTCAGTTCCACAGCCACTGCCAGCAGCTGCACTTGCAGAGCCCAGCATCTGCCTCCCAGGGAGCCAACTCCCAGCGTCATCCCAGCTTACAGGCTTACCTTTGAGCCATCACTGCCATCCTTAACCTCCAGGTTCAGAAACAGTTCGATGAGGCCTGGCTGGGTCTCTACTGCAACTGTGAGGAACTCTAGAATCATAACTTTGATGCGCATGTCCTCAATTTTGCTCTGCAATCGGGTCAGGAAGGCATCACGAATGGCAGCCGCATCATTGCCCAGACAAGCATACACTGACATTGGGGCCACCTGGTGGAGACCAGAATACATAGGCTTAGAGCTCTGCTTCCACAAAAACCTCAATGGGCTCCTGCAGAAGGGCACTGAAGAGCTCCCAGAAAACTGGCATAAAGGGAAGCATCCAGACTACAGCTCTGGGCCAAAAGGGACATCACCACAAACAAGCACGAGATGCCCCCAAATTCACAGGAGAGACAGTAATCAGTATAAAGAAATGCTCAACCTCCCTCATGGTTAAATAAATACAAACTGAAAAGTGAAACATTTTTTTGCCTATTAGATTGGCAAAGACTAAACAATGATGAAGCCCTTGCGACCAGGATAGAAGACTCGGTGTTAGAAGTGTAAACTGTTACAATGTTTTTTGGAAGGTAATTTGGAAATATCTAATAAAAATTATCATGTTCATTTATACCTACCTAAATCTTTGGAACTGTAAACAAATGTTTACAGGGTGGTAGGGATAATAATGTTCACTGCAGCACTGCTTGTAAGAGTGGAAAACAGAAAGTAGCCCAAATAAATCAGGATGCATCCATTCTAGGATGTGATATGCAAACATTAGAAATAATGAAGGAAGTCCAAATTAAAAAAGGAAAAAAGACAAAAAAGAATGAAGGAAGTCCAAATGTGCCCATATGGCATCAAGCACACCAAGACTGTTTGATATGGTAGCAAGTGAAGGAAGTCATAAAACACTACCAGGGGCCAGGCACAGTGGCTCATGCCTGTAATCCCAGCATGAAGGGAGGCTGAGGCAGGCAGATCACTAGAGGTCAGGAGTTCGAGACTAGCCTGGCCAACATGGCAAAGACCCGTCCCTACTAAAAATACAAAAAATCAGCTGTGTGTTGTAGTGGGAGCCTATAATCCCAGCAACCTGGGAGGCTTAGACAGGAGAATCGCATGAACCCGGGAGGTGGAGGTTGCGGTGAGATCATGCCACTGCACTCCAGCCTGGGTGATGGAATGGGACTGTCTCAAAAGAAAAACAGTACCAGGAATTCTGCTTTTATAAAGAACAAAAGTATACACTCAAATAATTCTTTCGTTTTACTCTGTCGCCCAGGCTGGAGTGCAGTGGTGCAATCTCGGCTCACTGCAACCTCCACCTCCCGGGTTCAAGCAATTCTCCTGCCTCAGCCTCCTGAGTACCTGGGACTACAGGCGCACGCAGCCACGCCTGACAAAATTTTTTTTTGTTTTTTTTTTTTTTTGAGACGAGCCACCACGCCCAGCCCCAAATACCTTTTTTATTTTTAGAAACAGTGTGAGTGGTGTGATCTTGGCTCACTGCAACCTCTGCCGCCCGGGTTCAAGCAATTCTCCTGCCTCAGCCTCCTGAGTAGCTGGGATTACAGGCACCTGCCACAGCACCCAGCTAATTCTGGTATTTTTAGTAGAGATGGGGGGGTTTCCACCATCTTGGCCAGGCTGGTCTTGAACTCCTGACCTCATGATCCACCTGCTTCAGCCTCCCAAAGTGCTGGGATTACAGGTGTGAGCCACGGCACCCAGCCAATACTTTTTAAAATACAAGAACACAGATAAGAAATCTGGAGCACAGCCTGGGAGACATAGCCAGACCCTGTTTCAAAAAAAAAAAAGGAAATCTGGAGCATGGCATATCCCCCTGCCCATAGGGATTCTTGGAATAAGGAGATCACAGGGCATCTTGACTTTCTGTTACATCTATTTGTAACATTTAAATAAATATTTTACAATAAGCATGTCTTTTTTCTTTTATCTTGAGACAGAGTCTCGCTCTGTCGCCCAGGCTGGAGTGCAGCGACGTGATCTCGGCTTACCGCAACCTCTGCCTCCCAGGTTCAAGCAACTCTCTGCCTCAGGCTCCCACGTAGCTGGGATCACAGGTGTCTGCCACCACGCCCGGCTAATTTTTGTATTTTTAGGAGAGATGGGGTTTCACCATCTTGGCCAGGTTGGTCTTGAACTCCTGACCTTGTGATCTACCCACCTCAGCCTCCCAAAGTACTGGAATTACAGGTGTGAGCCACTGCACGCAGACTTTTTCTCCTTTTTTCTATATTAGAGATGGGGGTCTCACTATGTGGCCCAGGCTGGTCTTGAACTCCTGGACTCAAGTGATTCTCCCACCTTGGCCTCCCAAAGTGCTGGAATTACATATAGGTGTAAGCCACTGCATGTGGCCTGAGCATGTCTTTTGTAATCAGGGGAAAAAAACACTCTCACATAAACAGTGTGTGTGCATGAAATATGATCCTACCGTGGCCAGACGTTTCAGCAGCTGAATGGCAAGACGTGGCAAAGCAGGGTCATGTTTGTGGTAGATGTATTTGGCTAGAACAGCAATGAGGTTGTTTCCATGAGCACCTAAAGCAGCACGGGAAACAGTTTAGATATCAAGTGTGCCTCATTCAAATCCTTAGAGCACTGGCTGTTCAAAAAACACTGGTAGTGTATATGTGAAGGAATTTACCCTCAAGTACTTGGAGGGTCACAGCAAACCCAGGTGGCTATATCCTTCTCTTTATTGAGGAGCAAATGAATAGTCAGAATTTGGGGATAAACAGTTCAACCCATCAACAGCAAAGATACATTCTGAATAAAATAGGTGCTTATTTTATTAATTTTTTGTTTTTGTTTTTTGGTTTTTTTTTTTGAGACGGAGTCTCGCTCTGCACCCAGGCTGGAGTGCGGTGGCGCAATCTCCACTCACTGCAAGCTCCGCCTCCCGGGTTCACGCCATTCTCCCGCCTCAGCCTCCCGTGTGGCTGGGACTACAGGCGGCCGCCACTGCGCCCGGCTAATTTTTGTATTTTTAGTAGAGAAGGGGTTTCACCCTGTTAGCCAGGATGGTCTCGATCTCCTGACCTTGTGATCCGCCCATCTCGGCCTCCCAAAGTGCTGGGATTACAGGCGTGAGCCACCGTGCCCAGCCTATTAATTTTTATTTATTAATTTTTTTTGAGATGGAGTCTCACTCTGTCACCCAGACTAGAGTGCAGTGGCGCGATCTTGGCTCACTGCACCTCCACTTACCAGGTTCAAGCAACTCTCCTGCCTCAGCCTCCCGAGTAGCTGGGATTACAAGTGTGCACCACCATGTCCAGCTAATTTTTTTTATTTTTAGTAGAGACAGGGTTTCACCATGTTGGCCAGGCTAGTCTCAAACCCCTGACCTCAAGTGATTTGCCCGCCTCGGCCTCCCAAAGTGCTGGGATTACAGGCATCCACCACCACACCCAGGTAATTTTTGTATTTTTAGTAGAGATGAGGTTTCACTGTGTTGGCCAGCCTGGTCTCAAACTCCTGACCTCGTGATCCGCCCACCTCGGCCCCCCAAAGTGCTGGGATTACAAGTGTGAGTCACCATGCCCAGCCTATCCTTTTTCTTTTTGAGAGAGGGTTTCACTCTGTTGCCCAAGCTGGAGTGCAGTGGCAAAATCATGGCTCATTGCAGCTTTGACCTCCCAAGCTTCAAGCAATCCCCCCACCTAAGCCTCCTGAGTTGCTGGGACCACAGGCATATGCCACCAGGCCCAGCTAAATTTTTTTTTTTTTTTTTTTTGTATAGATGGGGATCTCCTTATGTTGCCCAAGCTGGTCTCGAACTCCTGGACTCAAAGGATCCTCCCCAGCCTCACCGTCCCAAAGTGCTGGGATTACAGACATGAGCCACCAGGCCCAGCTCTTTCTTATAATCTTATTAGGAAGATACTACAGGCATCCATAATCTGAAAATCTGAAATTAGAGCACGGTGGCTCACGCCTGTAATCCCAGAACTTTGGGAGGCTGAAGAGGGCAAGTCACCTGAGGTCAGGAGTTCGAGACCAGCCTGGCCAACATGGCAAAAGCCTGTCTCTACAAAACAAAACCAAACAACAAAACAAAACCAAACAAAAATTAGCCGGGCGTGGTGACAGATGCCTGTAATCCCAGCTACTCGGGAGGCTGAGGCAGGAGGATTGCTTGAACCCGGGAGGCGGATGCTGCAGTGAGCTAAGATTGCGCTACTGCACTCTAGCCTGGGCAACAGAGCTAGACTGTCTAAAAAAAAAAAAAAAAACAAGTAAAAAATTTTTTAAAAATATGGAATGTGTCAAAATCTCTAACTACAGCTCAAAGGAAATGCTCACTGGAATATTTTGGATTTATGCTAAACTGGTAAGTATACTGCAACTATTCCAAAACATGAAAAAAAAATCTGAGACCCAAAACACTTCTGGTCCCAAGCATTTCAGATAAGGGATACTCAACCTGTACCATTATCCCCATTTTACAGATGAGAAATCAGAGACAGAGATGTTTAATAACGCACCCAAGGTCAAACAGTTGATTGGATACAAAATTTGAACCAAGGCAGTCTGACTTCAAATCTGCATTCTTAACTATTATTCTATCATCAATAGGAGGCAGAAATAAAGTACCATCTAGTCCTTTTGTTTCCAATTTCAGGAAAGGAGGTGGTAATCATTCCCAAACTTCCTCAAGAAGCAGAAAACACTGTTGATATCCAAAAACACTGCCTAAAATACGTATTTATGAACAGAAATGTTACAGACTGGAAGAGAAATACATACCATGTTGTGAGAGAGCCTGTTCCAGGGGGGACACCACATTAGAAGGAGGTTTCAGCCGAATAACATTGTTGGTGACGGAGAATGCCAGTTTCACTGTCTTGATCAGCAGCTGGCCCTGCCCCTGGCCCTCTGCCCCATCACTAGGGTGCCAAATGGAAACCAAAGATGATTCAGACAGTATGACTTCATTCGCAACATACGTGCTCTCATGAATTAGATTCCAACAATAATCCCAGAGTTCAACAGCTTCTGTTAGAGGCCCCAGTCCAAACTAGGAGAGAGGAGGAGTAATCAACTCCCTTTGCTATATGCCAATCTATACAGCAGCCACTAGGGTATGTAAAGGCTATGTCCTAGGAAGAACAATGTCATCTTCTAAAAGCTACTGCAAGTTAACTTAAGCTGGAGTTATTAGTAACATGCAGGTACAATAAAGACAAACAAAGGGAAGATGGAGAAGGAGCCCTACCTTCGAGGCTGAGCAGCCATCACCATGTCAATGGTGTCCACGCCAATGCCCATGATATTGATAACTGTCTGTCCTGCCTCTGTGTATGCAAGGCTGCAGATGCAGAGAGACTGCAGGCTGGGAGTATGACTGGAAGACAGAGGTGTTCTGAGTTACCAGGGAGCCACTCAGTGTATCTTGGAAGGAAGAACATTGTCCAATTAGGCTAGGGTGGCTAACCTAACCTACTGGACACTGGAGACCAGCTCTCTGTAAGCTGAAAGCACTCTGATCACTTTCCTGAAATAGACTTGATCACCTACAGATCACCCTGAGAAGCAATCTAAATGTTCATCAAGTAACAGACACGGTACCTTTACTGAAAAGGATCATAATTAATCCATACGATGGAATGCATGGAACCATTAAAACAAGACAGCTATAAGCAGTGGCATGGAAAGAAAGTTACAGTCAATACATAAAGAGGAAAAAAACTGAGAATAGACAGTAACTGGCCCTGGGAAGTAGATATATATGAAGAGCAGTCTTGTCAGGAATGAACTTTTGTAAAGATCATAAAGAATGATTAATATAATAGTGTATGTGTACACACACACACACACACACACTCTCTCTCTCTCGCGCTCTCTCTCTCTCATTCCTACTTCTCTGTCCACAGTGAGAAATGATAAACAGGTCAATGGAAAGCAACTCACAGCCTCAAGATTACTGAGTTCTGGGCTCAAGCAAGGCAAATTCTCTGGAAGAAATGAGACGGCTTTGCACAGCAAAAGCCTTTGTCTTGAATTGGTGAGCATCAAGCTCTAGTAATCAACCCTTCATTACCCGTTTTGCAGGTCTGTCTCGTGGCACAGGTTCAGTATGGCATGAATCAGCTCCAGGATCAGGCAACCTGGACTCCAGAAAAGACAGAGGAATGATGTGGCCTTGTGTAATGACCCCTTATCTCAAGAAAGGGAAAGAAAAAAGCTCTCCAGGGGGCCAGAAATCCCCAAGTCTTCCCTGCCCATGCCAGGTCTTCCCTGTCCATGCTGTCCTTACCAATCTGTTCCCTCACTCCATGAGAGTTGTAGCGCCACTTATGGTAGCTGGGAAGCATCTCCTTCAGCACAAACATTACACAGGGCACAAGTCCTTGGCTCTGGGTACTACCAAGTTGCCCCTACAAGAAACGATGCAGTGAGGGCTTCCACACATTTAAAGAAAAGTCATTTAGTTACCTAGAGATTTAATTCCAAAACCATAGATAGGTCCAAAGGAAATCTAGGCAAACCTTGGTCAACAATGAGAAAAAAGAAACATCAAAAGTCCTACTTTATAGTTGAGCCCAAGTTGTGGGTCTTTTCTAGAATAGAAAAAGCAATGAAAGAGAATGTCACAAAAGGCACCAACATGAAGATAAGGGATGCAGGCTAAATCTGGACAGAAGGGAGGCACCTTAAACATAAAGGATAGAGGACTGCTGATAATGAACAATGCCACTTCACTATCATGATCACCAGTCGTCCCTAACCTCAATCCCATCACTGAAATACTAGAAAGGAGATCTGATATGCAAAAATCTGATATCCAATGATATCTGTTAACTGTAGCATCCCTCTATTAAAAATGGGGACTCTTTAGTAATACATAAATATCTATATTTATATTCCTATCTCTATATGCAATCTTTTTTTCGCCCCCAAGATGGAGTTTCACTCTTGTCACCTAGGCTGGAGTGCAATGGCGTGATCTCGACTCACTGCAACCTCCGCCTACGAGGTTCAAGGAATTCTCCTGCCTCAGCCTCCTGAGTAGCTGGGATTACAGGTGTCTGCCACCACGCCCAGCTAATTTTTGTATTTTTAGTAGAGATGAGGTTTCACCATGTTGGCCAGGCTGGTCTCAAACTCCTCACCTCATGTGATCCATCCGCCTCGGCCTCCCAAAGTGCTGGGATTACAGGCATGAACCACTGTACCCAGCCTACAATCATTTCTTTTTAAGCATTTATTGATTCCTGCAGGCAGGAAGTATAGTTTTTTTCATGCATGACCCTCTTCTCAATCCCATGAGGTAGAGACCATATAGCATTCTATTTCAGAGACTGTAAGATATTCTCTACTTGTTCAAGGTCATGTAGCTAGTAAGCTGTCAACCTGAATGTAAACCTAATTCTGACTCCAAAATTTATGCTCTATGTCATTATTTATGCTCTATGTCAGTATTTTTCAAACCGAGTTGTAACCCATTAGTAGATTATGAGATCAGTCTATGGTCAAAATTCACTTAAACAGGGAGGAGACTGAATAGAAAATATCAGAGTACAACTTGCGTAAGAATAAATGTACTGTGAAATTCTGCTTTAGGAATATACATACATGTATATATATTGGGACATATTATCCCGGGTTACTGTCAAAATAGCTTGACAGTCACTGCAATACCCTTTTGGCCTCTTCCATTCTACTTCACAAACCTTCCAATTATTAAATAAATTCACATAATTAAGCACCTAATAGAGCACATACTGGCACATAGTAGGTACTCAATACATAGAAACTGTTGTCACTATAACTTCAAAATGACTATTCTGCCTACAGACAAGAAGATTACAGCAGCAGGGGCCAGGGAAACTATTTCAGAGTCATCTGACCAGACTGGACACTTTCTTTTCCTGCCCTTCGTGAACACAATCAGACTGTACCTTGACGAGGGTGGTGATCAAGCGCAGAAAGGCAACAGTGACCCCATACTCGCCCTGAGGCTGCTCACTATTCATCAAGAGGTTTCCATACCCTCCAGCGTTCATCCCTTCCGCACTGGAAAAAGATTAGAGGGAAAAAAATGATGGGGAAACTTCAGGGTTTCAAGAAACTAATCATAAAGCATTCTTGTTATAGTCTAGATGACTTAGCATAAAATAGAAAAGCTCTCCAATGGAAATAATCCAATCGAGACAGTTCTGTACCCAGGGTAAACATTAAGAATATGTTTTACTGCCGGGCGCGGTGGCTCAAGCCTGTAATCCCAGCACTTTGGGAGGCCGGTGACGGGCCGGATCAGCTGTCAGGAGATCGTAGACCATCCTGGCTAACACGGTGAAACCCCCGGCCTCTACCAAAAATACAAAAAACTAGTCAAGGAAAGGTGGCGGCTTCGTGGTCCCTGGATCGGACTGATCTGGAATGGATCAACGCGTCGGGCTGTGGCTCAAGCCTGTAATCCCAGCATTTTGGGAGGCCGACGGCGGATCACGAGGTCAGGAGATCGAGACTATCCTGGCTAACACGGTGAAACTCTGCTCCTACTAAAAATACAAAAAAACTAGCCGGGCTTAGGTGGCTGGCTTCGTAGTCCCAGCTGGCTACTCGGGGAGGCTGAGGCAGGAGAATAGCTGTGAACCCGGAGGGCGAGCGCCTGGCAGTGAGCTGACATCCGCCACTGCACCCAGTCTGGTGACAGAGCCGGGACTCGGCCTCAAAAAAAAAAAAAAATCAAAGGAACATCAGGGAAACGTTTTGTCAAGAGAGAGCAAGGCGAGAACTCTCAGGTAGTAAGATGGAGCCTGTGTACTGGTAAGTGGTCTACTGGCCAAGCTCAAAAACCATGAAATGAGAAAAAGTACAGAGTGATTGTGGCTTAATAATGTGGGACACCAAGTCCCTCAACCTAGACACCTCTGGATTTTCTGGGCTGGAAAGTAAATGCTCACATACTAACATGATTGATGTTGGATAAGAAATCTTTCTTGCTCTCAGCCGGACACCGTGGCTCATGCCTGTAATCCCAACACTTTGGGAGGCCAAGGCGGGCCGATCAGTTGGAGTTAGGAGTTCGAGACCAGCCTGGCCAACATGGTGAAACATCATCTCTACCAAAAATGCAAAATTACCGGGGTGTGGTGGCAAATGCCTGAAATCCCAGCTACTCGGGAGGCTGAGGCAGGAGAATCACTTGAACCTGGGAGGCGGAGGTTGCACTGAGCCAAGATCACGCCATTGCACTCCAGCCAGAGCAACAAGAGCGCAACTCCATCTCAAAAAAAAAAAAATCAGGCTGGGCGTGGTGGCTCACGCCTATAATCCAGCACTTTGAGAAGCTAAGGCAGGCAGATCACTTGAGACCAGGAGTTCCAGACCAGTCTGGCCAACATGGTGAGATCCCGTCTCTATTAAAAATACAAAAAATTAGCCGGGCATGGTGGCGCACATCTGTAATGCTGGCTACTGGGAAGGCTGAGGGGGGAGAATTACTTGAACCCAGGAGGCGAAGGCTGCAGTGAGCTGAGATCGCACCACTGCACTCCGGCCTCGGCAACAGAGCGAAACTCCATCTCAAAAAATAAAATAAATAAATAAATAAATTAGCTGGGCATGGTGGCTCGAGCCTGTAATCCCAGCTACTCAGGAGGCTGAAACACGACAACTGCTTGAACATGGGAGGCGGAGGCTGCACCACTGCACTCCAGCCTGGGCAACAAAGTGAGACTCCATCTCAAAAAAATTTAAAAAATTTAAAAAATAAATAAATAAAATCAAGAAACCTAGGCTAGACCTGAGACATGTGTGGTTCTCACTAGGGAATATGGCCCACCACCCTAGGACCTGGCTCACCTAATCATCTGACTCAGGCTGGAGACAGGATGGGCCACAAATGGTAAAAAGCCTGTGTGATGAAGATCAGTCCAGACCTGAGAAGGAAAAGGAAGAGTTAAATGCCCACGTATCTTCAGGTATGTGCCAAGTGCTACATTTTTGGCTGTTAGGAAGATCTGGCATCTCACCTTTGCTGGATTGCGGGCAGCCAAAACAGTTAAGCAGTTGACACAAGAAGCAATGACATCCACAGGTGGGGAGATCACTGTCGTTAACCTGGTTGGAGAACAATGCACTATACTCAATAAAGCAAATAATACAACTGGTTCCCTCACAAACATTTTTCCAGTTCTCTCCCCAGTCTCTCCCTTCAGTGGACATATAAAAACAGGAAAACCCTCACAGATAAAACAACAGGAAAACCAAGGAACATGCATGAACTTTAACCCAGTGGGTATGTGTCCAGGTCCCTGCAAACTGAGGGCACAAGTGCTGAGATCTCTACCGGGCAGCTGAGGGTCAGTCAAGACAGACTCACCGCTGCAGCAGCATGTAGATGCGAGATGTGATGGGCAGGAGGCAGTCTGCTATCGACAGGTCTGTACTGATGACCTTATGGACAAGATCAATGATGGGTTTGACTCGCTGGCAGTGCTGAATCACATCTGAAGAGAAAGACAGCCTGTGACCTCGTGGCAAACAACCCCTTTAAGACCACCGAACAGTCTCTGAGACCCAGATACACAAATCAGACAAATCACAATCTTGATGGTTCTAAATTTTATGTAGATATTCTATTTTCTAAATCCTCCAAGCATGTCCATTTTTCCTCCTTGTAGTGATATTTCCCAAAGCTGACCTTACCTGCAGTTGAAACAACATGAAGCAACATTTCAATCTCGCAGGTAAAGAGGGTCCAGCTGCTATAGGAGTATTCCCAGCGTACCAGGTATGCCCTATCATCCAACATTACTTGGCCCACAGTGCCTTGAGGTATGCGAAGGTTAGTTTGACCTCCTAAGAAAGAAAGAGAAATTAGTCTCATATCTGAGGATAAATAAAAAATGTAACTCCTCTACCAGACATCAATATTTTAAATACACAGAGATACACAAACTCACAGACTCTCTCTCTTTTTTTTTTTGAGACAGAGTCTCACTCTTGCCCAGGCTGGAGTGCAGTGGCGTGATCTTGGCTCGCTGCAACCTCCGCCTCCTGGGTTCAAGTGATTCTTGTGCTTCAGCCTCCAGAGTAGCTGGGACTACAGGTGCACACCACCACTCCTGGCTAATTTTTGTATTTTTAGTAGAGACGGGGTTTCACCATGTTGGTCAGGTTGGTCTCGAACTCCTAGCCTCAAGTGATTTGCCTGTCTCGGCCTCCCAAAGTTCTGGGATTCACAGGCTCTCTTCTTAGTAGCTAACATTCCTACGGCTTTTTCATTTAAAATACCCAAAAAAGTTCTTCTCATGTAGACAAGTGTCTTTTTTCTTTTCTTTTTTCTTTGAGATGGAGTTTCGTTCTTGTTGCCCAGGCTGGAATGTAATGGCATGATCTCAGCTCACTGCAACTTCCACTTCCCGAGTTCAAACGATTCTCCTGCCTCAGCCTCCCGAGTAGCTGGGATTACAGGCATGCACCACCATGCCGAGCTAATTTTGTTTTTTTTTTTTTTTTTTTTTTTTGAGACGGAGTCTGGCTCTGTCGCCCGGGCTGGAGTGCAGTGGCCGGATCTCAGCTCACTGCAAGCTCCGCCCCCCGAGTTTACGCCATTCTCCCCTCAGCCTCCCGAGTAGCTGGGACTACAGGCGCCCGCCGCCTCGCCCGGCTAGTTTTTTTTATTTTTTAGTAGAGACGGGGTATCACCGTGTTCGCCAGGATGGTCTCGATCTCCTGACCTCGTGATCCGCCCGTCTCGGCCTCCCAAAGTGCTGGGATTACAGGCTTGAGCCACCGCGCCCGGCCTAATTTTGTATTTTTAGTAGAGACGGGGTTTCTCCATGTTGGTCAGGTGGGTCTCGAACTCCCAACCTCAGGTGATCGCCCATTTCGGCCTCCCAAAGTGTTGGGATTACAATCGTGAGCCACCACACCTGGCTGACAAGTGACTCTTTCTACATGTCTGAAAGTCACTTGAGTGCAAAGAAGTTTTCCATTCAAATGATGATAACAATACCTCATAGGACTGCTAGTGCCTAGATCACTGGAGAAGTCAGTGGTGATGACGCCAGGATTAAAACAGTGAGGCTAGGCTGGGCGCGGAGGCTCACACCTATAATCCCAGCACTTTGGGAGGCTGAGGCGGGCAGATCACAAAGTCAGGAGATCGAGACCATCCTGGTTAACACAGTGAAACCCCATCTGTACTAAAAATACAAAAAATTAGCCGGGCGCAGGGGCGGGTGCCTGTAGTCTCAGCTACTCAGGAGGCTGAGGAAGGAGAATGGCGTGAACCCGGGAGGCGGAGCTTGCAGTGAGCTGAGATCGTGCCACTGCACGCCAGCCTGGGTGACAGAGCAAGATTCTGTCTCAAGAAAAAAAAAAAAAAAACGTGAGGCTATTCCCTCTATATTTTCCTCTTTGAGCACCTGGAATAGATATGAGCCTCAAAGTATAACTGGCTGGGGGCACTGGCTCACGTCTATGATCCCAGTGCTTTGGGAGGCTAAGGTGGGAGAATCACTTGAGTCCAGAAGTTTGAGGCTTCAGTGAGCTATGATCATGCCACTGCATTCCAGATTGGGTGACAGAGCAAGACATCAAAAAAAAAAAAAAAAAAAGCTGTCATAAAATAGGGGATCTCTTTATCTCACCAAGGGGATAAAGGAGTTTGGGTGTTTGTCTCCGCCAAAGAGTTCCATCTTCATGGGAGATTACATCATGAGGCTTGTGTTTATAAAGTTCATTGTAGAAAGACATCTTATCCAAGAAGCTATATACCTGCCAACAGAAAAAACCATCACACATTCTCCTCCAGGATAAGCAAGGGGAGGTCCCAGTCTGCTCTTTCAACTAGACTCTCAAACTTCCAGAAGCCCACCACTGTGACTGTTCTTGGAACTGCCTTCTGCTCCCCTCACCAAATCTTCACTATGCTTTAACACTCAACTCAAGTCCCCATCACTCTACAAGGGCAGTTATCTCTCCTGAACAGTATGGTCTTTATTGCTCAAATGACATTTACTCCATACCACCTGGCTCTTAGCTATTTATTTCTTATATCTAGTAACTTCTAAGTAGATATTAAGGAACTTTATACTTAGTCTTAGTCCCACAGTATCTACAATAGGTACTTAATGAAAAGATTATTTAGTTTTATAGAATTGAGGTGCTATCTTTCGTATCTTTCATTCACCTTCAGAGTAACTTTTGTCATGGCAGTAGAACTGCAATGTGGAAAGCAAAACAGATTCCGATTTTATAAAGTCTCTATAAAGAATCTCCCATTCTCTTTACTTACCTGACTGAGCAACTTACCTTTTTGGCAGTGGACTTCCCTGATACCAGGGCTCGGAGCAGTTGCAGGAGTGGGGAGAGGAGGTGGGGAAACATGCCACACACACTGTCCAGAATGATCCCAAGGCCCGAAGTTGGCTCCTGTGGTGGAAGGGGACAAATCACTGATCTTCACATTATCCACAAATTAACATCTCTCCAAATTTCCCAGCAATCATGAGAAAATTTAGAATTAATCCTTCCTTTTAGACAGATATCATCCCTCCTTAATAATTTAAGACTTTCACATTTCCACTGAAAAAGGATATAAAACAATTGATTTAGTGAGGGACCTAAAAAGAGACTACTATGCTATCCAGTGACCTCTTCCCAGCCATCCTTTCTATGGGAAGACAGTATTGTTCACCTGTGCATTACATGTTTCCACTAAAGTGCAAACTACCCAACTATGTCAGCAGTTAACTACCACACAGGAGCCACAGATCCTCACTCTAGATACTGTTTCATACCAGCTTCTCCCAGGAGCACTGTGGTTCTAGAACATCAGACAGCATCTCACAAAAAAGAGGGTAAAATATACAGGTAGCTCATCAGTTGGATCTTGAGGTTTGAGGTTATTATCAATGCTCAGAGCAAGTACTGGTGAGAAATTGTTCTTTTCAAAGCCAAATTCTCACTTTAACTAGTTACAATACCCTGACAACTCATAGGCTACAGTTACAATCTCCTAAAAGTACTTTCAAGAGCTGCGGGAACACTGGTGTCTAAAACACTGCCATATATGAAAACAAAAAACTGGTGGGTTGGAAGGCTGGGCGCGGTGGCTCACGCCTGTAATCCCAGCACTTTGGGAGGCCAAGGCGGGCGGATCACAAGGTCAGGAGATCGAGACCAGCCTGGTCAACATAGTGAAACCCCGTCTCTACTAAAAATACAAAAAATTAGCCGCGCATGGTGGCGGGCGCCTGTAATTCCAGCTACTTGGGAGGCTGAGGCAGGAGAATTGCTTAAACCTAGGAGGCGGAGGTTGCAGTGAACCAATGTCACGCCATTGTACTCCAGCCTGGGCAACAGAGCAAGACTCCATCTCAAAAGACAAAACAAAACAAAAACAAAACAAAAAACTGGTGGCTTGGAGACAGCACACTGGTAATAATGTGGGCTGCAGACTCAAGTCAGAACTGGGTTTTGGCTGCCTCTTTCTAAGTGTGACTTTGAGCAAATCACTTCACATCTCTAAGTGTCATATGTCATCACATTAAAAGAGGGACAGTAATAGTATCTAGTTCATACATTTTTATGAAGATTGAGAAAATACACATGAATGCTTAGTACAAAACCTGTAAGAAAACAAGTGTTTGATCAATTCTTTTGCTATGCAGCGACTCTCTCTGACATACTTACTGTTCCCCAGAACAGTTCCGGAAGAGAAGGGTCGGCCAGGACTTCACATGCTGTATCAATTATATCCTGTTTGCAGAGGGGAGAAAAATGGATCATTTTCCCCAGCTGAACCAGTCTATCTTTATTATTGTATTCTTTTGAAATAAAAACACCAAAACACCAATAAACACTAAAGTGGGATGACTACTTCAATCCAGGAGTTCCAGAGCACCCTGGGCAACACAGTAAAACCTCATCTTGAAAACAAATAAAATAAAATAAAATAAAATAAAACAAACATCTTAATATAGAAAGTCAGAAAGAACTGATTAAGAATTGGTTGGTTGGTTGGCTGGGTGCGGGGGTTACCCCTATAATCTTAACCCTTTGGGAGGCCGAGGTCGGCAGATCACTTGAGGTCAGGAGTTCGAGACCAGCCTGGCCAACATGGTGAAACCCCGTGTCTACTAAAAATATGAAAGTTGTTGGCCGGGCGCGGTGGCTCACGCCTGTAATCCCAGCACTTTGGGAGGCCGAGGTGGGCAGATCACAAGTTCAGGAGATCGAGACCATCCTGGCTAACACAGGTGAAACCCCGTCTCTACTAAAAATACAAAAAAAATTAGTCGGGCTTGGTGGCGGGCGCCTGTAGTCCCAGCCTCAGGGAGGCTGAGGCAGGAGAATGGTGTGAACCCCGGAGGTGGAGCTTGCAGTGAGCCAAGATTGCACCACTGCACTCTAGCCTGGGCAACAGAGCGAGACCCCGTCTCAAAAAAAAAAAAAAAAAGTTAGCCAGGCGTGGTGGCACACACCTTGTAATCCCAGCTACTTGGGTGGCTGAGGCATGAGAATCACTTGAACCCAGGCAATGGAGGTAGCAGTGAGCCGAGATCACGCCACTGTACTCTAGCCCGGGCAATAAAGTAAGGCTCTGTCTCAAAAAACAAACAAAAAACTGCTTAAGGGTGGATGGGTTGGTTGCCTGATTTATTTATTTATGTTTAGGGAAGACAAGGTCATGCTCTATCGCTCAGACTAGAGTGCAAGAATTCTGGGTGAGTTTTTCTTTCTTTTTAACCTTTTCTTTTTATTTTTTGAGACAGAGTCTCACTCTGTCGCCCAGGTTGGAGTGGGGTGGCTCGATCTCGGCTCACTGCAAGCTCCGCCTCCCAGGTTCACACCATTCTCCTGCCTCAGCCTCCAGAGTAGCTGGGACTACAGGCACCTGCCACCACACCAGGCTAATTTTTTGTATTTTTAGGAGAGTCGGGGTTTCACCGTGTTAGCCAGGATGGTCTCGATCTCCTGACCTCGTGATCCGCCCGCCTTAGCCTCCCAAAGTGCTGGGATTACAGGCGTGAGTCCAGCCTCTTTTTACCTTTTTTGTATGTATGTATGTATGTAAGTAGATACGTATCTATTTTTAGAGACAGGGTCTTGCTGTTGCCAAGGCTGGAGTGCAGTGGCACCATCATAGCTCACTGCAGCCTTTAACTCCTGGGTTTAAGTGATCTTCTCACCTCGGCCTCCCAAACCACTGGGTTATAGGAGTATACCACCATTCCCAGCCAAGAACTCTGGGTTTAAAAAGTAAGATTATATTCTGTCCAGGGTGTGTTGTGTCTGCTGTATAACGTTAGACAAATTCATCTCTCTGAACCAGAAATGCTTTATCTATAAGATTGGGATAGTAATATCTGCTTCAGAGTAGGATTATAAGTAAGGATTATAAATAAGGATTAAATGAGATAATGTACGTGGAAGTAGACTGTAAATTCAAAAATGCCACATAAATGTAAGTTATTACTAGGCTCAGCTAGACTGCTCTCCTAGAGGGCACAAACAATGTCTTTCTTTTTTTTTAGACGAAGTTTCGCTGTTTCACCCAGACTGGAGTGTAATGGCACCATCTTGGCTCACTGCAACCTCTGCCTCCCCAGTTTAAGCAATTCTCCTGCCTCAGCCGCCCGAGTAACTGGGATTACAGGCGCCCACCACCACGCCCAGCTAATCTCTGCATTTTAGTTTCACCATGTTGGCTGGGCTAGTCTCAAACTCCTGACCTCAGGTGGCCCGTCTGCCTTGGCTTCCCAAAGTGCTGGGATTACAGACATGAGCCACTGTGCCTGGCCAAGAACAATGTCTTTAATTGTTCTATCCTTAGCACTTAGCACAGAGCTTAGCAAACACAGGGAATCTAATAAATGCTCACTGAATGATTTCTTTAAAATCCAAGTACCAGGACTCCTGCAACTCTAGTATGTTTTTGTTGTTGTTGTTGATATGGGGGGTCTCACTCCGTCTCCCAGGTTGGAGTACAGTGACGCCATCTCAGCACACTGCAACCTGTGTCTCCCAGGGAAGCAATCCTACCTTAGCCTCCTGAGTAGCTGGGACTACAGAAGCACGCCACCATGCTCAGCTAACTTTTTGTATTTTTGGTAGAGACAGGGCTTCATCATGTTGCCCAGGCTGGTCCTGAACTCCTGAGCTCAGGTCATCCTCCCGCCTTGGCCTCCCAAGCTGCTGGGATTACAGGTGTGGGCCACAGTGCCTGGCCCTAATATGTTAATATCAATCCTCCAGGTGTAAGGTCAGGTCAAAAATAACCAGAAATCTCCCAGAGTACACAGACTTTGTTCTATGCCCATGACCTTTAGAAACTGAGTCTTTTTTTTTTTTTTTTTTGAGACAAAGTTTCACTCTGGTCGCCCAGGCTGGAGTGCAATGTCACAGTCTCGGCTCACTGCAACCTCCGCCTCCCGGGTTCAAGAAATTCTCCTGCCTCAGCCTCCCATGTAGCTGGGATTACAGGCGCCTGCCACCATGTCCAGCTAATTTTTGTATTTTTAGTAAAGACAGGGCTTCACCATGTTGGCCAGGCTAATCTCAAACTCCTGACCTCAGGTATCTGCCCTCTTTGGTCTCCCAAAGTGCTGGGATTACAGGAATAAGCCACCATACCCAGCCTCTAGAAATTGAGTCTTTCAATTCAACACAAACTCATTTCTCGCTAATGATAAAAAAATTTTAAATTTTCACCAAGTTAGTCAATTTACAGAACAAGTTACTAGTCACTGAAAATGAACACAGTGATTTAGTTTTCAGGATACCCATCAAATATCATTTCCCACTAAAAATAACCAAGGCTCCTTGGAATAAGCAGATTCCAGGTCTAACGTAAGAATCTTACAAGATAATCCTGTAGCATCTTGTACCAGAAAGCAACAGAGAAAAGAGGCAAGGCACAGTGGCTCACACCTATAATCCTAGCACTTTGACAGGCCGAGGCATGCGGATCACTTGAGGTCAGGAGTTTGAGATCAGCCTGGCCAACAAGGTGAAACGCAGTCTCTACTAAAAGTACAAAAACTAGCCAGACATGGTGGCTCACACCTGTAATCCCAGCTACTCAAGGGGATGACACCGGAAAATCACTTGAACCCAGGCGACAGAGGTTGCAGTGAGCTGATATCGCGCCACTGTACTCCAGCCTGGGCAACAGAGTGAGACTCCGTTTCAAAAAAATAAAAAATAAACATAGGCCTGGTGCAGTGGCTCATGCCTGTAATCCCAGCACTATGGGAGGATGAGGCAGGCGGATCACTTGAGGTCAGGAGTTTGAGGCCAGCCTGACCAACATGGCAAAACCCCATCTCTATTAAAAATACTAAAATTAGCCAGACGTGGTGGCATGCACCTGTAAACCCAGCTACTCAGGAGACTGAGGCAGGAGAATTGCTTGAACCTGGGAGGCAGAGGTTGAAATGAGTGGAGATCATGCCACTTACTCTCCAGCCTGGGTGACAGAGTGAGACTCCGTATTAAAGAAAAATAAATAAGGCCAGGCGCAGTGGCTCACGCCTGTAATTCTAGCACTTTGGGAGGCCGAGGCAGATGGATCACGAGGTCAGGAGATCGAGACCATCCTGGTTAACACGGTGAAACCCCGTCTCTACTAAAAATACAAAAAATTTAGCTGGGCGTGGTGGCAGGCACTGTAGACCCAGCTACTCGGGAGGCTGAGGCAGGAGAATGGCATGAACTCAGGAGGTGGAGCTTGCAGCAAGCCGAGATCGCGCCACTGCACTCCAGCCTGGGCAACAGAGCGAGACTCTGTCTCAAAAAAAAAAAAAAAAAGAAAAAGAAATTAAATTTTAAAAGGAAGCAACAGAGAAAAAAAAAAAAAGAAAGCAACAGAGCTATCAAAATATATAAGGGTAGTGTCAAACAGATTTAGAAAGCTGTTACAGGCCAAAGATGGTACAATCTGAGCATAAGAAAAATAACTTCAGCCAGACATGGTGGCTCACACCTGTGATCCCAGCACTTCTGGGAGGCACAGGCGGGCAGATCACTTGAGGTCAGGAGTTTGGGACCAGCCTGGCCAACATGGCAAAACTCCATCTCTACAAGAAAAACACAAAAATTAGCTGAGCATGGCGGCACACGCCTGTAGTCCCAGCCACTCAGGAGGCTACGGTGAAAGGATCATCTAAGCCCAGGAGGTGCGGTTGAAGTGGGACGAGATTGCACCACTGTACTCTGCACTCCAGCCTGTCTCCAAATAACAAAAAGAGACAATATTTTCTGGGGGGCTTTTGTGTGATAATGGTTGTAACGTTAAGTTCTGTTGAAATGTTTGTAGATCAAGTTAAATAGCATCTGACAATTGCTTTGAAATAATCAAGGAGGGAAGGGGCAGAAAAAAGATTATCCATGATATGACAACAGATAGAATCTGGTGATGGGCTCATGGAGTTCATTATGTAATTTTGTCTTCTCTGGTGTAAGTTTGAAATGTTTCATCTTAAAAAACATTTTTAGGCTACGTGCCATAGCTCACACCTGTAATCCCAGCACTGTGGGAGGCTGACGGGATGGACTGCTTAAGCCCAGGAGTTCAAGACCAGCCTGGGCAACAGAGTAAGACTCTGTCACAAAAAAAAAAAAAAAATCCCGCTGCAGAAGACTTACTAGCACCAACAAATGTCTGGGACAGATGTACTTTTTTTTACTCTGGGACAGAGTGAAAAAAAGAGGTTACAAAATGGTATATATTTGGGAAGCCGAGGTGAGAAGACCACTTGAGTCCTAGAGTTCGAGACCAGCCTGGGCAACATACTGAGACCCTGTCTCTTAAAAAATAAATAAACAGGGCCAGGCGCGGTGGCTCACACCTGTAATCCCAGCACTCTGGGAGGCCGAGGCGGGTGGATCATGAGGTCAGGAGTTTGAGACGAGCCTGGCCAAGATGGTGAAACCCCGTCTCTACCAAAAATACAAAAATTAGCTGGGCGCAGTGGCAGGCACCTCTAATCCCAGCTACTTCGGAGGGTGAGGCAGAAGAATCACTTGAACCCAGGAAGCAGAGGTTGCAGTGAGCCGAGATCACGTCACTGCACTCTAGCCTGGGCGACACAGCAAGACTCCGCCCCCCCCCCCCCAAAAAAAATAAATGAATAAATAAATAAATAAAATAAACAGAAATTTTAAAAACAGTATATCCATGGCTGTTCCATTTCTAGAGAAGAATTACTCTATTTTCACCTATATACATATTTGGAAAATGGAAGGGAATACATCAAAATGTTAACAAGTTATCTATGTGATAGGACCATACTTTTTTGTTTTTATCAGCATTTTCTGTTTTTTTCTACAATTAACATTTATCACCTATATAACAGTAAATGAAAACAAGGCCGGGCACAGTGGCTCACACCTGTTATCCCAGCACTTTGGGAGGCCAAGGTAGGCAGATTGCCTGAGGTCATGAGTTTAAGACCAGCCTGGTCAACATGGCGAAACCCCGTCTCTACAAAAAATACAGAAATTAACTGGGCAAGGTGGCGGACGCCTATAATTCCAGCTACTTAGAAGACTGAGACAGGAGAATCGCTTGAACCCAGGAGGCAGATGTTGCAGTGAGCCGAGGTCGCGCCACCACACTCCAGCCTGGGCGACAGAGCAGGACTCCATCTCAAAAAAAAAAAAAAAAGAACACCAGTAAACAAATTAACACATGAGGTAAACAGTATCAGATCCAATGGGGGTATATTTTTGGGACTTGATTGCAAAGCTGGGCAGTAGAGACAGCTTCATGAAAGCCAGACACTACCTGCTGATTGCCCAGTGTGTGCAGCTCCAACGAGGTCAGAACGAAAGAGAGCAGTCCATAGACACACATGCATGCAGTGCTGGTGGTGCACTGGAATGAGAAAGGAGTCAGTGAATCATTCTGAGTAACATAACTCTTTCCCAGGTTCAACATAATCCTATCGCATTCATATATTCTTCGTAAACAGACGGAAAGGAAATCTGAAGCTTCATAATTTTCCTAATTTAGTTACAAGCTCAGGAAGACAAAGGGAGAAAAGAAGAAGTAGGAACCACAAATATTACAACAAAATCAAGAATAAAAAAAGGGAATTATTGCCAAAATCATCAAAGTTTGAGTGGGGAAGAAAATCATATCCAGCCTACAGAAAACAGTCTGCATGTGGTAATGGGAATTGATATAGCACCTGAACGGCCACAAGATAAGCCAACCAGTGACAAGTAGGGCCTGCTGGCTGAGTTTTCTGTCTTTTAAATAGGCTTTGTTTTGTAGAGCAGTTTTAGGTTCACAGCAAAACTGAGCAGAAAAGTACAAAGATTTCCTATGTATTCTTTGCCTCCACACGTAAATAGCATCCCACCAAAACAGTACAATTGTTACAACTAAAGAACTTAAATTGGCATTATTATTATCACACAAAGTCCACAGTGTACACTAAGGGTCACTCTTGTGTTGTAAATTGTATGGATTTTTGGGCAAGTATGACATGTATCCACCGTTGTAGTATCACATGGAATAGCTTCACTGCCCTAAAAATCCTCTGTGTTCTACCTAATTCAGCCCTCCTGCTCCACTAGACCGTTATTCTATTCTCTTTAATGTCTCCATGGTTTTGCCTTCTCCAGAATGTCACATAGTTGGAAACATATACTATGAAGCCTTTTTAGATTGGCTTCATTTACTAATATGCATTTAATGTTTTCTCCATGTCTTTTCATGGTTTGATGGCTCATTTCTTTTTGGCAGTATATAAATATTCCATCATCTAGATATACAACAGTTTAGTTATACTTACTGAAGGACCTTTTAGTTGCTTCCGAGTTCTGGTAATTATGAATAAAGCTGCTATAAATGTCTGTGTGTATGTTTTTGTGTGGATATCTTTTCAACTCCTTTGGGCAAATGCATACCAACCAAGGAGTAAAATAATTGCTGATCTGGCAGCGCACGGTGGCTCACACCTGTAATCCCAGAACTTTGGGAGGCCAAGGCGGACAGATCACTTGAGATCAGGAGTTCGATACCAGCCTGGCCAACATGGTGAAACCCCGTCCCTATTAAAAATACAAAAGTGGAAGGCGGTATGGTGGCTCAAGCCTGTAATCCCAGCACTTTGGGAGGCCGAGGCCAGGCCCGGATCGAGGTCAGGAGATCCCGAGACCATCCTGGCTGACCACGGTGAAACCCGTCTCTACTAAAAAAATACAAAAACTAGCAGGCCCGGCCGAGCGCCTGTAGTCCCCAGCTACTGGGGAGGCTGAGGCAGGAGAATGCGTGAACCTGGGGCCCGGGCTGCAGTGAGCTGAGATCGGCCACTGCACTCCAACCTGGGCGACAGAGCTGAGACTCCGTCTCAAAAAAAAAAAAAAAAAAAAAAAATACAAAATTAGCGGGCATGTTGGCAGGTGCCTGTAATCCCAGCTACCTGGGAGGAGGCTGAGACACGAGAATCCCACTGAACCCAGGAGGCAGAGGTTGCAGTGAGCTAAGGTCATTCCACTGCACTCCATCCTGGGCAATAGAGCAAGACTCAGTCTCAAAAAAAAAAAAAAAAAGAAAAGAAAAAGAAAAAATAATTACTGAACCTGAGGTTTCATTTTACCATGTTAAAACAAGCTCATTAGCTGGCATGGTGGCTCACGCCTGTAATCCCAGCACTTTGGGAGGTCAAGGTAGGTAGACCACAAGGTCAGGAGTTCAAGACCAGCTTGCCCAAGATGGTGAAACCCCATCTCTACTAAAAATACAAAAAAGTAGCCAGGCGTTGTGGTAGGCACCCATAGTCCCAGCTACTTGGGAGGTTGAGGCAGGAGAATCGCTTGAACTTGGGAGGCGGAGGTTGCAGTGAGCCAGGATCGCGCCACTGCACTCCAGCCTGGGTGACAGAGCTAGACTGTCTCAAAAATAAACAAACAAGCAAGCTCTCTAAACTATGTCACTCAAACCCCAACATAAGACTCAAGAGAATTTCTAATTCATCTTGTTACAGTTGATTAAGTCCCCTGAAAGTGACTTCTCCAGTCAATATGGCCAAAGCTATCTTAAGATATAATTTACTGGCAGAGTTCAAACTGTATCTACCATTTACTGGCTATTTTTGTTGCTTTGGGCAAATTACATCTCTCTGAGTCTCAATTTCCTAATGTGTAAAACAGAGTGATAATCTTTAACACAAAGAAGTATTATAAGGATTCAATAAGATAATGTTCACAAACATTTCAAACAATGTCTGATGATGTCTAAATGCTCTCAAAAGGTTACAACATGATCCCATTATCCACACCACCATTATAATTATTACATTATTGAAATGCTTCTGCCAGCTCACTCCCATGCTCACCACCCAGAGCCTTAAACTCACATCATTTCCCCCACTGGCAAGTGACTGGAGCAATCGGGTCAAGTACTGAAACACATTCAGCTGGATGGCTGTGCCACCTATCTTCCGGACCACACTACTTGTCTCTTCTGGGTTCAGAGTGTGACGGAGGAGAGCCCAGGCCAAAAGAACTGGGGCATGATGTGGAATGTCCCCAAAGGTCAACATTAAACGGTCCATATCCTAGTGAGAGAAGAAAACACATCTACATCTCTGAACAGAAAGCCTCAATATCCCTCGACCAGATTCTTCATCATGCTCAATAAGCAAGTCATAAAGAGTGGCCTCACTCTCTCATTCTGATATTTCACTTTTCTCAAACCCCCAGCCACCTCACTAATAAAACTCCTCAATTACAATTACTCTTCCTTTTACCCACAAAATTTGTCTACTAATTTTATGTAGTCTTAAGATTATAAAATGCATGTTAAAATAGACACTCTTTCGAAATTTTACCCTGATCCTTCTCAAACTTTCTACAATCTGTGTTCATTTTCTATCTTCCTAACCATCTCATCTCAATGTTTTTCCCCTTTCCTCTTCTTTCACAGGCTCCCTAAATGCAGTCAATAATCCCCAGGGTTTTCTCCTTGAATCTCTTTTGTCCTTGTTCCATCTCCATGAATGAATCACTCTCACAGATTCAATTATCACCTTAGTATAGATGACTGACGAACCTGAGATTTCCTCCAGGTCTAATCAACTATTTAACACTGTTGAGGCCAGGCACGGTGGCTCAAGCCTGTAATTCCAGCACTTTGGGAGGCTGAGGTAGGTGGATCACTTGAGGTCAGGGGTTCACGACTAGCCTGGCCAACATAGTGAAACCCCATCTCTACTAAAAATACAAAAAGTAACCGGGCGTGGTGGCGTGTGCCTGTAATCCCAGCTATTCCAGAGGCTGAGGCACAAGAATCGCTTGAACCTGGGAGGTGGAGGTTGCAGTGAGCTGAGATGGCACCACTGCACTCCAGCCTGGGTGAAGAGCAAAACTCTGTCTCAAAAAAACAAAACAGACTGAGCACGGTGGCTCAAGCCTGTAGTCCCAGCACTTTGGGAGGCTGAGGCAGGAGGATCACGAGGTCAGGAGATCGAGACCATCTTGGCCAACATGGTGAAACCCAGTCTCTACTAAAAATACAAAAATTAGCTGTGATCCCAGCTATTTGGGAGGCTGAGGCAGGAGAATCGCTTGAACCGGGGAGGTGGAAATGGTAGTGAGCCAAGATCACGCCACTGCATTCCAGCATGGTGACAGAGCAAGACTTCGTCTCAAAAAAACAAAACAAAAACATTGTAGAACCTCCACATCACTGAACAATGTAGAGTTCCACAACACTGAAAATTTATGTAGCAGTTCAGTAGTTGAAAGCTACTACTAACATAAACCCTCTGAAAAAAAAGAGCCTATTCCAAGTTCACCTGACAAATAAGCCCATCCTGCGCAAACTGGTGCAGTTCTCTTCTGTCATCCAAAGCACACTTATGTAAGGACTCAATATCCATGCCCTCCACCAGGATGAGGGCACTGAAGTAGCTAGAAAGAAAAACAGTATCACCATGTTATATATCCTGTTCTGAAACTCACTAGAGACAAAGGTGAAATATAAGACACAGCAATATCAAAAAAACCTACTGGGCCAGGCATGGTGGCTCATGCCTATGATCCTAACACTTTGAGAAGCAGAGGTGGGAGGATCACTTGAGGCCAGGAGTTCAAGACTATCTTGGACAACAAAGTGAGACCCCATCTATACCACACAGACACACAAAATTAACTGGTATGTATCTTTGCTCACAGAGTGACCAGGCCCCCGATTGTGGATATATCCATGGTCATAAATATAGAAAAAACAAGAAATTTAAAGTCCATAGACTATCACCTGAAAGAGAACAGTGAGCATATATGCCTTATTTATCACAATCTTGTTAGCATTTGCATAGGGCTTGGCCTACAATAGTTGTTCAACGAATTTTTGTTGAATGGATGAATCCCTTAAATGAAGACAGTAAGTAAAAGAGATTACAATACTCATTTTGAGAGTCCTCTCTCAATCCCAGTCTTTACTCCCTGCGTGAAAGGGAACGTGGTAGTAGACCTATTTCCCCACCCATTAAGTGAAAAGTACACCTACCCCCAACCTGCTTTCATACCACTATAGTATCAATGCTCTAAACACTGCAAGTTCCATGATGTTCAATTCACTGACTTACCCAATCCGATCTACAAAAGGATCCATAGTCTCATCCACCAGGTGCCTATTGGTCTGCCTACTACCAAATCCTTGCTCTTTAAACATCTTGGTTAATACAAGTAGGTCACTGGGTGCCATCTCAAAGTATGCATAATAAAGGAAAATAATTTCTAGCAGCATGGACTGTTCCCGAAGACACTGAACAAACCAGCGAGACACTTGGCGCTCTGTCTGTACGATTGATGAAGAAAAAATGGGAGAGAAATAACGTGAGATTAAAAACAGTACTTAAAAAACATTTTTTAAAGAAAGGGTCTCAATCTGTCACCCAGGATAGAGTGCAGCGGCAGATTATGGCTGCTCAAACTCCTACACTCAACTGATCCTCCTACCTCAGCCTCCTAAACAGCTGAGACTACAGGCCCAAGCCACTGCACCTGGCCCGTATTTAATTTTTTTTTTAAGAGACAGATTTTTGGCTTTTCTTTTTTTAAGAGACAGGGTCTGACTCTATCACCCAGGCTGGAGTGCAGCAGTACAATTATAGCTCATGGCAGCCATCCCCTCACCTGAGCCTCCCGAGTAGTTAGGACTAAAAGTGAGCACAAACACGCCTGGCTCATTTTTTCTTTTTTTAAATCTTTGGGAGAGAAAAGGTCTTGCTAAGTTGCACAGGCTGGTTTTGAACTCCTGGCCTCAATAGATCCTCCTGCGAGGCCAAAGCACTGCGAATTATAGGCGTAAGCCACTGTGCTCAGCCAACCAATGTATCTTTTCTTTTGAGAGAGGGTCTCACTCTGTCACCCAGAGTGCACTGCTATGATCACAGCTCACTGTAGCTTTGACCCACAGGGCTCAAGCGATCCTCCTGCCTCAGCCATCCAAGTAGCTGGAACTACAGGTTAGCACCATGTCTGGCTCTTTTTTTTTTTTTTTGAGATGGAGTCTCACCCTGTTACCTAGGCTGGAGTGCAATGGCGCAATCTCGGCTTACTGCAAACTCCGCCTCCCAGGTTCAAGCGATTCTCCTACCTCAGTCTCCCAAGTAGCTGGGATTACAGGCACACGCCTCCATGGCCACCTAATTTTTGTATTTTTAGTAGAGACAGGGTTTCACCATGTTGGCCAGGCTGGTCTCGAACTCCTGACCTCGTGATCCACCCACTTCAGCCTCCCAAAGTGCTGGGATTACAGGTGCAAGCCACAGTGCCCGGCCATGGCTAATGCTTTTAATTTTCTTTCTTTTTTTTTTTTTTTGAGATGAAGTCTTGCTCTTGTCCCCCAGGCTGGAGTGCAATGGCACGATCTTGGCTCACTGCAACCTCTGCTTCCCAAGTTCAAGCGATTCTCCTGCCTCAGCCTCTCGAGTAGCTGGGATTACAGGCGCCTGCCACCACGCCTGGCTAATTTTTTTCTTTTTAGTAGAGACAGGGTTTCACCATCTTGGCCAGACTGGTTTTGAACTCCTGATCTCAGGTGATCCGCCCACCTTGGCCTTCCAAAGTGCTGGGATTACAGGCGTGAGCTACCGCGCCTGGTCAATTTTTAAAATTTTTTGTAGAAGCAAAGTCTTGTTATGTTGCCAGGGCTGGTCTTGAATTCCTGGGCTCAACCAATCCTCCCATCTTTACCTCCCAAAGTGGTGGGATTACAGGCCTGAGCCACCACACACTCAGCCACAACAATGTATCTTAAAAATTATCTCTTATAAAGATATCGTAAAAATTTTCTGGACTAGCAGGGTGGCTCACATCTATAAGCCTAATGGCTCACATCTATAAGCCTAACACTTGAATACTTTGGGAGGCCAAAGTGGGAGGATTGTTTGAGTCCAGGAGTTCAAGACTAGTCTGGGAAACACAGCGAGACTCCATCCCTACAAAAAGTTTTTAAAAATTAGCCAGGCTTAGAGGTGCATGCCTGTAATACTAGCTATACTGGAGCCTAAGGCAGGAGAGCCACTTGAGCTAGGGAGGTTGAGGCTGCAGTAGGCTACGACCATGGCCCTGTACCCCAGCCTGGGTGACACGGTCAGACTCTGTCACAAAAAAAAAAAAAAAAATCTCTATTTTTAATCCTCTTATGTGCATAATAATTCATTATGTGGATATGCTATAGATTATTCAACCAACGCCCTCAATATTTTTAATACTACATAGTATTCCACTGCACATAAATGCCATCATTTATTTAACCTGCTCACTTAATGAGCATTTAGGTTATCAACAATCCCTTGTTAATAAAGTCGTACTATTCAACTGACAAAACTAGACATTCTTTCCAGGTGTACAGGTACAATCACCAAGAAAGATCATAGGGTAGGCCATAAAACATGAGACAGTAAATTTTAGAAGACTAAAATGACAAAGAATGTGTTCTCAGACAAAAGAACCAAATAAAAACACTGGGAACAGTAAGATGTTTCGTCTGGTATAGTACTTCACACCTGTAATCCCAGCACTTTGGGAGGCCAAGGTGGTCAGATCTCTTCAGCCCGGGAGTTCAAGACCAGCCTGGGCAACAGGGCAAAACCTGGAGCATGCTTGTAGTCCTAGCTAGCTGGGAGGCTGAGGTAGGAGGATTACCTGAGCCCAGGAGGTCAAGGCTGCAGTGAGCTGTGATTGTGCCACTATACTCCAGCCTGGACAACAGAGGAAGAACCCATCTAAAAAAAAAAAAAAAAAAAAAGATATTTACGAAAAACATCCAATATTTGCACATTAAATCCAGAGAGTCTCACTCTGGGTGACAGAGTGAGACTTCCAACACACACACACAGACACACAGACACACACACAGACACAAACACACACACAGACACACACACACACACACACCCCCATTAAAAAAAGAGAGGAGGCCAGGCGGTGGTTCACGCCTATAATCCCATCACTTTGGGAGGCCGAGGCGGGCGGATTACGAGATCAGGAGATCGAGACCATCCTGACTAACACGGTGAAACCCTGTCTCTAGTAAAAATACAAAAAATTAGCCAGGCTTGGTGGCGGGTGCCTCTAGTCCCAGCTACTCGAGAGGCTGAGGCAGGAGAATGGCGTGAACCCGGGAGGCGGAGATTGCAGTGAGCCGAGATCACATCCCTGCATTCCAGCCTGGGTGATAGAGCAAGACTCCGTCTCAAAAAATTAAAAATAAAATTAAAAAAGAGGAAAAAAATATATATATAAAATAAAGAACAAGGCTGGGTACACACACACACACACACACACACACACACAGAGGCAAATGCGATTTTAAAAAGAGAGAAGCCCGAGGCGTGCTAACTCCGCCTGTAATCCCAGCAGCACTTTGGGGCCTTGAGGCAGGCAGATCATGTGAGGTCAGGAGTTCAAAAGAGCAGCCTGGGCGGGGCCAGTGGCTCAAGCCTGTAATCCCAGCACTTTGGGAGGCCGAGGCGAGCAGGATCCACGAGGTCAGAGTCCGAAAGAGACCATCCTGGCTAACATGGGTGAGAGAAACCCGTCTCTACTAAAAATACAAAAAACTAACTGGTGGTGGTGAGCCTGTAGTCCCCAGCTACTAGGAGGCTGTGAGGCAGGAGAATGGCCTGAACCTGGGGCCGGAGCTTGCAGTGAGCCAGATCAGCCACTGCACACTCCAGCCTAGGTGACACAGCCTTGAGACTCTGTCTCAAAAAAACAGCCTGGCCAACATGGTGAGACCACCGTCTCTACTAAAAATACAAAAAATAGCTGAGCGTGGTGGTGGGCGCCTGTAATCCCAGCTACTTGGGCAGCTAAGGCAACAGAATAGTTTAAACCCGGGAGGCGGAGGTTGCAGTGAGCCAAGATCACACCATTACACTCCAGCCTGGGCAACAAGAGTGAAAATTTTATATATATATATATATATGTGTGTGTGTATATATATATATGTGTATATATATATGTGTGTGTATATATGTGTGTATATATATGTGTATATATATATGTATATATATGTGTATATATATATAGATATAAATGTATATATACACACACACACACACAGAACAGAAATCAATTAAATATAAAACATCATAATAAAGAAAACTGGCCGGACGCGGTGGCTCACGCCTATAATCCCAGCACTTTGGGAGACTGAACGGGGCAGATCACCTGAGCTCAGGAGTTCGAGACCACTCTGGGCAACATGGTGAAACCCTGTCTCTACTAAAATACAAAAAAAAGCTGAGCTTAATAGTGCGTACCTGTACTCCCATCTACTCGGGATGCTGAGGCAGCACAAGAATCACTTGAGTCCTGAAGGTGGAGGTTGCAGTGAGCCGAGATTACGCCACTGCACTCCAGTTTGGGCTACACAGTGAGACCGTCTCAAAAAAAAAATTTTTTTTTAATAAAGAAAATTGAAGACAAAACTATCATTATCAGAAATGAGCAAGGGCACAGCACTAGACTCCAAAGAGAGTAAAAGGATAAGAAAATAATATGAACAGCCTAGGTAAATACATTTCACTAGTGAAATGAAATGAACAAATTCCTTAAAGACACAAATTAACAAAATTGTCCCAAATAGAAATAGGAAACTTGAAAAGCTCCGTATCAATCAAGGAAAACAATTCAGTATTTAAAACTTTGTTAGAAACTTGATGAAAATTTTAAAAAGAGATCAAAAAAATTTTAATCAATAAATAAAATAATTAAAAACCTTTCCACAAAGAAAACTCCAGGCCCAGATGGCTTCACTGGTAAATTCCATCAAACATTTAAAGATAAGTTCCAAAAGGCAGGAACCATAATAGACAAAACTGAAAAAAACATTTATCAAAACTTAAAATGTTGGCTGGGCGAGGAGGCTCATGCCTGTAATCCTAGCACTCTGGGAGGCCAACGCAGGTGGATCACCTGAGGTCAGGAGTAAGACTAGCCTGACCAACATGGCGAAGCCCCATCTCTACCAAAAATAACAAAAATAAGACAGGCGTGGTGGCACATGCCTGTAATCCCAGCTACTCGGGAGGCTAGAGGCAGGGGAATCCCTTGAATCCGGGAGGCAGAGATTACACTTAGCCAAGATCATGCCACTGCACTCCAGCCTGGGTGACAGAGTGAGACTGTCTCAAAAACAAAACAAAACAAAACGAAACAAAACACTAAAATTAAAATGTTGGCTCTTGGAAAGATACAGTTTAGGAGCAGTGGCTCATGCCTGTAATCTCAGCACTTTGGGAGGCACCAAGGCGGATAAACCATTTGAGCTACAGAACTTAAGACCAGCCTGGGCAACATGGCAAAACCATCTCTACAAAAAAAAAAAAAAAAATTAGCCAAGTGTGGTGGTACCCGCCTGTAGTCCCAGCTACTTGTGGGGCTGAGGCAGGAGGGTCACTTGAGTCAGGGAGGTCGAGACTGCAGTGAATCAGGTTCCCACCACTGGATTCCAGTCTGAGGGACAAACCGAGACCTTGTCTCAAAAAGAAAAAGAAAGAAAGAGTTAAGGTGGGAAAAGACAAGCCAGTAGGTGAAAGAAAATAGTTGTGAAACATCTATCTGGTAAACAGCTTATATCTACAATATTGCACATAAAGAACTCTCACAATTTGGTAAGACAAACATCCACGAAAAACAAGGGGATAAAAATGTCAACAGACACTTGACTGAAGAAGGTATAATAAGCACGTGAAAAGATGTTCAACATCACTAGTCATCAGGGAAATACAAATTAAAACTACAATGAGGCCAAGTACGATGGCTCACACCAGTAATCCCAGCACTTTGGGAGGCCAAGGCCGGTGGATCACAAGGTCAGGAGAGTGAGACCATCCTGGCTAACACGGTGAAACTCTGTCTCTATTAAAAATACAAAAAACTAGCCGGGCGCGGTGGCTCAAGCCTGTAATCCCAGCACTTTGGGAGGCGGGGCAGGCGAGGATCCGCGAGTCGGAGGGTCGAGACCATCCTGGCTAACAGGGTGAAACCAAATCTCTATTAAATACAAAAACTAGCCGGGCCGAGGTGGCGGTGCCTGTAGTCCCAGCTACTCGGGAGGCTGAGGAGGCGGAGAATGCGGCGTGAACCCGGGGCCCGGGCTGATGAGCTGAGATCCGGCCCTGCACTCCAGCCTAGGCGACAGAGAACTCCGTCTCAAAAAAAAAAAAAAAACTAGCCAGGCATGGTGGCATGCCTGTAATCCCAGCTACTCAGGAGGCTGAGGCAGGAGAATCGCTTGAAAGTAGAGGTTGCAGTGAACTGAGATCATGCCACTGCACTCCAACCTGGGCAACAGAGCGAGACTCCGTCTCAAAAAAAAAAAGAAGCATATGGTGTATCAGCCTTGAGCAATGGCACCCATAATCCCAGCACTTTGGTGGGTTGAGGCAGGCAGATCACCTGAGGTCAGGAGTTCGAGACCAGCCTGACCAACATGGGGAAACCCAATCTCTACTCAAAATACAAAATTAGCTGGGCATGGTGGCGCGTGCCTTTAATCCCAGCTACTCGGGAGGCTGAGGCAGATGTGCTTGAACCCGGGAGGCGGAGACTGTGGTAAGCCAAGATCATGTCACTGCACTCCAGCCTGGGCAACAAGAGTAAAACATAGTCTCAAAAAAAAAAGAGTACGATGTGTCCTAGGCCAGGCGTGGTGGCTCACACCTGTAATCTCAGCACTTTGGGAGGCCAAGGCGAGCAGATCACCTGAGGTCGGGAGTTCGAGACCAGTCTGACCAACATGGAGAAACCCCATCTCTACTAAAAATACAAAATTAGCCTAGTGTGGTGGCACATGCCTGTAATCCCAGCTACTTGGGAGGCTGAGGCAGGA
Organism: Papio anubis; assembly: GCF_008728515.1. Taxonomy (NCBI): domain Eukaryota; kingdom Metazoa; phylum Chordata; class Mammalia; order Primates; family Cercopithecidae; genus Papio; species Papio anubis. Next base: position 98,538,306 of record NC_044988.1, on the reverse strand, counting down.
GAATCACTTGAACCTGGGAAGCAGAGGTTGTGGTGAGCCAAGATTGCACCATTGCACTCCAGCCTGGGCAACAAGAGCGAAACTCCATTCCAAAAAAAAAATAGATATATATATATGTATATATATATAGTGTGTCTTTCCCTTTGGTTATGTCTTTTTTTTTTTTTGGGACAGAGATTGCTCTGTTGCACAGGCCAGAGTGCAATGGCGTCATCTTGGCTCACTGCAATCTCCACCACTCGGATTCAAGCAATTCTCCTGCCTCAGCTTCCTGAGTAGCTGGGAGCACAGGTGCGTGCCACCACGCCCAGCTAACTTTTGTATTTTAATTTTATTTTTCTGAGACAGAGTCTTGCTCTGTTGCCTACGATGGAGTGCAGTGGCGCAAACTCGACTCACTGCAACCTCTGCCTCCTGGGTTCAGGAAATTCTCCTGCCTCAGCCTCCCGAGTAGCTGGGATTACAGGCACGCATCACCATGCACAGCTAATTTTTTTTGTATTTTTACTGGAGACGAAGTTTCACCATATTGGCTAGGCTTGCATTTTTATTTTTTATGGTTTTTCCTTTTTTTGAGACGGAGTCTTGCTCTGTCACCCTGGCTAGAGTACAGTGGTGCAATCTTGGTTCACTGTAACCTCTGCCTCCTGGGCTCAAGTGATCCTCCCACTCCAGCCTCCCGAGTAGCTGAGACTACAGGTGGGTGCCACCACACTCGCCTAATTTTTGTATTTTTAGTAGAGATGGGGTTTTACCATGTTGGCCAGGCTGGTCTTGAACTCCTGACTCAAGTGATCCGCCCACCTTGGCCTCCCAAAGTGCTGGGATTATAGGCCTGAGCCACCGTGCCCGGCCAATTTTTGTATTTTTAGTAGAAACAGGGTTTTACCATGTTGGCCAGGCTTGTCTCGAACGCCTGACCTAAAGTAATCTGCCTGCCTTGGCCTCCCACCGTGCTAGGATTACAGCCACTGTGCCCAGCCTCAGTTATGTCTTCTTTTACACCTTTTATAGCATTTTTAAAGTTCTCTTCATTTAGATTTTAAATTGTCCTAAACTTATTCCTGGGAATTTTAGGCTTGTATTGCAATTTCATGCTTCTGACTGCAAACTTTCCAAGGACAGGAATGTTGTATGTATGAACAGACCCTTTTCATCCATTAACTATGTTTTAAGTAGCTGTGTTTTTGACTTGTCTTAATAAGAATGTATTATTTTTAAAACAAACAAGGTCATGCTACAATCTATAGATGCAAACTGGTTTAGAAATTAGGATAAAATAATCAGACTGGTGTTACACACTGAGCAGAAAATAGTAAGATGAAATATTAAGTTCAGAATTCTATTAACAACTAAACAAATCTTAGGTAAGAAATGAAAGTAATGGGCCGGGCGCAGTGGCTCAAGCCTGTAATCCCAGCACTTTGGGAGGCCGAGACGGGCGGATCACGAGGTCAGGAGATCGAGACCATCCTGGTTAATATGGTGAAACCCCGTCTCTACTAAAAAGTACAAAAAAACTAGCCGGGCAAGGTGGCGGGCGCCTGTGGTCCCAGCTACTTGGGAGGCTGAGGCAGGAGAATGGCGTGAACCCGGGAGGCGGAGCTTGTAGTGAGCTGAGATCTGGCCACTGCACTCCAGCCTGGGCGACAGAGCGAAACTCCGTCTCAAAAAAAAAAAAAAAAAAAGAAATGAAAGTAATGGGACTGCAAAAAAGTCAAAGTCAGAATTAAGTACTATTAATTAATGTCATCAATATTTTGATTTGTATGACATGTTCAAACTTTTCTCAAGAATATTAATGCTTGAGCTTGTGATGGCTCAAGCCTGTAATCCCAGCACTTTGGGAGGCGAGAGGCAGGCGGATCACTAGATCAGGAGGTCGAGACCATCCCTGGCTAACCAGTGAAACCCGTCTCTACTAAAAATACAAAAACTAGCGGGGCCCGAGGTGGCGGCGCCCTGTAATTCCAGCAACTGGGGGAGGCTGAGACTAGGAGGAATGCAAATGGCTTCGGGGCCCGGGCTTGCAGTGAGCTGAGATCCGGCCACTGCACTCCAGCCTGAAGCTGATGAGGCGGGGAACTCCGTCTCAAAAGAATGATAATGTAGGCCAGGAGCGGTGGCTCAGCCTGTAATCCCAGCACTGTGGGAGGCCGAGGTGGGCGGATCATGAGGTCAGGAGATGGAGACCATCCTGGCTAACATGGTGAAACCCATCTCTACTAAAAAATGTCTAAAAAGCCTAGCCAGAGGTGGCCCGAGCCTATATAGTCCCAGCTACTTGGGAGGCTGGGGCGGGAAAATAGAAACAAGCCGGGGAGGCCAGAGCTTGCAGTGAGCTGAGATCGGCCACTGCACTCCCAGCCTGAAGCTGACAGAAAGCGAGACTCATCTCAAAAAAAAAAAAAAAAGAATGATAATCTAGGTCAGGCGCAGTGGCTCACGTCTGTAATCCCAACACTTTTGGAGGCCAAGGCAGGCAGATCACCTGAGGTCGGGAGTTCAAGACCAGCCTGGCCCACATAGTGAAACCATATCTCTTATCTCTACTAAAAATACAAAAAATTAGCTGGGCATGGTGGCAGGTGCCTATAATCCTAGCTACTTGGGAGGCTGGGGCAGTAAAATCGCTAGAACCCAGGAAACAGAGGTTGCAGTGAGCTGAGACTGTGCCATTGCACTCCAGCTTGAGCAACAGAGGGAGACTCCATCTCACCAAAAAAAAAAAAAAAAAAAAAAAGATAATCTATATGTTTTAAATGAATGAATAAATAATTTAACTTGCAGTTCTATAAGCAAGGGTGTGCAATCCTCCTAAGAGTTCCAGGCCAGGTGTGGTGGCTCACGCTTGTAATCCCAGCACTTTGGGAGGCTAAGGTGGGCAGATCACCTGAGGTCAGGAGTTCGACACCAGCCTAGCCAAGGTGGTGAAACCCCGTCTCTACTAAAAATGCAAAAATTAGCTGGGTGTGGCGACAGGTGCCTGTAATCCCAGCTACTTGGGTGGCTGAGGTAGGAGAACTGCTTAAACTCAGGAGATGGAGGTTGCAGTGAGCCAAGATCGCACCACTACACTCCAGCCTGGGTGACAATGCGAGACTCCATCTTAAAAAACAAGAGTTACAGGAGAGCACAGTAACCACATACCATGAGATTTCCATGTGTCTCCCAAGTTGGTGCTTCAGTTTTATAAAGCTCTTCAAACTGCTGTCTGTATTTTGAAACTAGTTCCTTCTCCAATTTATCAACACAGTCTGCATATTCAACCTTTAAAAATAATCAAGAGAGTAAATTATACCTAGAATAAAAGGTAAATATTCAAATAATATTAACAAAATTATTAAGATGATCCAGTGTAAAGAGAACCAAGAGGACTAAACAAGCTTACCCTATAGGGGTGTCTTTCATCTTGGAAGTAAGTGAGAAGGTGTAAGACACAACGAAGAATACAGGTTCTTTCTTCATAATAATAATCTGCAATCTGCGGAACCCAAAGATTCAAAATCAGTTACTCACCTTTGCACACAGGAAACTCAAGTTTAAATTTATTGATAATTTCACTTAAAGATGTGGATGGAAAAGTTAAATTTATATAAGGAATCACAGAAATGCAAACATACTGAATTAGGCCAAAATAAAGCAAAAGACTTTCATAAACCAGGATATACAGGATGAAAGGAATTATTGTTTAATAATATACACAAGTGGCCGGGCGCGGTGGCTCAAGCCTGTAATCCCAGCACTTTGGGAGGCCGAGACGGGCAGATCACGAGGTCAGGAGATCGAGACCATCCTGGCTAACACGATGAAACCCCGTCTCTACTAAAAATACATAAAAAACTAGCCGGGCAAGGTGGCGGGCGCCTGTAGTCCCAGCTACTCGGGAGGCTGAGGCAGGAGAATGGAGTAAACCCGGGAGGCGGAGCTTGCAGTGAGCTGAGATCCGGCCACTGCACTCCAGCCTGGGCTACAGAGCGAGACTCCGTCTCAAAAAAAAAAAAAAAAAAAAGAAGCTGTCACTCAATTTTACATCAAAGAATAGAAATGGTGACTACTACTGACCTTCAGGATTAAGGCCTGGCTCTGCCTCTCATCTTGCAGTACTGTCTGAAAAGAAAAACAGAGCAGTTAAGAGGCCATCTTTTAGGCAAAACTCAAGTAATAAGATACATACCTTCACTTCATCCTTCAAGATTATAATTGCACATTTATTTCTACATATACTTTCCACCTTATTTTCAACTCAAATGTACCCAAACCTGTGCTCAAATCCCTTCCCTTCTCCTCTGGCCTCAGTCCTCTTATGCAAAATGAGGGACTGGGCAGGCTAGAAATTCTACCAAATCCTTATCACCTCTAATAGCCCAAGATTCCATGATTAACATGTCAGTCTTTGACCTCTCCACTCCTCCAAGTATGAAGACAGATCTCAGCTTATGTGCATACATATTCTTTATTTTTTTAAAGAGATGGGGTCTCACTCTTTTGCCCCGGCTAGAGTGCAGCAGTGCGATCACAGTTGACTGAGCCTCAAACTCCTGGGCTCAAGTGATCCTCCTGCCTCAGCCTCCCAAGAAGCTGGGAGTACAGGCACAAGCCATTGCACCCAGGTCATGTTTTTTTAAAGCCTTTAGTAGGTCTTTCCTGAAGATGACTGTACCTGATCACCTACCACTGATAAAAGAATTGGTGCCAAAACCCTTCATTATCTAAAACTAACGGAAAACGGATAAAGGCAGCAGAAAGGAGCTGACATAAACCACAAACCTTTACTGAGTCCCGAGTACCCCTGTAGTCCTCTTGCAGGTAACACTGGAGTAACTGCACACTCTGTTCTTCATCAAGACCCTGAAACACAAGAGATTTTAAGTGAGGAACAGCCACTTCAGCTCAGAAGTCGCACACAGGATGCAGAGCATTTAAAGATTTGTCTTCTACAATGAACACAGGACTTGAATAAACAAAAATGCTACTCAAAGATTCATTCAACATAACAATTCTGACTCTAATGGAAGACAAGAGCCAGTCACTGACATACAATTTTTATTACAATTACATGTACATGCCAGAAACAACGATGCTTATTCACCAAGCACTCTAATACAGCAGTAGGCGTGATGTGAGTTTCTGAAATGACAAACTTAGTCACCTTAAAGACCACCACATGTCTGGTGAGGAAAACCCTATGATATGCAGTAAATGGATCAGGCAACTTTGACTTGTAACTTTTAGGGAGAAGAGTTACAACCTGGGTATTTATAAAACACAACATGTTCAATTTAATTCCCAAAACAAAAATAAACTGAATTTTCACTATCACTAGCAACACAACCATATACATCCACACTGCAAGTAATAAACTGAGCGAGTGCTAATTTTTACTCACCAAAAACTTGCTGATTCTTAAACCCAGTTCCTTCAATGGTGACGCTACATCTTTATTAGCTTTCACTTTTTCAGCTGAACTTGGGCTATGAAAAGAACAGTGAATCATTTCTTCATTCTCAATAGCCCACTGAGTTTAAAATAAAAATATTTTAAAATATTTTCACTACAGACTTTTTTCTGCCCTTCAGATGCCTATAAAATACACACACACACACACACACACACACACACATATTCACCTCCACAGACTTTATAACACAGAACTGGTTATGCCTAAGTAACAACAAACAAACAAACAAACAAACGAAAGTGGTTAAATTAGTTATAACAATGTTATTTGTAAACACATTAAGTTACATTATTTTTGATCCTTACTACTACCCTGAAAGGCAAATATCACTATTCTCCTTTTACAAATGGAATTGCCAACAGTTAGAAAGGGTAAATAACTTACCAAAAATCCCACAGCTAATAAACAGTTGCTAAAATTTAAAACCAAGTCTGTGGCATACATACATATTATCTGTAATAGCTCTGTCCACTGAGAAAGCCTAGAAGTTATAACACTCCAATAGCAGCAGGCACATGCAGCACCCTGATCCTGCTTTACAATACCATTATCTAATAACAGCATTCCTTGGAGAATTGGTTGATTCTAGAGCCAGGGCAAGGAAAATACAAGAAAATCTTGAAGCATCTTATAGTCAAAGAAAGTACAGAAGCGTTTAAAAAACCAAAGTCCTTTTGGTAGGAGATAACTTAATAGAAAAAAAAAAAGGAAAAGAAAAAAAGAAAAAAGGAAGGACACGCCCAAAGGAGAGAGGCCAACCTAAAAGAATGCCCAATGGCCAAAGCTGAAACAAGGTATAAACAAAGTATAAAATAAATAAAATAAATATATTTGAGTCCATACTGATATAAACTAATGAATAAATAAATAGGGTAGGGAGAGGCCAGCACAATGGCTCATGCCTGTAATCCCAGCACTTTGGGAGGTTGAGGCAGGAGGGTAGCTTGAGGCCAGGAGTTTGAGACCAGCCTAGACAATAAAGTGAGACCTCCACCTCCACCAAAAATGAAAAAAATTACCTGGACATGGCTATATTTAGTACTCACTTCCAAAAAATAAAGTAGGAAAAGAGAAAAAAGTAACTTTACAGAGGAGAAACTTGTCTAACGCCTCCTTAACTGAGTGGCCAAGATTAATATCACCAGTGATTTCATGTGGACAGCATGTACTCTCTGCTATGATGTGGTAAGAAGGGTAGCTCAGCCAGGCGCGGTGGCTCACGCCTATAATCCCAGTACTTTGGGAGGCTGAGGCAGGCGGATCACCTGAGGTCAGAAGTTCAAGACCAGACTGACCAATATGGTGAAACCATGTTTCTACTAAAAACACAAAAATTATCCAGGCAAGGTGACATGCACCTGTAGTCTCAGCTACTAGGGAGGCTGAGACAGAACTTCTTGAACCCAAGAGGCAGAGGTTGCAATGAGCTGAAATCGCACCACTGCACACCAGCATGGGCAACAAGAGCGAAACTCCATCTCAAAAAAAAGAAGTGCACCTCACCTCTGGGTATTCTTCCCAAAAACTCACAACCCCTAATAGTCTAGTAATAAGAAAAACATCAGACAAACCCAAATTGGGGGCATCCTACAAAATAACTGACCAGTCCTCAAACCTGTTCAAGGTCATGAAAATCAAGGTAAGACTAAGACACTGTCCAGCTAAGAGGAGACTACAGGCATCTGACAACTAGGTTGGATTCTGGAACAGAAAAAAGATAGTAAAGAAAACAGTAGGCTGGGTATGGCAGCCCACGCCTGTAATCTCAGCACTTTGGGAGGATGAGGCAGGCAGATCACTTGAGATCAGGAGTTCGAGGCCAGCCTGGCCAACATGGTGAAACCCCGTCTCTACTAAAAATACGAAAATTAGCAGGCATGGTGGCGGGTGCCTGTAATCCCAGCTACTCAGGAGGCTGAGGCAGGAGAATTGTTTAAACCCATGACGTGGAGGTTTCAGTGAGCCGAGATCGTGCCACTGCACTCCAGCCTGGGTAACAGAGGGAGACTGCATCTCAAAAACAAAAACAACAACAACAAAATAACAGACACTGGGGCTGAGAGCGGTGACTCACACCTATAATCCCAGCACTTTGGGAGGCTGAGGTGGAAGGATCACTTGAGGTCAGGAGTTCAAGACCAGCCTGGCCAACATAGTGACACCCCATCTCTACTAAAAATAGAAAAAAATTAGCTGCGTGTGGTGGTGGGCACCTGTAATCCCAGCTATTCAGGAGGCTGAGGCAAGAGAATCACTTGAACCTGGGTGGTGGAGGTTGCAGTGAGCTGAGATTGTGACACTGCACTCCAGCCTGAGCGATAAGGGCAAAACTCCATCTCAAAAAAAAAAAAAAAACAGACACTGGAATGAGACCACCAGGTTCGAATCCTGGTTCTACCACTTACTAGTTGTACCATGGCAAGTTACTTAACCGCTTTGTGCCTCAGTTTCCCCATTGGTAAAATGGAAACAATGATAAGAGTACCTAAATGTGATAATATAGTGATTATCTTTTTTAAAAGTCCATGTATTTTAGATACAGAGTCAAGTATTTGCAGATAAAATAACAAGGTATCTGGGATTTACTTCAAGGTAATTATGGGGGAAGAGTTAACAGATGAATAACAAGGAAAAGTTCATCGTTAACCCAAGGGAATGAAAATGGAAGGTAAAGATGTAATACATTCAAAATACGTACAAAAGTCGAAGGGAAATGAGCTTGACTTCAACTATAATGCATAACAGAATGAGATCTGGACTAGGAATCAAGATCAAATAGGCCCAGCCCTACAAGCCATATTCTCTTTATTTGTAACTACTCTATATTTTATTACTGTGTTTTCCACTACCCAATACAAAGATCTATATATTCACCCAAAAAATAAAAGTAGTAACTATCTCAAAGGGGTGTTGTGGGGATTAAATAACTTTTGATAAGTCAGGTGTTTACAGTAATAATTGTTACATAGTTAACACTACACAAGTGTCAGTTCTTAGTATCATCGTGCTATCTCCCATCAATTAGTGCTCGCACAGACACTGTGGACTCTGAATAAATATCAGAAAATTCGTTGAATGTTTAATAAATCCTCATCCCCACACATAGGTCATAATTATATTCTACAATACTGTATTTCTAGAAGGAATTTCCTTTTCTTTCAGCCAACAAAAAAAACAAATGTAACCTACTCTTTTCCACTGGTAAATGAAATTGTATTATCTCTGGTATACATAACCCTACAAAATCATCAAAGCATACAGGAGGATGGTTTCATCCATGCCAGCTTCCTTAAGGGAATTACTTTAACCAGACGCCTGGAATTGCCATACCTGGGAGGTTTGTAGTAAGAAAGCCCCTCTAACAATCGCCGCCAATGTTTATTCAGTTCTGCCTCAATCTGACTCTGGAAAAGAACAAGGCAATTATACAAATGCAGAATTTTTTTTTTTTTTTTTGAGACAGAGTCTTGCTCTATCACCCAGGCTGGAGTGCAGTGGCACGAATTTGGCTGACTGCAACCTCCGCCTCCAGGGTTCAAGTGATTCTCGAGTCTCAGCCTCCCGAGTAGCTGGAATTACAGGTGCCAGCCACCACACCCAGCTAATTATTGTATTTGTAGTAGAGACGGGGTTTCACCATGTTGGCCAGGCTGATCTTGAACTCCCAACCTCAGGTGATCTGCCCGCCTCAGCCTCCCAAAAGTGCTGGGATTACAGGCGTGAGCCAAGGCACCCGATCACAAATGCAGTTTTTTGTGTTTTTTTGTTTGTTTGTTTAAGACAGAGTCTCACTCTATTGCCCAGGATGGAGTGCAGTGGCACAATCTTGGCTCACTGCAACCTCCACCTCCTGGGTTCAAGCAATTCTCCTATCTTAGCCTCCTGAGTAGATGGGACTACAGCTTTGCACACCATGTCAGTCAGTTTTTTTGTATTTTTAGTAGAGATGAGGTTTCACCATATTGGCCAAGCTGGTCTTGAACTCCTAACCTCGTGATTCGCCCGCATCAGCCTCCCAAAGTGCAGGGATTACAGGCGTGAGCTACCGCGCCCGGCCCAAATGCAGTTTTATTAATAATCAGACTCGGCCAGGTGCGATTCGACTGCTTGGCCTCCTTCTTAGGTTGAGGTAGCAGAATGATATCTGTAGCCCTACTCTCAGCAGAAAATCAATGAACACAGGTATCTTTTCATAAACAGAATCAATGAAATACAAAGAAAGGTAATCCCAGCACTTTGGGAGGCCAAAGTGGGCAAATCCCCTGAGGCTGGCAGTTGGAGACCAGCCTGACCAACATGGAGAAACCCTGTCTCTACTAAAAAATACAAAATTAGCTAGGTGTGGTGGTGTATGCCTGTAATCCCAGCTACTCGAGAGGCTGAGGCAGGAGAATCACTTGAACCTGGGAGGCAGAGGTTGTGGTGAGCCGAGATTGCACCAATGCACTCCAGCCAGGGCAACAAGAATGAAACTCCGTCTCAAAAAAAAAAAAAAAAAAAAAAAATCAGATTTCAGAATCACACTAAGTATTACACATTCTTTTGAGTGTTTTTAATATGCATTTTCCCCACAGTTGAAATCATTTTGAATACAGAATTCTGTAACCTTCTTTTCTTTGCTTAACATTATAACATAATGACTTAACCTTATTATGAAAGTCTTGATAAACATACTTTCAAGTTGCTGCATAATACTTTATTAAGTTGGTAGATCATAATTCATTTACCATTCCTCTAATGTTTGATATACTTAAGCTGACTGTAATTATTTAATAATATAAATGATGTTGTGGTGAAATTTTCTTTGTTGTTTTTTGAGACAGGGTTCTGTCACCCAGGTTGGAGTGCAGTGATGCAATCATGGCTCGCTGCAGCCTTGATATCCTGAGCTTAAGTGATCTTTCCACCACAGCCTCCTGAATAGCTGAAACTATTAATACAAGCATATGCCACCAGGCCCAATTTTTTTTGTTTGTTTGTTTTGAGACAGAGTCTTGCTCTGTTGTCTAGGCTGGCGTGCAGTTGCTCGATCTTGGCTCACTTCAACCTCTGCCACCTGGGTTCAAATGATTCTCCTGACTCAGCCTCCCAAGCAGCTGGTACTATAGGCGCCTGCCACCAGACCTGGATAATCTTTTGTATTTTTAGTAGAGACGGGGTTTCACCGTATTAGCCAGGACAGTCTCAATCTGACTTCGTGATCCAACTGCCTTGGCCTCCCAAAAGTGCTGGGATTACAGGCAAGAACCACTGCACCTGGTCTAAGTTTTTTATATTTTGTATGAATCGGATCTCACTATGTTGCCCAGGCTGATCTCAAACTCCTGGGCTCAAGTAATTCTCCCACCTTGGCCTGCCAAGGTGCTGGGATTATAGGCATGAGCCCCCACGCCTAGTCACTGTGGTGAAGTTTTTTTTTTTTTTGAGAGAGAGTCTCGTTCTGTTTCCCAGGATAGAGTGCAGCAGCGTGATCTCGGCTCACTGTAACCTCTGCCTCCCAGGTTCAAGTGATTCTCCTGCCTCAGCCTCCTGAGTAGCTGGGATTACCCACTACTCAGGTGCCCACCACCACGCCCAGCTCCGTTTTGTGTTTTTAGTAGAGATGGGGTTTCACCATGTTGGCCTGGCTGGTCCTGAACTCCTGATCTCAGGTGATCCACCCACCTTGGCCTCCCAAAGTGCTGGGATTATAGGCATAAACCACCACGCCTGGCCTGTGGTAAAGTTTTATGTTCAAAACTTTTTCAGGAACTTTTTTTTTTTTTTTTTTTTTTTTTGAGACGGAGTCTCGCTGTGTCGCCCAGGCTGGAGTGCAGTGGCCGGATCTCAGCTCACTGCAAGCTCCGCCTCCCGGGTTTTTACGCCATTCTCCTGCCTCAGCCTCCCGAGTAGCCGGGACTACAGGCGCCTGCCACCTCGCCCGGCTAGTTTTTCGTATTTTTTAGTAGAGACGGGGTTTCACCGTGTTAGCCAGGATGGTCTCGAACTCCTGACCTCGTGATCCGCCCGTCTCGGCCTCCCAAAGTGCTGGGATTACAGGCTTGAGCCACCGCGCCCGGCCTTTTCAGGAACTTTTTTTTTTTTTTTTTTTGTATTTTTAGTAGAGACGGGGTTTCACCATGTTAGCCAGGATGGTCTCGATCTCCTGACCTCGTGATCCACCCGCCTCGGCCTCCCAAAGTGCTGAGATTACAGGCTTGAGCCACCGCGCCCGGCCTTTCAGGAACTTTTTAAAGATACATTCCTATAAGCAAAATTATCAAATGAAGACATTTCAAAAAATGCCAAGGCTCTAAAATAAGTAACATTAATTCTGCTAACAATAGTAACAAAAATAAATGAGTGTCATCTTAACACTTTATCTTCACAGGGTCAGAACACTCGAAAATCAACATGAAGAACTGTCCTTTATTGATTATATACTTGGAAATAACCTAGAAACCAGGCCAGGTGCAGTGGCTCACATCTGTAATACCACCACTTTGGGAGGCCAAGGTGTGTGGATCCTTGAGCCCAGGAGTTCGAGACTAGCCTAGGCAACAAGGTAAAACCCCATCTCTACAAAAAAAACAAAAATTTGCCAGGCGTGGTGGCTAATTTCTGTGGTCCCAGTTGCTCAGGAGACTGAGGATCACTTGATCCTGGAGATGGAGGCTGCAGTGAGCCAAGATTGTGTCACTGCACTCCAGCCTGGTGGACAGAGTAAGACCATGTCTCAAAAATAAAAATAAAAATATTAGAAACCTCAAGCCTGTAATCCCAGCACTTTGGGAGGCCGAGACGGGCGGATCACGAGGTCAGGAGATTGACAGCATCCTGGCTAACCCGGTGAAACCCCGTCTCTACTGAAAAAATACAAAAAACTAGCCGGGCGAGGTGGCGGGCGCCTGTAGTCCCAGCTACTCCGGAGGGCAGGAGAATGGCATAAACCCGGGAGGCGGAGCTTGCAGTGAGCTGAGATCCAGCCACTGCACTCTAGCCTGGGCGACAGAGCGAGACTCTGTCTCAAAAAAAAAAAAAAAAAAAAAAAAAATATATATATATATATATGTAAGAAACCACTGCCTCTATGATCAAGGCCTGAGAATCTTTCTTGGGCTGAGGTAGCAGAATGATATTTGTACCCCTACTCTCAGCAGCCAATCAATGAACACAGCTATCTTTTCATAAACGGAATCAATGAAATATAAAGCAAGGTAAATTTAGAAGACTTCAGTGGCTAGGCAAGGTAGTCTCAATTCAGCAAAGAAGTAGGGTATGAAAAATGTTTATAAAGCTTTTTGCTTTTTTGAGCCAGGGTCTCACTGTGTCTCCCAGGCTAGAGTTCACTGCAGCCTCAACCTCTCAGACTTAAGCAATCCTCTCACCTCGGACTCCTAAGTAGCTGGGACTACAGACATGCACCACCATGCCTGGCTAATTTTTTTTTTTTTTTTTGGAGACGGAGTCTCGCTCTGTCGCCCAGGCTGGAGTGCAGTGGCCGGATCTCAACTCACTGCAAGCTCTGCCTCTCGGGTTTACGCCATTCTCCTGCCTCAGCCTCCCGAGTAGCTGGGACTACAGGCGCCCGCCGCCTCGCCCGGCTAGTTTCTTGTATTTTTTAGTAGAGATGGGGTTTCACCGTGTTAGCCAGGATGGTCTCGATCTCCTGACCTTGTGATCCGCCCGTCTCGGCCTCCCAAAGTGCTGGGATTACAGGTGTGAGCCACCGTGCCTGGCCAACTAATTTTTTTTTTTAAATTTTTTGTAGAGATGGGGTCTTGCTATGTTGCCAGGGCTAGCCTTGAGCTTGTGCACTCAATTGATCCTTCTACCACGGCCTTCCAAAGTGCTGGGATTACAGGTATGAGCCACTGCATCTGGCCATGTTTATAGTTTTAGGAATTAAAAAAAGTGTTTACACCAGGCACAGTGGCTCACGCCTGTAATCCCAGCACTTTGGGAGGCTGAGGCAGGCAGATCACCTGAGGTCAGGAGTTCGAGACCAGCCTGGGCAACATGGTGAAACCCCATCTCTACTAAAAATACAAAAATTAGCCGGGCGTTGTGGCATGCACCTGTAATCCCCAGCTCCTTAAGAGGCTAAGGCAGGGAATCATTTGAACCCAGGAGACACAGGTTGCAATGAGCCGAGATCGTGCCACTGCACTCCAACCTGGCGAGAACCAGACTCCGTCTCAACAACAACAACAACAAAAAACGTAGCTAGGTGTGGTGGCTCATGCCTGTAACCCCAGCACTTTGGAATGCTGAGGGAGGCAGATCACCTGAGGTCAGAAGTTCGAGAACGACCTGGCCAACATGGCAAAACCCTGTCTCTACTAAAAATATAAACATCAGCCGGGCATGGTGGCGGACACCTCTAATCCCAGCTACTCGGGAGGCTGAGGCAGGAGAATCACTTGAACCCAGATGGCAAAGGTTGAAGTGAGCCAAGATCGAGCTACTACACTCCAGCCTGGGAGCAAGATTCCTGTCTCAAAAAAAAAAGAAAAAAAAAAGTGGCCAGGTGCAGTGGCTCACGCCTGTAATCCCAGGACTTTGAGATGCCAAGGCGGGTGGATCACCTGAGGTCAGGAGTTCAAGACCAGCCTGGCCAACAATGGTGAAACCCTGTCTCCACTAAAAATACAAAACTTAGCCAGGCGTGGTGGCATGCACCTGTAATCTCAGCTACTCGGGAGGCTGAGGAAGGAGAATCGCTTGAACCTGGGAGGCAGAGGTTGCAGTGAGCTGAGATCATGCTATTACACTCCAGCCTGGGTAACAAGAGTGAAACTCTACCTCAAAATAAATAAATAGGCCAGGCACAGTAGCTCACACCTATAATCACAGTAATTTGGGAGGTCAAAGAGGGCAGATCACCTGAGGTCAGGAGTTTGAGACCAGCCTGACCAAAATGCAGAAACCACATCCCTACCAAAAATACAAAATTAGTCAGGTGTGGTGGTGCATGCCTGTAACACTAGCTACTCAGGAGGCTGAGTCAGGAGAATCGCTTGAACCTGGGAGGCGGAGGTTGCGGTGAACCGAGTTCACGCCACTGCACTCCAGCCTGGGCAACAAGAGCGAAACTCCGTCTCTAAATAAATAAATAAATAAATAAATGTGTTTACTTCCTACATTTAAAAAAAAAAAAAGGTTTTTTTTTTTTTTTTGTAACAAAAGCTACACGAAGAACCCAGAGAACCCACTCAAGAACACCGCCACTTACCAGCTCTCTCAGAGCTGACCTTCCAAGCAGAATAGTCCACAGTTCTCTACTGCTTCTGTAAAATGAAAGAACAGAGATAATTTTTCTCTTTTTGATCATACAAACTTGTACACTGCCTCAGAGCCATTTTGTCTACTCTCTACAAGCAAAACATCTCAATATACAAAATGATTTGTTAAATTTTTGGAAAGTAATCTTTTATACAATAATATTGTTACGGGCGGGCGCAGTAACTCATGCCTGTAATCATGGCACTTTGGGAGGCCGAGGCAGGCGGATCATGAGGTCAGGAGATAGAGACCATCCTGGCTAACACGGTTAAACCGTCTCTACTAGGCCGGGCGCGGTGGCTCAAGCCTGTAATCCCAGCACTTTGGGAGGCTGAGACGGGCGGATCAACGACGAGGTCAGGAGATCGAGACCATCCTGGCTAACACGGTGAAACCCCGTCTCTACTAAAAAATACAAAAAACTAGCCAGGCGAGGTGGCGGGCGCCTGTAGTCCCAGCTACCCAGGAGGCTGAGGCAGGAGAATGGCGTAAACCCGGGAGGCGGAGCTTGCAGTGAGCTGAGATCCGGCCACTGCACTCCAGCCTGGGTGACAGATAAGACCGCCGCCTCAAAAAAAAAAAAAAAAAACCGTCTCTACTAAAAATACAAAAAATTGGCCGGGCGTTGTGGCGGGTGCCTGTATCCCCAGCTACTTGGGAGGCTGAGACAGGAGAATGGCATGAACCCAGGAGGTGGAGCTTGCAGTGAGCCGAGATCACGCCACTGCACTCCAGCCTGGGCAACAGAGCAAGACTCCGCTTCAAAAAAATAATAATAATAAAATTTAAAAATACTGTTAGAAATTTAATGTTCAAAATATCAATTAGGAAACTAAAACATAAGATTTTAACCTGGCCAGGCACGGTGGCTCATGCCTGTAATCCCAGCAGTTTGGGAGGCTAAGTTGGGTGGATCACCTGAGGTCAGGAGTTTGAGACCAGTGTGGCCAACATGGCCCCATCTCTACTAAACAAAAACCTCATCTCTACTAAAAATACAAAAATTAGTCGGGCATGGTAGCAGGTTCCTGTACTCCCAGATACTCGGGAGGCTGATACACAAAAATCGCTTGAACACAGGCGGCAGAGGTTGCAATAAGCCAAGATCACACTACTGCACTCCAGCCTGGGTGACGATGTGTCTATCTCCAACAAACAAACAAAAAAAGACATTCTCTCAATAAATAGTTATTACTTAAAAAAAAAAGTTATTAAAGGTACAGAGATTTTATTTTGTCAGATTCTAAACCATCACTGAGAATAGTAATCTGTAATAATCAAACACTGCTTAGAAAGCCTATCTGCAGAGAGAGAAGGGATGAAAAGATCCTAAACTATGCTAAACATTTTGCAAAAAGAATGCAAGCTATGGCTGGACGTGGTAGCTCACGCCTGTAATCCCAGCACTTTGGGAGGCCGAGGTAGGCGGATCACGAGGTCAAGAGATCGAGACCATCCTGGCCAACAAGGTGAAAACCCGTCTCTACTAAAAACACAAAAATTAGCTAGGCATGGTAGTGCGTGCTTGTAGTCCCAGCTACTCGGGAGGCTGAGGCAGGATAATCGCTTGAACCCGGAGGCAAAGGTTGCAGTGAGCCGAGATCGCATCACTGCATTCCAGTCTGGCGACAAAGCGAGACTCCTTCTCAAAAACAAACAAACAAACAAAAAAGAATGCAAACTATGTTAACTACAAGGTAAAACGAAAAAATAAGCCGGGAACAGTGGCTCACACCTGTAATCCCAGCACTTTGGAAGGCCAAGGTGGAAGGAGTACTTGAGCCCTGGAATTTGAGACCAGCCTGGGCAACATGGCGAATCCCTGTCTCTACAAAAAAAAAATAGAAAATTAGCTAGTGTGGGCCGGGCACAATGGCTCACACCTGTAATTCCAGCACTTTGGGAGGCTGAAGCGGGCGGATCACTTGAGGTCAAGAGTTCGAGACCAGCCTGGACAGATCAGATGGTGAAACCCCATCTCTACTAAAAATACAAAAATTAGCCAGGCATGGTGGCAGATGCCTGTAGTCCCAGCTATTGGGAGACTGAGGCACAATAATCACTTGCACCCAGGAGGTGGAGGCTGCAGTGAGCTGAGATCGCGCCACTGCACTCCAGCCTGGGCGACAAAGAATCTGTCTCAAAAAAAAAAAAAAAATTAGCTAGTGTGGTGGTGTGCACCTATGTTCCCAGCTCCAGGGAGGGCTCATGATGTAGGAGGCGCCACTGAGCCCTGGAGGGCAAGGCTGCAGTGAGTCATAATCAGGAGTGATCAAGGAGGATCACCTGAGCCTAGGAGTTCGAGATTAGCATGGGCAACACAGTGAGATCTTGTCTCTACAGAAAATACAAAAATTAGCCAGGCATAGTGGCATGTGCCTGTAGCCCTAGCTACTTTGGAGGCTGAGGTGGGAGAATCAGTTGGGCCAGGGAGGCAGAGGTTGCAGTGAGCCAAGATCCTGCCACTGCACTCCAGCCTGCATGACAGAACAAGACCCCTTCTCCAAAAAAAAAAACAAAAAAAAAACCAAAAAAACACTGTAACACAAAGCACTAGCTCTGTTTTAAAATTGTCAGCCTGTAATCCCAGCACTTTGGGAGGCCGAGGCCAGTGGATCACCTGAGGTCATGGGTTGGAGACCAGCCTGGCCAACATGGTGAAACCCTGTCTCTATTAAAAATACAAGAAATTAGTTGCGCGTGGTAGCGGGCGCCTGTAATCCCAGCTACTCGGGAGACTGAGGCAGGAGAATCCTTTGAACCCAGGAGGCAGAGGTTGCAGTGAGTGAAAATCGGGCCAGTGCACTTCAGCCTGGGCAACAACAGTGAGACTCCGTCTCAAATAACTAGTCTTTTAGGATTTTCTCATCAAAAGAGGTTTAAACACACCTAAAATTTATACATCTCTTTCCTAATGGTTAATGCTTTAAAAGCAACTTCGATTCTGCTCAATGAATAGCCACCAACTCCCACATGGCACACTGGAATCACTAATCATTTTTCTCATAACAAGACAGTATGCAGGCCAGGCAAGGTGGCTCATGCCTGTAATCCAGCAGTTAAAGAGGCTGAAGCTGACAGATCACTTGAGGTCAGGAGTTCCAGACCAGCCTGGCCAAAATGGTGAAGCCCTGTCTCCACTTAAAACACAAAAATTAGCGGGTGTGGTGGTGCGTACCTGTAGTCTTATCTACTAGGGAGGCTGAGGCAGGAGAATCGCTTGAACCCGGGAGGCAGAGGTTGCAGTGAGCCGAGATGGCGCCACTGGACTCCAGCCTGGGCGACACAGGGAGACTCCATCTCAAAAAAAAAAAAAAAAAAAAAAAAGTGGGGAAAACACTGCTGGCACAGGGAAGGATAAGAGGCAGGGATGTTTAATTTTAAGGAGGGAGGGTGGTGGGAAGACCGAAGACCTTCGGGCTGCAATGTGGAAAACGGAGGGAGGCGTGGTGGTCTGGTTATAGCACTGGAGGCACGCAGACTTCAGCCTGAATCCTCTCTTTATCACTTGGCTAGCTCTGAGCCGGACTTCTGAGTCATCCGTGAAATACAAGGCGCCTCTCGGAGTTGCGAGAATTGAATGAGGTAACTCATGGGAAGCGCTCCATCAGGGTCTGACGCTAGAAAGCACTTTGTGAGAATTGTAGCTTTCGTATATAATATTTCATCTTCTTATCCCTAAAGCCTAGTTCAGTCCCTTAAATCTCTTGGAGGATTTGGACATGCTCGCCGACTGATTCAATGCAAGAAAAGGACGATTCGAGGCGTGGAGAGGGCAGAAACCGCAAGCGCGGCTCCGCTCGACGCGAAACAAAATCCTAACAAGAACAGACCGCGGGAGAGGTTGGGGAGCCAGCAGGGCGCACTCGACGCCGGGGCAGGACACTGGGCGCCTGCAGCAGGGACGTGGGTAGGGGGTACCCGAGGCGACCGCAAAGCTCCCCGTGGCTCGAGGGAGCGTCACGGCCGGACAAGGAAGCGCGGGTGGGGCGCCAAGGGACGCGCCGGAGCTGAGAGGAGAGGAAGGCAAAGTGCCCTGGATGAGGAGATGGGAGGCCAACCGCGGAGCGAAGGGGTGAAGAGCCGGCCCCCCTCCTGAAGAAGACTTCAGATCCCCGCGCGCGGGGACCGTTTGGACGTAACCGCCTCCTGTCTCAGTGCCCGTCCACCCAGCCGGGGTTGGCCCTGCCACCGTCGCCACATCCCGCCTCCAATTCCCGCCCCTCTTCCGCTCGGCTTTGACCCCGCGCCTCACAGCCACCCCGGTCCACTCGACCCGCTCCGCACCTCACACACGGCCCGCCGGCGGCCGCCGCCATCTTCGAGCGCGCGCGCGCCCTAACCCCGCCCCCAGACGCCATGCCCACGTGACCGCTCGCCCCCGGACCGGGAGCGTGGGCGGGGATTTCATCACGTGACGTTGCCGCGGGGCAGTGCCAAGATGGCGAGGCCCAAAGAGGTGAGGAGCCGGCAGCGGGGGCGGCTGTAACTGAGAGGAAGGCTGCAGAGTGGCGACGTCTACGCCGTAGGTTGGAGGCTGTGGGGGGTGGCCGGGCGCCAGCTCCCAGGCCGCAGAGAGTGACCTGCGGTGGAGTTCCCTCCTCGCTGTTGGAGAACGGAGGGAGAAGGTTGCTGGCCGGGTGAAAGTGCCTCCCTCTGCTTGGCGGGGCTGAGGGGCCCGAAGTCTAGGACGTCCGTAGTCACCCCGGCCTCTGTGAAGCCCCAGGTCTAGAGACATGACCCGAGAGTGCCCATCGCCGGCCCCGGGGCCTGGGGCTCCGCTGAGTGGATCGGTGCTGGCAGAGGCGGCAGTAGTGTTTGCAGTGGTGCTGAGCATCCATGCAACTGTATGGGACCGATACTCGTGGTGCGCCGTGGCCCTCGCAGTGCAGGCCTTCTACGTCCAATACAAGTGGGACCGGCTGCTACAGCAGGGAAGCGCCGTCTTCCAGTTCCGAATGTCCGCAAACAGTGGCCTACTGCCCGCCTCCATGGTCATGCCTTTACTTGGACTAGTCATGAAGGAACGGTGCCAGGCTGCTGGGAACCCGTTCTTTGAGCGTTTTGGCATTGTGGTGGCAGCCACTGGCATGGCAGTGGCCCTCTTCTCATCAGTGTTGGCGCTCGGTATCACTCGCCCAGTGCCAACCAACACTTGTGTCATCTTGGGCTTGGCTGGAGGTGTTATCATTTATATCATGAAGCACTCGCTGAGCGTGGGGGAGGTGATCGAAGTCCTGGAAGTCCTGCTGATCTTCGTTTATCTCAACATGATCCTGCTGTACCTGCTGCCCCGCTGCTTCACCCCTGGTGAGGCACTGCTGGTATTGGGTGGCATTAGCTTTGTCCTCAACCAGCTCATCAAGCGCTCTCTGACACTGGTGGAAAGTCAGGGGGACCCAGTGGACTTCTTCCTGCTGGTGGTGGTAGTAGGGATGGTACTCATGGGCATCTTTTTCAGCACTCTCTTTGTCTTCATGGACTCAGGCACCTGGGCCTCCTCCATCTTCTTCCACCTCATGACCTGTGTGCTGAGCCTTGGTGTGGTCCTTCCCTGGCTGCACCGGCTCATCCGCAGGAACCCCCTGCTCTGGCTTCTGCAGTTCCTTTTCCAGACAGACACCCGTATCTACCTCCTAGCCTATTGGTCTCTGCTGGCCACCTTGGCCTGCCTGGTGGTGCTGTACCAGAATGCCAAGCGGTCATCTTCCGAGTCCAAGAAGCACCAGGCCCCCACCATCGCCCGAAAGTATTTCCACCTCATTGTGGTAGCCACCTACATCCCAGGTATCATCTTTGACCGGCCACTGCTCTATGTAGCTGCCACTGTATGTCTGGCGGTCTTCATCTTCCTGGAGTATGTGCGCTACTTCCGCATCAAGCCCTTGGGTCACACTCTACGGAGCCTCCTGTCCCTTTTTCTGGATGAACGAGACAGTGGACCACTCATTCTGACACACATCTACCTGCTCCTGGGCATGTCTCTTCCCATCTGGCTGATCCCCAGACCCTGCACACAGAAGGGTAGCCTGGGGGGAGCCAGGGCCCTCGTCCCCTATGCTGGTGTCCTGGCTGTGGGTGTGGGTGATACTGTGGCCTCCATCTTTGGTAGCACCATGGGGGAGATCCGCTGGCCTGGAACCAAAAAGACTTTTGAGGGGACCATGACATCTATATTTGCGCAGATCATTTCCGTAGCTCTGATCTTAATCTTTGACAGTGGAGTGGACCTAAACTACAGTTACGCTTGGATTTTGGGGTCCATCAGCACTGTGTCCCTCCTGGAAGCATACACTACACAGATAGACAATCTCCTTCTGCCTCTCTACCTCCTGATACTGCTGATGGCCTAGCTGTTACAGTGCAGCAGCAGTGACAGAGGAAACAGACATGGGGAGGGCGAACAGTCCCCACAGCAGACAGCTACTTGGACGTGAAGAGCCACGGTGTGAAAAGCAGATTTGATTTTTCAGTTGATTCAGATTTAAAATAAAAATCAAAGCTCTCCTAGTTCTAGTTTTGCTGATACTTATTTTTTATTTTTATTTTTATTTTTTTTGAGACAGTTTTGCGCTTGTTGCCCAGGTTGGAGTGCAGTGGTGCGATCTCGGCTCACCGCAACCTCTGCCTCCCAGGTTCAAGCGATTCTCCTGCCTCAGCCTCCCTAGTAGCTGGGATTATAGGCATGTGCCACCACGCGCTAATTTTGTATTTTTAGTAGAGACAGGGTTTCTCCATGTTAGTCAGGCTGGTCTCGAACTCCCGACCTCAGGTGGTCCGCCTGCCTCGGCCTCCCAAAGTGCTGGGATTACAGGTGTGAGCCACTGTCCCAGCCTTGCTGATATTTAAAATGAAAAGAGTCTTAAGGGATAATCCAGCAACTCAAAGAACCTGAGTGTGCTGTAGAGCGCCCCCTCTTTCACCCTGCAGCCTCGGAGGAGGCCAGAGTGGATGCTGGAGGGAGTAAAGCATAATGGTTAACACTTTAGTCTCTGGGTCAAACTAATCTGGTCAGAATCCTTGGCTGCACAGCTTCTTATTAACTTTGTGACCTTGGATGGCTGGGCCATTTAGTTAGGCTGAACCTCAATTATCTTGCAGATGGGAGTAATGACAGCCCACACCTCGAGGGGTGTTGTGAGGGTCCAGCCTAGAGCCCACCCCTGAAAAGCAGTCAGGGCCAGGCTCGGTGGCTCAAGCCTGTAATCCCAGCACTTTGGGAGGCTGAGGCGGGCGGATCACGAGGTCAGGAGATCGAGACCATCCTGGCTAACACGGTGAAACCCTACTCCTACTAAAAATACAAACAGCCGGGCCAGTTGGAGCGGGCGCCTGTAGTCCTGAAGCTACTCGGGAGGCTGAGGCAGGAGAATGGCGTGAACCCCGAGAGGCGGAGCTTGCAGTGAGCCAAGATCCGGTCACTGCACTCCAGCCTGGGCGACAGAGCGAGACTCCGTCTCAAAAAAAAAAAAAAAGCAGTCAGAAAGGGAAAGAGTCATTTCTACCAAAGACCAGTCCTCATCTTAGCGAAAAGCTGAAAAGCTAGGCAAACCATTTTGAAACCAGAGTGACCTTTGCTCTCCTGACTTCACTTGGAGGTGGAGAACCCCTGAGGGAAAGAGCCCAGGGCTAGGAATTACTGGAGGGAGAGGTGGGTCAACTTTGGCGGGGTTGAGGGAGGGTCACATCCTGCTTGGGCTGGATCTTGTATTAGCCAACCCCACCCCGCCTCTGGTGTCCCACTGAGCGGTGCCCATAGAGAAAGATGGGCTGAATAGCACCAGGACCTCATCAAGGGGTCCTTCCTAAGACCCTTCCACATTCTAGTCATGTCCAAACCTGTGTGTGTTTCTTCCCAAGGTAGGAAAGATCCACAGGGGGTGGGGGAGTTTCCTGAGAGGTAAAATGACTGTATGAGAGGCCCACGCTCCAGCCTTGCTCTCTGAGAGGACAGGCTCTGGGACTGCCTCGTTCCCCACCCCATCCCCCAAGGCTAGCACAGGGGGCTGACGAGGAGCAGGAAATCAGTAGATTTGGGAGTCCATCTGCACTGTGTCCCTCCCGGAAGTGTACACTACACAGATAGTGAATGCATAAACATTTTCCGTCACTAGGAAGATAGCACAGCAAGATTCCTGAGACTGGACAAGGTTCTCCCTTTCTCCCCCAGCTTAGGGAGGATGTCAGAGGAGGTGAGAGCTTTGGTCCACCAAGGCCAGAAGCCAGGAGCAGAGCTCCAGGGAGCCGAAGCTTCTGCTCGAGAATCACTGCCATGTCCTTTCCCTCAGAGGAGAGTATTGAGAAATTCCTTTGGGACTCAACAGAGACGCTTCCCTTCTCTCAGGCTCCCTCCTATTATTTGCAAAAAGAGGCAGCAATATGTTGGTAAAAGCACCAGCTTTGCCCCAGGGACTCCCAGGGTGGCCTTGGGAAAGGGCTCTACCCTCTGGGCCTTGGGTTTTCTATGTATATAGTTGGGGGATAGGCTACATCAGGGTCACAAACTCAAATGAACGCAGTGAACGACAACAGGGGACCACACTGAGCCTCTAAGGGAGCTCCAGCCAGAAGCCACTATGCTAGAGTATAGGCCCCATGTTGTCAATTGCATGCTCATTCAAGGAAGCTTAGGAACCTGGATAGTTATGTGAAATCTTCAAGTTTTTTCTTAAATGCTGAGGCCTGGCCAGGCACGGTGGCTCACACCTGTAATCCCAGCACTTTGGGAGGCCGAGGCGGGTGGATCACTAGGTCAGAAGTTCAAGACCAACCTGGCCAAGATGGTGAAACCCTGTCTCTACTAAAAATACAAAAATTAGCTGGATGTGGTGGCGGGCGCCTGTAATCCCAGCTACTCAGGACACTGAGGCAGAGAATTGCTTGAACCCGGGAGGCAGAGGTTGCAGTGAGTTGAGATCATGCCACTGCACTGCAGCCTGGGTGACAGAGCGAGACTCTGTCTCAAAAAAAAAAAAAAAAGAAAAGAAAAAATGCTGAGGCCCAGAAAAGATGCATCTGTGGGCTGGAATCAGGCTGTGGTCCCCAGTTTGTAGCCTCTGGGCCAAACCTCAGCTGAGGAGGTTTTAGATGTGGTAGTTGTTCTGAAGGTCTGAGTGCCTGCCAGGCATGCCCAAACAGGAAGGGCCCCTGAAAGCCCTAGTCTGGCCCCCTTACTGGACACGGGAGGAAACAAGCCCAGAGGAAGGAAAGGCCCTGGCCTGAGACCAGGGAGCAAGTTGCTCACAGAGCCAGGACCAGAACCTGGAACTCTGGATTCCTAGCTCTGGGCATCTCTGCTCCCCAAGAAGGGAAGATGAGGCAGTGTCAAGGTTAGGAGCATAGGCTCTGCACGAGGCTGAGCCTGCTGAAGAACCGAGCAGCTGTGACTTGGGCAGGTCATTTACCCCCTCCTTGGCTCAGCGTCTTCTTCTGTAAGTACAGATGATAATGGCACTTACCTCTCCTAGTGAGGATTCCATGACATAAAGCCTGTGAAGGTCTCAACACAGAGCGGGGCACACAGTGAGTGCCCACTAAATGTTACTTATTAAAATCATGCAAGCCACGCCAAACAGGGCTGGGGTACCTGGGATGCATTTTAGCATCTTGTCTGGAAAGCAATTTTTTTTTTTTTTTTTGAGATGGAGTTTCGCTCTTGTTGCCCAGGCTGGAGTGCAGTGGCGTGATCTCGGCTCACCACAACCTCCGCCTCCCGGGTTCAAGCTATTCTCCTGCCTCAGCCTCCCGAGTAGTTAGGTTTACAGGCATGCGCCACCACGCCTGGCTAATTTTTTGTATTTTTTGTAGAGACAGGGTTTCTCTGTGTTGGTCAAACTGATCTCAAACTCCCGACCTCAGGTGATCCGCCCGCCTCAGCCTCCCAAAGTGCTGGGATTACAGGCGTGAGCCACTGCACCCGGCCTGGAAAGCAGTTTTCTTGTCTGGAAAGCAATGCTGCTTGGGAAAGAAGGCTCAGTCAGGAAGCTGCATTCTGAAGTCATTTTTATTCAATAACTAACACCATAATAACCAGAGTTCCATCTGAGAGGAGAGGAAAGTGAGAAGGGGCCAGAACCCTTTGATGGCTGAGAAGCCTCCTCAAGGCTATGTTGGGGCAGTAGGGAGGCAGACAGATGAAGATCTTAGGGAAGCTCCTGACCCAGCCCAGGCTGCTGCCCACAGGGCAGGAGGAAAGCCCAGGAGGGGAGACAAGACCTCCCTGTTGCAACCAAGAGGCTGAGCAAGACGCTGGTGTTTGCAGCCCACAGCTTCACCCGGGAGGGGCCAGGGCTCCTGCCCTGTGAAAGCCTTTAGGTGTACAGTGGGGGAAAGGGCAGTTCAGCTGTTGGCTGGAGCCTGCAGAAGATAGAGGAGATAACCTTGAGGTGCAGGGTCACTGCTCCCAGCCTCCAGGGGACTGTCGGGCGCACACACCCACCATCACCTACCAGTTCTCTGGGCTCCAGGTGGTACCAGAGGCCTCCATGAGGTGGAAAGTGTAGGCCTGGCGCGAGTGATCAGAGAGGTTCAGCTTGCTCTTGTGTACCACTTCTCCATGGATGAGGACCAGGGCCCCTGGCAGAGACACAAGCAGGTCAGGAACCCACCAGCGCCACATCCCCCCTCCCCAGGGCAGGAAGGGACACGGGCCCGCCTCCCTCCAGCGGTTTTGTGGCCCCCATCCATCCCCATTCCCTTCCCTGAAAGCTCAGGCACCTGCAGCCTCCCACAGGGTTGGAAGCTAAGCTGCTGAGATGCGAGTTCCTCTAGGATCGAGTCCCCTCTGCTGTGGACTGTGGCCTTGGCAAGCCTTAGGAAGGGCCTGCCCTCCCGAGGTCTTTGCAGGATCAGGCAGAAGCCCTCTGCACTGTGCCAGTCCACTGGGACCTCTCCGGTGATGCTGAGTTACACATTGGTTTTCCCTTTTCATAAGAGAAAGGACCCGCCCAACAGCCGACATTGGTTGAGCAGTGGCCATGCACTAGGCAGACTCTGTGTCCACGTATTTATCATCTCACTGACTTCCCACTTCACGTTTGGGGACATTCAGGCTCAGGGAGTCAGTCATTTGCCCAGAGAAACAGCCTATAAGTAGCCGAGTGTGGATTCTAGCGTGATCTGGGTCAGCTTGCAGGAAAACATGCGGCTTCCTGACTTCCCAGCCCCCATCCAGCCCTCCTCTTTCTGTGACTTCACTGCCCTCAGATGACCCCGAGGGCAACCTCTTGGATGTCGGGTAGTCGAGCAGGCACAGACTGATGGACTCAGCCCCCTGCCTCTCTGCCCTCTGCATCTGCCTACCTCTCTGCACTGGGGTGGGCACAAAGAGGCTGTTATCCCGGGCTGGCTCTGACCCGAGGAAGCTGGTGCCAGGCACTGAGCCAACAGGGGCCCGGACCATCCTTCTTGACACGCCACCTGCAGGCCAAGATAGAGAGCCTTAAACTCCTTCTTTCTCCGGGTCCCTCTCCCTAGGGGGTGGGGAGTCCCAAGTGGGCAGAAGAGACAGGGTTCCTCACCGGTGTGGGAGCCAGGGATGAACCAGAGACAGCCGTTCTCCAGCGTGGCGTCCTCCACTGCGATCCATACGCCCAGCACCCGGCCCAGGGGCTCCGTGTACAGGAAGGAGGCGTCCTGATGAGGGGAGACTACAGCAGGCCCACGGGGAGTGAGAAGCCCATCCTTTTGCCTGGTCCCACCTCACCTTGGCCTCATTACCCCCTCCTCAGTCCTCTGGGTGCTCTTCAGGGCCAGCCTTCCCACGATTGGTCAGAATCTCATCACTTCCTGGCCCAGGACTCTAAGGCAAAGCGATTTCACCTCTCAAAGCTTCAACTTCCTAAACTGTAAAGTGGCTCCAACAACCACCTACCTCACAGGGTGCTGGAGGATTCTATGAGATGATGTATGAAAAGTGCTTAGGGCCCAACCATGTAACTGCTTGATATAAAGTAGCGCTATTGTTTAATTCCAGTGAGATAACTCAAGCCACCCTTCTTAACCAGGGACAAGTGGCCCCCAGCCACCAGATGGTTCACCCAGTGGCATAAGTTTGGGAAGCTGGAGCTTAGCGCGTTGGCTTACACCTATAATCTCAGCACTTTGGGAGGCCGAGGCGGTTGGATCACCTGAGGTCAGCAATTTAAGACCAGCCTGGCCAACATGGTGAAACCCTGTCTCTACTAAAAATACAAAAATTAGCCGGGTGTGGTGGCGGGCACCTATAATCCCAGCTACGTGGGAGGCTGGGACAGGAGAATTGCTTGAACTCGGGAGGCAGAACTTTCAGTGAGCCGAGATTGCGCCACTGCACTCCAGTCTGGGTGACAGAGAGAGACTCCCTCTCAAAAAAAAAAAAAAAGATTGGGAAGTTGGGTGCAAAGCGGGGAGATGCTATGATCAGGCATCCACATTTCTTTATTACTATTTTTTTTTGAGACGGAGTCTGGCTCTGTCGCCCAGGCTGGAGTGCAGTGGCGTGATCTTGGCTCACTGCAACCTCCACCTCCAGGATTCAAGCGATTCTCCTGCCTCAGCCTCCCGAGTAGCTGGGATTACAGGCATGCACCACCACGCCCGGCTAATTTTCGTATTTTTAGTAGAGATGGGGTTTCACCATGTTGGCCAAGCTGGTCCTGAACTCCTGACCTTAGGTGATCTCCCCCCTCAGCCTCCCAAAGTGCTGGGATTACAGGCGTGAACCACCGCTCCTGGCCAGCATCCACGTTTTTAAAAACCTCCCCCAACGATGCTGGGGCACAGTTAGGATGCGGAACCACCGAACAAAGGAACGTGCTCCTCAACAACAGAATAAACAGGCTCCTGTCTCACCTCCTTCCTTCCCGGGCAACTGCATGTTTTCTGAACACCAAACTTTAAGACACACCTCCAAAGGAACGTTTGAAATGGAAGGGGCTTTGAAACATTTGGGAGAGGAACGGTGGAAGGAACTGGGAGAGTTGGACTCAGGCAGAGAAGGCTAAGGGTGGGGATGGTCATCCCTTTGGGGAACTGCATACAGGCTGAATGGTAGAAGAAGGGGGTGGTCACAAGGAGGCCAACTTGGGCTCATGCAAGGAAGGAAAGGGCTTCCTGAGACGGGGTGAGCTCCCTGTCACCTGAGGTATTTGAACAGAAGTGGATAATCACCTACCAGGGAGGCTGTAAAGGGTGACTGCATGGGGTAGGGTGTGGAACTAGATCAGCAATTTTCCTGGAGTCCTCCTCCAGGAAACTTGTTAGAAACACAGATTCCAGGGCTGGGCGTGGTGGCTCATCCCTGTAATCCTAGCACTTTGGGAGGCTGAGGCAGGTGGATCACCTGAGGTCAGGAGTTCGAGACCAGCCTGGCCAACATGGTGGAACCCCATCTCTACAAAAATACAAAAAATTAGCTGGGTGTGGTGGTGGACACCTGTAATCCCAGCTACTTGAGAGGCTGAGGCAGGAGAATCACTTGAACCGGAAAGGCGGAGGTTGTAGTGAGCCAAGATTGTGCCATTGTCTAGCAACTTGGGTGACAAGAATGAAAATCTGTCTCAAAAAAAAAAAATGGGCTGGGTGGGAGGGTGGCTCAAGCCTGCCGTCCCAACACTTTGGGGAGGCAGTGATCCACAAAGCTCAGGAGATCGAGACCATCCCCTGTGGCTAACATGGTGAAACCCCGTCTCTACAAAAATACAAAAAACCTTGAGCCGAGGTGGCGGGTGCCTGTAGTCCCAGCTACCGGGAAGGCTGAGGCAGGAGGTAAGGCGTAAACCGGGGCGGAACGCAGTGAGCTGAGATCCCGGCCACTGCCTCCAGCCGGGTGACAGAAGCGGGAACTCCATCTCAAAAAAAAAAAAAAAGAATGAATTCCCAATTTACATGCAGCCCTACTGGCTCAAGATCTCAGCGACTAGCCCAGGAATCTGTTTTTTTGTTTGTTTATTTTGGTTTGGTGTTTTTGTTTGTTTGTTTTTGAGACACAGTCTTACTCTGTCATCCAGGCTGGAGTGCAGTGGTGTGATCTCGGCTCACTGCAACCTCTGCCTCTGGGTTGAAGTGATTCTCCTGCCTCAGCCTCTGGTGGTAGCTTCGACTGCAGGTGCTTGCCACTTCTATTTTTAGTAGAGATGGGGTTTCAACATGTTGGCCAGGCTGGTCTCGAATTCCTGACCTCAGGTGATCCGCCCACCTCTGCCTTCCAAAGTGCTGGGATTACAGGCATGAGCTACCACGCCTGGCCTAGGAAATCTGTATTTTTTTTTTTTTTTTTTTTTTTTTTTTTTTGAGACAGAACCTGCGGCTCCTGTCGCCCAGGCTGGGTGCAGTGGCGGGATCTCAGCTCACTGCAAGCTCCGGCCTCCCGGGTTCAGCCATTCTCCGACCTCAGCCTCCCAGTAGCTGGGACTGCAAGCCGCCACCTGCAGCCCGGCTAGTTTTTGTATTTCTTAATAGAGGCGGGGGTTTCACCATGTTGTGGGATAGTCTGCCGATCTCTGACCTGTGATCCCACCCGTCTGGGCTCCCAAAGTGCTGGGATTGGAAAAGCGAGCCCGTGGCATGCGGCCTTTTGTATTTTAAGTAGAGGCAGGGGTTTCACGGGTTGTAGGATGGTCTCAATCTCCCACAGCCTTGTGATCTGCCCGTCTCGGCCTCCCAAAGTGCTGGGATTACAGGCGTGAGCCACCAGGCCTGGCCTAGGAAATCTGTATTTTTAACTAGCTGGGGTTGGTGGCAGGTTCAGGACCCACTATGCCAAAGACACAAGGTTTCCCTCCCAATCGGCTTTCAGAGGAAGGAATGGAAGGCTCCTCCTCAGCCCGGAGGCTCCTACAGCAGACAGGAGCCCAAGGCTTTCCCTCCTTCTAAAGATCTGAGAACCACCGCGGTCTTAGATATCCTACCCATGGCCTTTTCAGGGGCCCACAGCTCTCAGCTCACCTTCACCGTCAAAATGAGGTTGCTGCTAGAGAGAGGAAAAGCCTGGTGAGGACAGAGGAGAGCAGAGAGGAGCTGGGCTTGCTCTGAGAGTCGCAGGATGCTGCTGCCCTGGCCACAGGCATTTTCCTCTCAGGATTCCACCTCAACACCCAGCTACTGAGCAGCTACCGTGTGCCAGCCCCAGGAGGGATGCAAAGAGAAAATCCCCCCTGCCCAACGAGCTCCTAGCATGTGCAAGCACACACATGCCTAACAAGATCATAAAGCAGAGCGGGGCAAGGACTGGAGGGAGAGGCCAGGACACAGGCCAGCAGTTGAGCCTTCCAGCCCCAGGGGTGGGCAGGTCCTTCTTTTCTCAGGTGTTCTGGAAGGCTTCTTAAAGGTGGTGGCACTGAGCTGAGCCTTGAAAGCTGGGAGCACAGCATTTCAATTGCCAAAGAAGGGAGGAGGGAGGTCGAGGGAGGCCTGGGATGACCCAGCCCTCCTCCTATGCAAATTTTTGTCTTTTTCTTCCTTTTTGTGGAGAAGCGGGATCTGCTTATATTGCCCAGGCAGATCTTTCGGACTGCAGGCTCAAGCTATCCCTCCCACCTCTGCCTCCCCTGAGAGCTGGGCCACAGAGGCGTGAGCCACCACGCCCGATTTTTTTTTTTTGAGATGGAGCCTTGCTCTGTCACCCAGGCTGGAGTGCATTGGCGTGATCTCCACTCACTGTAACCTCCACCTCCTGGGTTCAAGCAATTCTCCGGCCTCGGCCTCCAGAGTAGCTGGGACTACAGGGTGTGTGCCACCATGCCACAATAATTTTGTATTTTTAGTAGGAATGAGGTTTCTCCCATGTTGGCCAGGTAATCTCGAGAACTCACAACTAAAGTGATCTGCCCACTTCCAGCCTCCCAAAGTGCTTGGGATTACAAGCATGAGCCGTAGCCCTACCACCAAATTTTAACAGCATCAACTAAGTTCCAGGTGCTTTAGCCAGAGGAGACCGATTTTCCATGTTCTCCCACCAACATAATAATTCCAGCAACTTTTGGCCCATTGTACAGAAGGGCTTGGTATGAGCAGTCTGCCCATTTTACAGATGGTAAACTGAGGCCAGGACAAGGAGCTCACCTTAAAGATGTACATGCTCTGCACCACCACGGGCATCTGGAGGCCCAGACTTCTGGCCAAGGTCTGGAGGGGGGCAAAGGTCATGCTGCCAGCCTGCCACACATGGCCCAGCCTCCTGGCCCTCACCCCTACCTCTGCTCACCTGCACCTTGGGGGAGTGCGTGATGCTCTTGAAGACAGGGTCGTGGGCGTGCAGAGCTGCGGGACAGAAGGAGGCTGTCAGCGCCATCTCAGGCCCACGTGTCCCTCCACACCCAGCTCTGGGCACCCACACTCAGGCTCACTTTGACATTCTCACCTATTTTGTATGCATTAACCCTTCTGCCTGTTTACAACCGAGTAATGGGCTCCACGGGAGCCTTTCCCCCACCCAGGCCCTATGCCACCCATGCCCTTATTCTTGACCTTCTGGCCATCTGGGAAGCTCAGTCCAACCCCTCACAGATGACTAAGGGCTCCTTGGCGCCAATCACGTGCAGCAATCTCGGTGCCACCATTTGCTCTGTGTGACCTCGGGTAACCATTTCTCTCCTGTGAGCCTCAGTTTCCTCTTCTGTCAAATGAGGATTAGAAGCACCTGGGAGGCAGGGCTGCTGTGGGACTCAATGGGCTAATGAATGGGCAGGGACAGCCCAGGGCCTGGCATGGGATAGTCCCTCATTGTCATAAACATAAGATTGAATGCATTTAATGCCACTGAGCTACGTACTTTTTTTTTTTTTTTTTGAGATGGAGTCTCGCTCTGTCATCCAGGTTGGAGTGCAGTGGTACAATCTCAGCTCACGGCAACCCTCACCTCCTGGATTCAAGCAATTCTCCTGCCTCTGCCTCCTAAGCAGCTGGGACTACAGGCGTGCGCCACCATTCCCAGCTAATTATTGTATTTTTAGTAGAGATGGGGTTTCACTATATTGGCCAGGCTGGTCTCAAACTCCTGACCTTGCGATCCCCCTGCCTTGGCCTCCCAAAGTGCTGGGATTACAGACGTCAGCCACCGTGCCCGACCGAGTTACGTACTTTAAAGGGGTTATCATGGTATGGTAAATCTTACATGTATTTTACCACAACTTGTCTACAAGCCTACCATGATATAACTTCAGGTTTAACAATAAGCTTTTCAGGCCAAGTACAGTAGCTTATGCCTATAATCCCAGCATTTTGAGAGGCCAGGGCAGGAGGACCACTTGAGCCTCGACTAGCCTAGGCAACATAACGAGACCTCATCTCAATTTTATTTTACAAAATAAATAAGCATTCTACAACACAAATTATAATGTATGATCCTAAAGAAAAAAAATGAGGGTTTTCTTACTTGACATTGGGGTGTCAGAATAGGGACCCTGTCAGCAGGTCAGATGCCCCTTAGGGTGGCTCCAGGGAGCACTGGACCCAGGAGCTCCCCCAGGCCAGGCAGTAGAGAGTGGAAGAGCCTGCACATGCCCATCTGTTGGGGGGAATCAGGTGACCCCCTATCCCCAGTGCTGTGGCAGCAGTGTCATGATTAGCAGAGGGGCCGAAGACCAGAGGGGAGCCTGCAGCCACAAATGCCATTCACCCGACCACTAACTTACTATGGGCTTTATTTTTTCTTTCCTTTTTTTTTTTTGAGACAGAGTTTTACTCTTGTTGCCCAGGCTAGAGTGCAATGGTGTGATACCGGCTCACTGCAACCTCCACCTCCCGGGTTCAAGCTATTTTCCTGCCTCAGCCTCCCGAGTTGCTGGGATTAGAGGCATGTGCCACCATGTTCGGCTAATTTTGTATTTTTAGTAGAGATGGGGTTTCTCCATGTTGGTCAGGCTGGTTTTGAACTCCCGACCTCAGGTTATCTGCCCACCTTGGCCTCCCAAAGTGCTGGGATTACAGGTGTGAGCCACCAAGCCCAGCCACTATGGGCTTTCATTAAGGCTCCTAAATTCTTCAGGCTTCAGTTTCCCCATTCTTTTTTTTTTTTTTTTTTTTGAACAGGGTCTCACTGTCTCTGTCACCCAGTCAAGCTGGAGTGCAATGGCACGATCTTGGCTCACTGCAACATCTGCCTCCCTAGTTCAAGCAATTCTCCTTCCTCAGCCTCCTGAGTAGCTGGGACTACAGGTGTGCGCCACTACAGTCACCTAATTTTTTCTATGTTGGCCAGGCTGGTCTTGAACTCCTGACCTCAAGTGATCTACCTGCCTTGACTTCTCAAAGTATGTGTTAGGATTACAAGTGTGAGCCACCACTCCCAGCCAGTTCCCCCATCTTCTTTCCTGCACCCCCAAGCCCCTGCTCACCGTGGCCAATTTTGTTGACGGATTTCTCCGGAGGGACCAGGAAATTTCCTGTGGCACAAAGAACAGATAAATGCAGAGAACTGGTGTCTAGCCTTCCATGGGCAGCTGGCCTCAGCACTCTTCCATCCCTGGGAGCAGATCCCCGAGTCCAGCCTACCCTCACCACGGCTCCTGCCCAGCTCTAGGGCCCCAGCTCCAAACCTTTCTCGTCAAAAACGCCTTTCTCAAAGAAGAATCGAATCTTGTCACCACTGCTCAAGAAATAGTCTGTGCTGCCCTGTGGAAAGGGGACATCAGAGGACTGAGATAGCATCCCAGGATCAGAGCTGGGCCTGGCAAAGCGGGAGGTGGATTCAGAAACCTCCTACCGCCACAGGGTTACAGACCTCCTGGGGGCTTCTCAAACTTGTCCACTACGGCACAGACAGTGAGCCGGAACTTCAAGTGCCTGGAAGCGCACCCCAAAGATGCAAACACGGAATTTCTTGGGAACCTCACTATACTGTGATTCAGAACATGGATGCTAGAGTGGTACAGGGCTGGTTCCCTGGTAGCCTTGGGCCCCTGGTTTTATGTCACCAAGACTTGATTTTCTCATCTGTAAAAAAGGAATAATAATGGCCGGGCTTAAGGACTCACACCTGTAATCCCAGCACTTTGGGAGGCTTAGGCGGCAGATCACTTGAGGCCAGGAGTTCCGAGACCAGCCTGGCCAACATGGTGAAACTTAGTCTCTACTAAAAATACGAAAATTAGCTAGGCGTGGTGGGCACCTGTAGTCCCAGGTACTCAGGAGGCTGAGGTAGGAGAATCGCTTGAACCTGGGAGGCAGAGGTTGCAGTGAACCAAGACTGCACTACGACACTCTAGCCTGGGCGACAGAGTGAAACTCTGTCTCAAAAAAAACAGAAGGCTGGGCTCAGTGGCTCACACCTGTAATCCCAGCACTTTGGGAGGCCGAGGTGGACGGATCACGAGGTCAGGAGATCGAGACCATCCTGGCTAACACCGATGAAACCCCGTCTCTACTAAAAAAATACAAAAAATTAGCCGGGCACAGTGGCAGGCGCCTGTAGTCCCAGCTACTTGGCAGGCTGAGGCAGGAGAATGGTGTGAACCTAGGAGGCAGAGCTTGCAGTGAGCCGAGATCAGGCCACTGCACTCAGCCTGGGCTTACAGAGCAAGACTGTCTCAAAAAAGAAAAAAAAAGGCCGGGCGGTGGCTCGCCTGTGTGAT
Organism: Papio anubis; assembly: GCF_008728515.1. Classification (NCBI taxonomy): domain Eukaryota; kingdom Metazoa; phylum Chordata; class Mammalia; order Primates; family Cercopithecidae; genus Papio; species Papio anubis. The sequence goes on along the minus strand of NC_044988.1, from coordinate 98,504,031 downwards.
CCCAGCACTTTGGGGAGGCCGAGGTCGGTGGATCACGAGGTCAGGAGATCGGCGACTATCCTGGCTAACATGGTGAAACCCCTCATCTCTACTAAAAATACAAAAACTATAGCCGGGCTGCAGGGTGGGCCTGCAGTCCCAGCTACCTGGAGGCTGGAGGCAGAGAATGGCGTGAACCTCGGAGGCGGAGTCTTGCAGTGAGCCGAGATCAGCCACTGCACTCCAGCCTGGGTGATACAGCGCGACTCGGCCTCCCAAAAAAAAAAAAAAGTAATAATAATACAACTGACCAGGTGTGGTGGCTCACCTGTAATCCCAGTACTTTGGGAGGCTGAGGCAGGCAGATCACAAGGTCAGGAGGATCAAGACTATCCTGGCACACGGTGAAACCCTGTTCCCACTAAATACAAAATTAGGCCGGGCACGTGGCTCAAGCCTGTGGGACCCCAGCACTTTGGGGAGGCCGAGACGGTGGATCACGCAGGTCAGAGATCGAGACCATCCGGCTAACACGGTGAAAACCCCGCCTCTACTAAAATACAAAAATCCAGGCCGGGCGAGGTGATGGGATGCCTGTAGTCCCAGCCACCGGGAGGCTGGAGGCAGGAGAACGGCGCGGAACCCGAGCGGAGCTGGCTGTGAGCCGAGATCCCGCCACTGGTACTCCAGCCTGGTGACAGGAGTGAGACTCCATCTCAAAAAGAATTAAAAAAAATAAAAATAAAAAATAAAAAATTAAAAAAAATAACAATTATCGGCACAGGGACAGATACCAGTAATCCCATTTACCCGGGAGGCTGAGGTAGAGAATCACACCTTGAGGCAGAAGGCGGTGAGCCGAGATTGCGACTGGCCAGACCAATCTCAAGCAACGAGAACAAAATCTGCCCCAGGAAATGGAAAATACAAAATTGTTAGGGAGTGGCAGGCACTTCCGAATCCCAGCTATTGAGAAGCTGAGGCAGGAGACCGCTGAACCCAGGAGGTAGAACAGAGTGAGCTGAGATTCGCACTCCAGCCTGGGTTTTACAGAGCAAGACCCGCCCCAAAAAAAAGTAAATAATAATAATAATAGTATTGATTAGGCCGGGCTGATGGCTCACGCCTGTAATCCCAGCACTTTGGGAGGCCGCCAACGCTGGCAGATAACCGCAGGTCAGGAGATTGAGACCATCCTGGCCAACATGGCAGTCCCTCATCTCTACTAAAAGATACAAACATTAGCTGGGTGTGGTGTATGGCACCTGTAGTCCCAGGCTACTCGGGAGGCTGAGGCAGGGAGAATGGCGGAACCGGGAGGAGAGCTTGCAGTGAGCCGTAAATCATGCCACTGCACTCCAGCCTAGGGTAATAGAGCCAGATTCCGCCCCAAAAAAAAAAAAAAAAAAAATAGGCCGGGCGCCGTGGCCTCCAAAACCTGTAATCCCAGCACTTTGGAGGCTGGGAGACGGCGGATCACGAGGTCAGGAGATCAAGACCATCCTGGCTAACACGGTGAAACCCCGTCTCTACTAAAAAATACAAAAAACTAGCCGGGCGAGGTGGCGGGCGCCTGTAGTCCCAGCTACTCAGGAGGTTGAGGCAGGAGAATGGCATATACCCGGGAGGTGAGTTTGTAGTGAGCTGAGATCTGGCCACTGCGCTCCAGCCTGGGCGACAGAGTGAGACTCCGTCTCAAAAATAAATAAATAAATAAAAATAAATAATAATAATAGAACTGACCTCCCCAGGCCGGGTGCGGTGGCTCATGCCTGTAATCCCAGCGCTCTGGGAGGCTGAGGCAGGCGGATCACCTGAGGTCAGGAGTTTGAGACCAGCCTGACAAGTATGATGAGATCCCATCTCTACTAAAAATACAAAAATTAGCCAGGCGTGGTGGCATACACCTGTAATCCAAGCTATTCGGGAGGCTGAGACGGGAGAATTGCTTGAACCCGGGAGGCAGAGGTTGCAATGAACCGAGTTTGCACCATTACACTCCAGCCTGGACAACAAGAGCAAAATTCCATCTCAAAAAAAAAAAAAGAAGAAGAAGAAGAAGAAAGGCTGGGTGTGGTGGCTCACGCCCGTAATCCCAGCACTTGGGAGGCCGAGGCAGGCGGATCATGAGGTCAGAGGATCAGACCATCCTGGCTAACACAGTGAAACCCTGCCTCTATTGAATAAATACAAAAAATTAGTTAGGTGGGGAGAGGGTGTTCGTAGCCTAGCATTTGAGGCCGAGGTATGGTGAGAATGGTGAATTTGAGCAGAGCGTGAGCCGAGATCACGTTACTGCACTCCGGCAGCCTGATGACAGATCGAGACTCCGTCTCAAAAAAAAAGGGGAAGAAGGAAGGAGGGAGGAAGGGAGGGAAAAACTGACCCTCCTGACTTGGAGGCTTCAGCCAGAGGCTAAATCTTATAGCAGTTAGGACACAGATTCTGGAGCTGAAATCCTTGGGTTTAAATCCTGGCTCTAGGCTGCCAGGCCGTGGCTCCAGCTCTGTAATCCGGCACTTGGGAGGCCGGAGGGCGGGTGGATCACCTGGAGGTCAGGAGTCTCGAGACTGGCCTGGCCAACATGGCAAAACCACGCCCTACTAAAAATACAAATTAGCAGGGCGCATGGCACACGCTTCTGTAATCCCAGCTACTTGGGAGGCTGAGGAAGAAGAATTGCCTGAACTGAGGTGGAGGCTGCAGTGCCTCGAGATCGCCACTGCACCCAGCCCATGTGACAGGGAGCGGTGAATCCATCTCACGACAAAACAAACCAAAAAATTCTGGTCATGGTCTGAACCAAACTGAAATATCTCCGAGGACATGCTTTGTATGTGTATATCTCACTGAGCTCTGCTTTTCAAAGAGGTAGAGTCTGCTATAATCCCCATTTTATAGAAGAAGAAATTGAGGTAATCTTTTTTGATACAGTCTTGCTCTGTCAGCCTAGGCTGAGTGCTGCTGCACGATCTCGCTCACTCCAGCCTGCCTCCCAGATTCACCATTCTTTGCTCCTTAGCCTCTGAGTAGCAGGGATCACAGGCAGTCACCACTATGCCCAGCTAATTTTTTTTGTTTGTTTTTTTTTTTTTTTTTTTTTTTTTTTTTTGATAATGGAGTCTCGCCTTGTCAGCCTCTAGGCTGGAGTGCAGGGTGGAAGGCTGGGATCTCGGCTCACTGTAAGCTCCGCCTCTCCCGGTTTACGGCCCCTCTGCCTCAGCCTCCCGAGAGTTGACTACAGGCCAGCTTTACTCAGGATGCACCAAGCACTTTTTGTATTTTTTAGTAGAGACGGGGTTTCACCGCTAGCTTAGATGGTCTCGATCTCCTGACTCGGGTGATCCGCCTGGCCTCGGGCCTCCCAAAGTGCTGGGATTACAGGCTTGAGCCACTGCCACTCGCCATTTTTGTATTTTTAGTAGAGATGGTATGCTCACTGTGTTAGCCAGGATAATCTCATCTCCTGGACCTCGGACTGCCTACCCTCGCCTCCTCCCCTACAGTGCTGGGATTACAGGTGGAGCCACTGCCAGGCCAAGGTGCTTTGTTTGTTTGTTGTTTGTTTTGAGACGAGGTCACTCTGGCTGCCTCCAGGCTGGAATGCATTAGCACATCTTGGCTCACTGCAACGCCCATGCTGGCCACTGTGGCTGGACCTTGAACTCCTAACCTCAGGTGATCCTGCACCACCTTGGCCTCCCCAAAGTGCCTGGGATTACAGTATGGAGCCACTGTGCCAGGCTTTTTTAGAGAGAGACAGTGTCTTGTTCTGGTTGTCCAGGCTGGAGTGCAATGGTGCATTGGGATCACAGCTCACGGTAGCCTTGACTTCCTAAGCTCACGTGATGCTTCTACCTCAGCCTCCCAAGTAGCTAGAACTACAGGTTCACACCACCATGCCTAATTTTGAGGACAGGGTTTCATTGTCACCCAGGCTGGAGTCCAGTGGCTTAAATCGTCTCACTGCAACCTCCATCTCCCACCAAGCATCCTCCTGTCTCAGCCTCCCAAGTAGCCGGGGATTACAGGCGCTGGGCACTCCACTACTCTCAATCTTGCTTTTTTTTTTGAGGACGAGTTCTCATTTGTAGCCTAGGGTTGGAGGCAGTGGCCGATCTCAGCTCACTGTAAGCTCTCTGTTCCATGTATTCTCCGCCTCAGCTTCCCCTGAAAGTAGCTAGACTACAGGCGCCATCTCAGCCTGCTATTTTTGTATTTCTTATAGAGATTTGGGTTTCATCAGGTTCACTAGGATGGTCTCTGGACCTCCTTGACTCGCAGATCTCGGCTTCCCCATCTCGGGCCTCCCAAGTGCTGGGATTACAGGCTTGAGCCACCGCCTTTCTTTTTGTATTTCTGGTAGGATGGCTCTGGCATGCTGCTGCTCAGGCTGGTGCTGAACTCCTGGCTCAAGCATCTGCCTGCCTTGGCCTCCCAAAGTGCTGGGATTACAAGTATGAGCCACCATGACGGGCCATGACTAATTTTTTTTTTTTTTTAAAAGGAGTCTCACTCTGTCACCCCAGGCTGAAGTGCAGTGGCACGATCTCGGCTCACTGCAACTTACGCCTCCTGGGTTCAAGTGATTCTCCTGCCCCAGCCTCCCGAGTAGCTAGGACTACAGGCATGCACCACCACACCTGGCTAATTTTTTATATTTTTGGTAGAGATGGGGTTTCACCATGCTGGCCAGCCTGGTCTCAAACTCCTGACCTCAAGTGATCCACCCACCTCGGCCTCCCAAAGTGCTGGGGTTACAGGCGTGAGCCACTGCGCCCAGCCTTTTTTTTTTTTTGTATTTTTTGTAGAGACAGGGTTTCACCATGTTGCCCAGGCTGGTCTCAAACTCCTGAGCTCAAGCAATTTGCCCGCTGCCTTGGCCTCACAAAGTGCTGGGATTATAGGCTTGAGCCACCATGCCTGGACAGTAAAAATATTACAGGTAATGATGCTAAGCATATGTCAACGATTTTACTGAATTCGTTATTTCACAAGGGAACCAGTAAGATGTTACAATTGGTTCAAAGGATAATTCCAAGAATTACACACACATGTATGTAGATACTAAGGAATACTGAAACAAATTTTTTTTTTTTTTTTGAGATAGAATCTTGCTCTGTCACCCGGGCTGGAGTGAATGGCGCGATCTCAGCTCACTGTAACCTCTCCCTCCAGGGTTCAGGCAATTCTCCTGCCTCAGCCATCCAAGTAGCTGGGACCACCGGCGCCTACCACCACGCCCAGTTAATTTTTGTATTTTTGGTAGAGACCGAGTTTCATCATGTTCCCTAGGCTAGTCTCGAACTCTTGACCTCCAGCAATCTGCCTGTCTCAGCCTCCCAACGTGCTGGGATTACAGGTGTAAGCCACCATTCCCGGCCCTTGAAATGAATTTAGAGATAGATGCAAACTGTTCTTTTTTTTTTTTTTGAGACAAGGTCTCTATCACCCACCCAGACTGGAGTGCAGTGGCATGATTATAGCTCACTGCAGCCTCAACCTCCTGGCCCCAAGTGATCCTTCGGCCTCAGCCTCCCATGTAGCTGGGACCACAGGCATATACCACCATGCTCAGCTAATTTTTAAAAACTTTTTTGTAGAGACAGGGTCTCACTTTGTTGACCTGGCTGGTTTCGAACTCCTGGGCTCATGCAATCCTCCCTCCTTGGCCTCCCAAAGTGCTGGGATTACAGGCATGAGCCACAATACCCAGCTGCCCAACTGTTCCATCCGCAGGGCAATAATTGCATTCCCCAGGACCCAGTTCACGGTAACGTGACTGGAACAGAGTGGCACTGATCCCCCTACTTGGACAAGTATCATGTGCATTATTATCAGTTTTATCCAACTTACAGTGTTGTAAAATAGCTCAGACAAGGAAAGCTGGAGGTAACCCAAGAGAATGAGACAGGACGCCCACTGATCTTTTTTTTTCTCACAGTATCAAGAGTGAATATTGAGGATGTTACTGAGTGCTAGGTACCATGCCAATCTCTTTTCTTTGCACATATTTTAAACCAAGATATATCAGCATTTTTTTTTTTTTTGAGACAGGAGTCTTGCTCTGTTGCCCAGGTTGGAGTGCAGTGACATGATCTCAGCCCACCGCATCCTCTGCTTCCTGGGTTCAAGCGATTCTCCTCCTAAGTAGCTGGGATTACAGGCACTCACCACCAGGCCTGGCTAATTTTTATGTTTTTAGTAGAAACAGCGTTTCACCATGTTGCCCAGGCCGGTCTCAAACTCCTGACCTCAGGTGATCCGCCTGCCTCAGCCTCCCAAAGTGCTGGGATTACAGGCGTGAGTCACTGTGCCCAGCCAATATATCAACTTTATTCTCATGTTCTTCCCACCCCATAACCCGTTAGTCTCTGAAGGCAGTTTGGAGGGCACAGGATTTGGCCCTTCTTACTCCTAGGAACCCTTGAGTGACCTGCCTGTCTCTGGCTGCAGGACCTGTCTCGGCTTCCCCCAATATCCCCCCGAAAGGAAGGTAGCCGTGCAGCAATGAGACCAGCTTTTTGGAGGAAACTGTCATTCCTTAACCGGTTCTTTCTCCTTCTCAAGACCCGATTCTCCCCATTCCCTGGGATGGCTTCCGGCTGTTGTAGTTCTGCTTATGCCCACCAGATGGCAGGTGCTCCTCAGCGTGAGTGCCAGGATCCCGCCTGGCCCAGGCCCAAGCAGGCTCATAATAAACTCCAAGTAGGAAGGGTCAAGAGAACCGTGTGGGAGACCCCAGAGTCTTCAATTTACCCATTGCAAACTGTACTGGGCCCTATCATGTGACCTATTTGGTCACTGGGGGGAGAAAATCTGAGTTCCTAGTCTCACGGGGGATAACAGTTACATAGGTGGGGGTCATCCAGACCACTGGGCTCATTCCAGGTGACTGGCCACAAAGTGGCCTTTGGTGGCTGGAGAACAGGAAGTAAACCTAAGCCGGGAACAGCAGGGACTTGGTATCAGACAGATCTGGGTTGAAATCCTGACTCTGTCCACTACTAACTGTGTGGCTTGGGGCAAGTGATCTGAACCTCATTTTCCCCACCTGTCTAATGGGATAATAGCCTGTAATCTCAGCGCTTTGGGAGACCGAGGTGGGTGGATCACCTGAGGTCGGAAGTTCGAGACCAGCCTGACCAACATGATGAAACCCTATCTCTAGTAAAAATACAAAAATTAGCCAGGCCTGGTGGCACATGCCTGTAATCCCAGGTACTCAGGAGGCTGAGGCAGGAGAATCACTTGAACCCGGGAGGTGGAGGTTATAGTGAGCCGAGATCGCGCTACTGAACTCCAGCCTGGGCAACAGAGTGAGACTCTGTTTTAAAAAAAAGAAAAAAGGGGCCGGGCGCGGTGGCTCAAGCCTGTAATCCCAGCACTTTGGGAGGCCGAGACGGGCGGATCACGAGGTCAGGAGATCGAGACCATCCTGGCTAACACGGTGAAACCCCGTCTCTACTAAAAATACAAGAAAATTAGCCGGGCGAGGTGGTGGGCGCCTGTAGTCCCAGCTACTTGGGAGGCTGAGGCAGGAGAATGGCGTGAACCCGGGGGGGCGGAGCTTGCAGTGAGCCGAGATCGCGCCACTGCACTCCAGCCTGGGGCACAGAGCAAGACTCCGTCTCAAAAAAAAAAAAAAAAAGAAAAAAAAAAAAAAAAGGACTATAAAGCTTACTTGATAACATAACTTCCCAGTGAGAAGTGAGGGAAAGGTGTGTAAGGGGCTTGGCCTGACACCCCAGAGCCTTTGGATTCTCCCTTCTATGCTGCTGCTCTGGCCAGGGACCAAGCCCTCCCTCAAAGGCCATATCCCATCCTCTAGTGCCCCAGACACATACCTGGGCTCGAAGCTGCTCCTCTTCCTGGGTGGAGAATTCTGTGCGGCAGTGGAGAGGAACATCCATTTCAGCCACTATCTCGCCAATCCTCTGTTGCATGGCCACACACTCTTCTGTAGACAAGAATCCTTCCAGCACCAGGAATCCATCCTGTTGGAACTGCAGGCAGGATTGAGACTCAGGCTTCCCCAGTCTGCAAATGCTCCTGTCTGTCCCTTCCCTCAACCCTGTAGCTGTGTGAAGGTGGGACCAGGTATCCTGTTTGCTGCCCTGTTCCCAACCCCAGGCATGGAGTCTGGCACCCAGCAAAGAGTTCATTTACGCTTGGGAATGAAAGAAAAAAAGTGAAGAAATGGGTGCAGTGACTCATCCCTGTAATCCCAGCACTTTGGGAGGCTGGAGGGGCACACCCTGAGGTCAGGAGTTCAAGACCATCCCAGCCAAATACAGGAAACCCTCATCTCATTGAAAATACAAAATCAGCTGGCATGGCAGTGCAACAGGAACTGCCGCTTGGGGAGGCTGAGTGCAGGAGAATCACTTGAACCAGAGGTGGTGGACGAGTGAGGCCGCAGGATCACACCAATGTACCCCTAACCTGGAGCAACTGATGACTCCATCTCAAAAAAAAAAAAAAGGAAAGAAAGAAAAGGAGGCTCAGGGTTCATGCTCAATCCCAGCACTTTGGGAGTAGGATCACCTGAGTCGGTTCCAGGACGAAGCCTTCCGACTAACATGATGAAACCCTGCCTCTGCAAAAAATACAAAAATCCCACAGGTGTGGTGGTGGGATGCCTGTAATCCCAGTTACTGGGGCTGGAGGCAGCAGAACTACTAAACCCAGCAAGCAGATCACGCCACTGCACTCTAGCCTGGAAGACCAAGCAAGACTTCATCTCAAAAAAAAAAAAAAGAAAAGAAAAAAGGAAAAGAAAGTCACCTACTGCACAAACCCACAAAGAGGCTAGTTTCCAGTTAAGGACACCCCTTCCCCTACCATGGGATCCCAGTTCTGGCTTCCACACACCATTCATGACCACCCAGCATGGGCCCCTCAGCTTTGCATGTTAGGAATTAATCACATCAGTATCAAGCTGAAAAGTGCTTCCTTGGGAATTGGGCCAACCAACAGCAACCTGTGCAGCACACCCTTGATCCAGTAAATACACAAATACACTGCTAGGAATTCTTTTTTTCCTTTCTTTTCTCTTTTTTTTTTTTTTTTTTTTTTTTTTTTGAGACGGAGTCTCACTCTTGTTGCCCAGGCTGGAATGCAATGGCATGATCTCAGCTCATTACAACCTCTACCTCTCAGGGTTAAGCGATTCTCCTGCCTCAGCCTCCTAAGTAGTTGGGATTATAGGCATGTGCCACCACGCCTGGCTAATTTTTGTATTTTTAGTAGAGACGAGGTTTCACCATGTTGGCCAGGCTGGTCTGGTCTCAAACTCCTGACCTCAGGTGATCCACCCACCTCGGACTCCCAAAATGCTGGGATTACAGGCATGAGCTACCATGCCCAGCCCTTTTCTTTCGGGTTTTTTATTTTATTTTTTAAGAGACAGGGTCTCTCTCTGTCACCCAGGCTGGAGAGCAATGATGTGATCATAGCTCATTGCAGCCTTGAACTTCTGGGCTCAAGCAATCCTCCTACCTCAGTCTCCCGAGTAGCTGGGACTACACGTGCACATCACGACGCCTGGCTAATTTTATTTTATTTATTTTATTTTTATTTTATTTCATTTTTGAGACACAGTCTTGCTCTGTTGACCAGGCTGGAGTGCAGCAGCATGATCTCAGCTCACTGAAAACTCTGCCTCCCGAGTTCAAGTGATTCTCCAGCCTCTCAGGCTTCTTCCTTCTGGGTTGATTACAGCGCAGCTACCATGCCCAAGCAATTTTGTATTTTTATTTTTATTATTATTTTTATTATTTTTTTATTTTTTTTTATTTTATTTTTATTATTTTTTTGAGACGGAGTCTCACACTGTCACTTCAGGCTGGGAGTGCAGTGCCGGACCTCAGTCACTGCAAGCCCTCGGGCCCCGGGTTCACGCTTATTCCTCCTCGGGCCTCTTAGCCTCCCAGTAGCTGGGACTCATGGGCTGCCACCCCGGCCTCGGCTATTTTTTGTATTTCTTAGTAGAGACGGGTTTCACCAGAGCTAGGCCAGGATGGTCTCGGATCTCCTGGACCTCGGTGGATCCGCTCTCCCATCTCTCTGGCCTCCCCAAAGTGCTGCTGGGATTACAGGCTTCTGGAGCTAATCAGCGGGGCCGGCCTATTTTTTTTTTTTTTTATTTTTTTATACTGAGTTCGGCCCTGCCTCCCAGCCTCTGGTGGGCTGGGAGTGGGAGTGGACTGGATCTCACCACTGCAAAGCTCCTCGGGCCTCCCAGGTTCACGCATTCTCCTGCCCCTCAGCCTCCCGTAGCTGGGACTACAGGGCACCACCTCAGCCCAAGCACTTTGCATTTTTAGTAGAGACGGGCTTTCACCATGTTAGCCAGAATGGTCTCGATCTCCTGACCTCGTGATCCGCCCGTCTCGGCCTCCCAAAGTGCTGGGATTACAGGCGTGAGCCACCGCGCCAGGCCTATTTTTGTATTTTTAGTAAAGATAGGGTTCCGCCATGTTGGCCAGGCTGGTCTCCAACTCCTGACCTCAGGTGATTCACCTGCCTAGGCCTCCCAAAGTGCTGGGATTACAGGCGTGAGCCACCACGCCTGGTCAATTTTTTTTTAGAGAAGGGGTCTTGCTATATTGCCCAAGCTGGTCTTGAACTCCTGGGCACAAGCGATCCTCCCACCTTGGCATCACAAAGTGGACTGGGATTACAGACGTGAGCCACCGCTAGGAATTGTTTTAGGAAGATTATGCAATAGGGGATCAAAGATATACATATACATATGGGGATATTTGCTGAGCTTTGTTTAATGACAGCACTAAGTGGGGAGTAATCTAAATGCTCAGTGCAAGGGGATTAGTTCAGCAAAGTATAGTTTATCTATCTGGAACACAATACAGCTGATAAAAATCATGTAGAAACATATTTCCTCTCAAAGACTGGCTATAAATTATTATCTGGTCATTGTGAGAACTTGACCAAGTACCCTCCTTTCTCTGGCCCTCAGGCTACCAAATGTGGATAGCAGTACAGCCTCCTTTATTGAACCTGGCAGGCTGGGCATGGTGGCTCACACCTTGTTGTCCCGGCACTTTGGAAGGCCAAGGCAGGAGGATCACTTTAGCCCAGGAGTTCTGGACCAGCCTGGGCAACAAAGTGAGACCCCATCTCTACAAAAATAAAAATAGGACTGGGCACAGTGACTCACGCCTGTAATCCCAGCACTTTGGGAGGCCGAGGCAGGTGGATCACTTGAGGTCAGGAGTTCAAGACCAGCCTGGCCAACATGGTGAAATCCCATCTGTAGTAAAAATACAAAATTAGCTGGATGTGGTGGCACATGCCTGTAATCTCAGCTTTGGGAGGCTAAGGCAGGAGAATCGTCTGAATCTAGGAGGCAGAGGTTGTGGTGAGCTGAGATTGTGCCGTTGCACTCCAGCCTGGGCAAAAAGAGCAAAACTCCATCTCAAAAAAAACAAAAAACAAAAACCAGAGCTGGGCACCCCCCAAAAAAAAACTTGTCCAGCACTTGATTTGTGGTAGCTGTTATAACAGACTTTGAAGCAAAGATTCTAGAGATGTATACGAAAATATTAAGTCTCAGCATAAGAATGTATGAGTGATTATTATTATTATTAATTTTGAGACAGAGTTTCGCTCTTTTTGCCCAGGCTGGAGTGCAATGGCGCGATCTCAGCTCACCGCAACCTCTGCCTCCCGGGTTCAAGCGATTCTCCTGCCTCAGCCTCCGAAGTAGCTGGGATTACAGGCATGCGCCACCACCCCGGCTAATTTTGTATTTTTAGTAGAGACGGGGTTTCTCCATATTGGTCAGGCTGGTCTTGAACTCCCGACCTCAGGTGATCCACCTGCCTTGGCCTCCCAACGTGCTGGAATTACAGGCGTGAGCCACCGCGCCCGGCGAGTGATTTTTTAAAAGGCTGTGCCACACTAAGTCCCACGAGGTAGCCTTTTGTGATTGGAGGAACATGGGCCCTCCCGGGTCCCTCGCAGGCCCCGCCCCCTCCTGGGCGCTGCGCCCCCCCAGCGTTGCTGACGCCTGCCCAGGGCCGAACTAGTGGTTTCCGAGGGTTTACTCTCGTTTTTGGTCAAACACACACGTCCCCACCCACCCCACCCTGGGTCCTGTGATCTAGACACCCCGGGCTGTGTGTGAAGAAGTCAGGAGGGGTTGTGGTTGGGAACCCGCTCCTCTGGGCGTCACTTTCCTCCTCGGTAAAATGGGGCAGGGGGTGGGTTGGGCACCGGGACTACTGAAGGTCCGGCAGGGACCGCCTCCCCCCACCCCCCCCACCCCCCCGCCATGACCCTCCCGGTCCCCACTTGCAGGGTCCTACCTTCTGGAGCTGTGAGGGGCTCAGGCAGGCCATGGAGACGCCAGGGCACTGGGCAGCTTCTAGGTGCGGCCTCCCTCCGGGTGGGGAGGACAAAGTTTAGGAGCCTGGGAGGACTTAACCCTTCCCTACCCGGAGAAAACCCGGTCCCACCACCCAGCTCTCCTCCCCCAGACACAGCCAGATCAGCCTGTGACCTCCAGGCCAATCTCCCCTGCCTCCACAACTAATCCAGGATTTGCCCTTTCCCATCTCCAAGGATTTTATCTGCTCCCTCTGGGTTTCTTTCTGGAAACCACCCCCCACGACTGCTTACCAGGTGCCGGGAAGCTATGCTCTGAGAGGGTCAGGCCAAGCAGCTGGGCTGAGTCCCAGTCCAGGCACTGCCATTCCCTGTGACTCTGAGGAACGCCTGCCTCTCTCTAGGCCTCAATCTGGATAGAATGGGATGCAGGGTTGGTCTGGGGGATGTGCGGCACCTCCCTTCCCCAGGTGATGGGCATTCCAAAGGTGGAAGAAGTCCTGGGGAGAACTATCTGGGCCCCTCCCAGCACCGATGTGAAACCCTCTAGGTCCTGGGAGGATTATGGAAGGGAATTAACGCATCTGTCGGCAGCTCAGAGTAAGGTAGGAGACATGGGGTATCTTAGTAGGAGGAAAGGGATGAGGAGAGAGATGCTTCCTGTTACCCACCCTCAGGCCCAGGCTACTTGACATCTCAAGTCGGCCTGCCACAGTGGAGCCGAGGTCAGAACACCACCTGCAGGCCAGGTGCGGTGGCTCATACCTGTAATCCCAGCACTTTGGGAGGCCGAGGCGGGTGGATCATGAGGTCAGTAGATCAAGACCATCCTGGCTAACACAGTGAAACCCCGTCTCTACTAAAAATACAAAAAACTAGCCGGGCATGGTAGCACGTGCCTGTAGTCCCAGCTACTTGGGAGGCTGAGGCAGGAGAATCGCTTGAACCCGTGAGGTGGAGGTTGCAGTGAGCTGAGATCATGCCACTGCACTCACTCCAGCCTGGGCGACAGAGTGAGACTCTGTCTCAAAAGAAAAAAAAACAAAAAAAAACTAAAAGAGAGAACAACACCTGCACGCCACCCTTCTCAGCTTGCCCTGCTCAGCAGCTGGCAGGGCCACTCGCTGGCTCTGAAAAACTGGCCACTGCCTTCCTCAAAATGATGCCTTCTGAACAGCGAAGGGACAAAGTGTTTCAGGAGTGTGCATGGGGACACTGCTCAGCCCTCAAGAGCCTTGGCCTCAAGTCAAGTCGTGTTTGCTGAGCCACCACTCTGGGAGCTGCTGCTTGGTCCAGGCCATCCAGGGGGCAGCGGGGAGCAGTAAGTGCAGCTCGGGCTCCCGGTTCAGAGGGGTTAGGCTGGGTGAGGGGCAGGCAGACGACAGAATCACGAGGTTCGCTAGAGACAGGATGTGTTCCCAGCTGTCCTCAACCCTTCTGATGCAACTGCCCAACAAAGACAGATGCCTACCATGTGCCAAGAACACTGAGGTCCCCTCGGGCTAGGCCAGCCATTCCCCTGGGAACCCCCACAGAAGGCTTGTAGTAGAGCCCCCACAGAAGTCTGTAGTGAAGCAGACTGTGTTTGCGTCCCAGATGTTCAGGCCTTACTTTCCCAGTCTGTAATTTGGGGCTAGCAGAAGGATCCTGTGAGCAGTAAATAAGATGAATGCTTCGCGACTGATAAAGAGCTTGGCGCCGGGCCTGGAACTGAGTGCCTACCAACTGGTGAGCAAGTTGTTCACCAAATGTTAGCAGGGGCTGTTCTGGGTGGAATGTAATTTAAACAATTTTTTTGAGCTTCTGAAATTGCTGTTATAATCAGAGGGAAGACCACCACCGTGGTTTTAGGCAGAGTGGAGAGCCCTAGGTGGGTGGGGGAGGAGGACGGAAGAGGCCCAGCCTCCCACTAACTTCATTCTGCTCAACTTTGGGAAGTGGGTGGGCGGTGTTTCTACATGGTTGTTTTTTCCAAATGTAAACCAGCTCCAGATCAAACTCTCCTGCTCCAGGCGCTGGACAGCCTCAAGGCCAGGGTGGGGGCAGGAATGGGGACAGGGGGTGGTGGGAAGGGTACCAAACGGGGAGGGACCTCCACCATGGAAACAGAAAAGGCCTCAGCAGGGGAGTCACAGTCCAGCTGCTCAGCCTGTCGGCCCATGGCAGGGGAAGAAGAGGGAGGGAATCTTGGCTCAGGCCTGAGTTCACCTGGAGGGGTCAGACTCCCTGTGGAGAGAGGAGGGATAGACTCTGGCCAGTTGTAGAGGTGCCCAAGCAGCCACCCAGGCCTCATCACTAAGGTCAAAGTCAGATATGATGGCTTTTCTTCCTCACCTTAAGTCTCCTGCCGCAGGGCACCCACGTTGGCCCACCACAAGAATCCTTGGTCTGGGTGGAATACATGGCCATTTATTGGGTACTCGGAGCCAGGTCCTCCACTAAAAACCCCATCTACCTACACAATCGCCATTGTTCCTTGAACAGTCCTGCAAGTGTGCCATTACCTTCCTGATTTTACAAATGAGAAAACTGAAGCCCCACATCAAACACGGCAGAACTGGGATCTGGAAGCAGCTGTCTCAGCCTCTGCCCTTTACCCCAGTGCCTCCCAAAGGCCCCCAAAGGGGCTGGGAGCTGAGGCAGGCCTCCCCAAGGTGACTCTCAGCCCCACCTCTGTAGAACACTTGGGACTCATTGTTGGAATTGCAAGGGACCTCTGAGAGCACAGTGGAAAATCCCATTGTCCACATGGGGATACAGAGGCCACTGGAGAAGGGATGTGCCTAGCCTCATGCACATCCTGTTCCACGAAGCTGGGACAAAGGCCCAGGACTACTGGTTGCCATCCCAGTGCCCTCCTCTCCCATCCCCACCCATCAAAACTCATGAGGGGCCAAGCACGGTGGCTCATGCCTATAATCCCAGCACTTTAGGAGGCTGAGGTGGGTGAATCTCTTGAGCTCAGGGGTTCGAGACCAACCTGGCAACGTGGCAAAACCCCGTCCCTACGAAAAATACAAAAATGAGCCAGCATGGCCAGGCGCGGTGGCTCACATGTGTATCCCAGAACTTTGGGAGGCTGAGGCGGGTGGATCACAAGGCTAGGAGATCGAGACCAGCTTGGCCAACATGGTGAAACCCCATTTCTACTAAAAATACAAAAATTAGCTAGGCGTGGTGGCAGGCGCCTGTAGTCCCAGCTACTTTTGAGGCTGGGGCAGGAGAATCGCTTGAACCCGGGAGGCGAAGGTTGCAGTGAGCTGCAATCGAGTCACTGCACTCCAGCCTGGGTGACAGAGCAAGACTGTTTCAAAAAAAAAAAAAAAAAAAGCCAGCATGCCCCTGTGGTCCCAGCTACTTGGGAGGCTGAGGTGAGAAGATCACCTGAGCCTGGAGAGGTTGAGGCTGCAGTGAGCCATAATCACGCCACTATATTCCAGCAGTGCACTCTACGTGACAGAATGAGACCCTATCAAAAAAGAGAAAAAAACCAACCAACAGAAAAATCCCTCATGAGTGCCCAACCAGAGGTGAGCAGGATGACAGAGAACGTGTTGGCCATGGGATCCCCAGCCCGGGCCACAGCCTGTTACCTAACAGGTACTCCGTCCAGCTTACAACCTCCAGTAACTGCCTCCAAAGGCACAGAGTCTCATGGGGCAGAGAGATGAGCAGAGTTAACTCTCCTGTGGGTGCCCAAGCAAGGTTCCACACGGCCCAGCAGGCTTCAGAGAAGGGAGGGAAGAGGCCTCCCATGACACGAAGACCTCCAAAGGCCACTTTCTGTTATAGATTTATTTGATACTGTGACCGAGTCTCCAAGTTCAGACCCACATGTAACGGATTGCTTCATGGCTGTCAGAGGCTAGTGTGCATTATTTCTGAGGATTATATCCAATGACACGACGCAGAAAACACAAATGGACGGACAGACGGATGGACATAATCATTAAGACAAGAGACGCTAAAACGTGCCTTAGTGTCCACGTGATTGATCTAAGGCGGGGACCCTTCTAAGGTGGGGACCCGAGTGACTGATCTAAAGCAGGGTGGCTTCCAGCCACCAGGCGCTGACTGAGCTGTGTGCACTCCAGGCACCGGGGAAGGAACTGGCTTGGAACCAAAGCCTGCCCTCCCAGGGGCGACCTCCCCATTCCCGGCCAGTCTCTAAATGTCTGCTCTTCATGAAGGACCAGGTGGCGACAGGGCTGATGGAAGCAGCGAGGCCAGCGGTGGCACTGGGCACACCCATGCGGCAGGAGGTGGGGAAACAGAGTCTGGGCGAAGTGGCTCCTTTTGGCTCCTTAACACTGTGCGTGGAGAGGCCGGGCAGGCGCGAGGAGGAGAGGTGGGAATGGAGCACCGTTCATCCGGGGATTAGCCAACCCGAGTCTCCTCCCTCCTTGGCAGCTCCAGAACATTCCCTTTGGCCGAGAGCCACAGAAATGAGTGCCTGCCAAGACACATGGAGGAGAAAGAAAACAAGACACCAAAAAAACCAAAAAACAAACAAAAAAACCTCCCTGCCCCAGAAACAAATAGAATTCCTGGGCCAAGGTCACACCAGATCCGGAAGACACCCTGCACCCTGCGCCCAGGGAAACGAAACACAGTTCAACGTCTGGCTGCTTTGCTCAAGGGAAACTGCCACCCCACCCTGAGACTCCAACTCACTGGCCGTTAGTGTCTTCTTCTTCTTTTTTTTTTTTTTTAAGTGTTTTTTTTCTTTTTAATACCCAAACCATCCATTTTCAAAGCTTTTTTAAAAAAAAGTTTCCTGATTAAAAACAAAAAACAAAAAACTAAAACTGCCACAAAAACTGAAAAGGCAAGCTCCAGGCCTGGCCTTTCCAGCTGGAGGCCTGCTCTCCCGTGGACCGCACCGCAGAGCCCAGCCCGGCACCGCTGGGTGACCGTCCCATGGCTGGTTCACCCCGGACCACTCTGCTCAAGTCTGGGTGGGCATTAAATGCCCGGCGGCATCACTAAATAAGGACAAGGGAAAAAGGCAGCCCACCCTTCCTTGAACACCTTCCATCTGGGCTGAACTTTCTTGGGAATGTATAAGTTACCTGGATGAAGGAGGTGGGAGATGGAAAAAAATAAATACCAAGAACTAAAGTGAGAGTCCCAGGACCTCTGGTGGCAGCTCAGCCCCTGGGGCAGAGCTGGCCTCCAGGTAGGAGACCCTGATTATCCAAATACTGCGCTCTTGAGACTTGCTCTCCTCGACAAGCGCTTGCCCTGGGGGGGCGTGAGTCTCAGAGGGAGAAAAGGGGCCAGCCCTGCAGATACTGTCCTCTCGCTCTGGCCCGACTCACAAGCGGCCCCAGGCTCCTGCCTGGCCATGACGCTGGCCTGGCTGTCCAGGAGTTCTGGGAGAAGCTGGGCCTGGCCCTCTGGGCCTGAGGACTGGCCGGTGGTCCCGCTGCTTGCTGTGCTGGGCCAGCCTCGCTCAGGCCTGCTCCTTGTCAGCCCTCCAGAGCCGCTCCTTCACCTCGGGCGGCAGCGTGTTGAACAGGTCCTCCTCCACCACCAAGCCGCTGCGCTTGAGCAGTGGGCACTCGCCTAGCTCCACGGGCAGGCACTCCAGCCGGTTGCCTCGCAGCTCAATCTGCGTCAGGTTGGTCAGCTCGCCCACCCTGGAGGGCAGTGACTGCAGCACGTTGTTGCCCAGGTGCAGGGCCCGTAGCTTCCGGCACTGGAAGAGCTCTGGAGGGAGCGTCTCGATCTGGAGGGAAAAGAGCAGGGGTGAGAGTGAGGTGGGTGTGGCTCGGACGGGGCCTCTGGGCTTCCCTTCCTTCTCTCCCCCAGATCTCAGCATCTTTTCTGATCCCCAGGCCCTTTGCACCAGCACAATCTGGGCCAAACTCTGGTCAACATGTGCCTGTGTGCCAGGTCTCAGCTCTTCCTCACTTCCTCTAGGAAGCCTTCCTCCAGCAGTTACTTCCTCCAGGAAGCCTTCCCTGATCTCCTGGGTCTCATGGCCCCTGTGTCCCCACTTGCAGTGCTTATCCTTCCATCTGTTACCCCCTAGATGTGGGCTCTAAGGATGAGACCTGCCTGCCTCAATCCCCACTGTCTTCCAGCACCTGGCCCTGGGAAGTATATCACATTGGCCAGCTGCTCCCACCTCCGTCCCAGGGCTCACCAGGAGCCAGGCTGTTGGTTCTGCCCAGCTTAAGAACAATTTACAAAAGCAAAACAGCATGCTGAGAAAATCCACCCCCTAGGCCGGGCGCGGGGGCTCAAGCCTGTAATCCCAGCACTTTGGGAGGCCGAGGGTGGGGAATCACAAGGTCAGAAGTTCAAAACCAGCCTGACCAACATGGTGAAACTCCGTCTCTACTAAAAACATAAAAATTACCCGGGTGTGGTAGTGTGTGCCTGTAATCCCAGCTAGTCAGGAGGCTGAGGCAGGAGAATCACCTGAACCCGGGAGGTGGAGGCTGCAGTGAGCCAAGATCACGCCACTGCACTCCAGTCTGAGTGGCAAAGTGAGACTCCATCTCAATAAAGAAAAAAAAAAGAAAGAAAGAAAATCTACCCCGTTAACTCTTTCTGAGAAGTTGGGAGAGTTCACTGATAGGGGCGAGAATCCCAGCTGTGTCACTGCCCCTTCCTGGGCCCCAGTTTCCTCATCTGTTAAGTGACAGGGTGGGCATGCGTACAGGGAGCCTCCTCCTGGCCATCTGGAGCCCGCTCCTTGCACTTTTACCAAACATGAACGCAGGAGTCCCCCCTTATCTACGGTTTTGCTGTCTGTGGTTCCAGTTGCCCACGATCAACTGCAGTCCAAAAATATTAAATGGAAAATTCCATATTTTTTTGTTTTTGGAGAGACGAGGTCTCACTGTATTGCCCAGGCTGGTCTCAAACTCCTGGGCTCAAGTGATCCTCTCACCTCAGCGTCCCAAAGTGCTAGGATTACAGGAGTGAGACACTGCACCCAGCCTAAATTTTGTAGGAGTCTTGGTCTATTGCCCAGGCTGGAGTGCAGTGGCGTGATCTCGGCTCACTGCAAGCTCTGCCTCCCGGGTTCAAGCGATTCTCCTGCCTCAGATTCCTGAGTAGCTGGGACTACAGGCACCTGCCACCACGCCCGGCTAATTTTTGTATTTTTAGTAGAGACAGGGTTTCACCATGTTGCCCAGGCTGGTCTTGAACTCCTGGCCTCAAGTGATCTGTCTGCCTCCGCCTCCCAAGGTGCTGAGATTACAGGTATGAGCCACTGCACCCAGCCAAAATTCTGTGTTTTAACTTGCATGTCACTCTGAGTAGCGTGATGAAATCCATCCTGTCCAGGACGTGAGTGGTCCCTTAGTCCAGTGCGCCTACGCTGCATCTGCTACCCACGTCAGTCACTCAGGAGCCACGTCTGTGATTAGATCGACTATCATAGTCTCAGAGTGCTTTCAGGCAACCCTTACTTTACTTAATAATAGCCTTGGCCCGGCATGGTGGCTCACGCCTGTAATCCAGGCACTTTGAGAGGCTGAGGCGGGCAGATCACAAGGTCAGGAGATCGGGACCATCCTGGCTAACATGGTAAAACCCCGTCTCTACTAAAAATACAAAAACATTAGCCAGGCGTGGTGGCAGGCACCTATAGTCCCAGCTACTTGGGAGGCTGAGGCAGAAGAATGGTGTGAACCCGGGAGGCAGAGCTTGCAGTGAGCCAAGATTGCACCACTGCACTCCAGCCTGGGTGACAGAGCGAGACTCAGTCTCAAAAAAAAAAAAAAAAAAAAATAGCTTCAAGGCCTGAGTGTACTATGCTTAATTTATAAATTAAACTTTATCATAGGTACGTGTGAATAGGAACAAACAGAACATATAGGGTTCTGCACTACCTGCAGTGCCAGGCATCCATGGGGGACCTTGGACCGCATTCCCTGAGGATATGGAGCAATTACTATTAACAGACGACACCCTTACACAGCTTAATGCGTGGCAGGCTCACTCTGAGCACTGATACTATTAACTTATTTAACCAGCAAACTACCTATAAATACTCTGTCAATACTCTTCCCATTTTATAGATGGGGTAACTAAGGCCCAAAGATGCTGACTTGTCCAGCGGTTTAGCTGGTAAGTGGTGGAGTCAGGAGTCAGGATTTGAACCTGGGTCAACAGCCCATGCTCTGGTGAACCGTCCACACTGTTAGCGGAGCAAGGAGCAAACACGGGGCTGCAGTGGGTTTGTGTTGTGTCTCTTGGCAAACGGGAAGAGCCTCATGTATGCCAGTTTCTTCCCTGCCCTGCTGCGAGGAATCAGTTGGGGTCATGAGTTCTTACTACCTGCCTGTCCTGAGGCTGCCTCCTTCAGATGGGATGGGCAGGAGGGCAGGGGCCAGGAGCCCTGGGCCCTGATCCTAAGTAAGGATGATGGGGAGACTGCACAGCAGCCTTTCTGAGCTTGCTCTATCACCGCCCCCGTTTTCCTGCCAAGGAGACTGAGGCCCAGAGAGATGACATGCCACTCGTCTGAGGTTGCAGCCTCTCCGAAAGGGTCAGGAGAGAATGTACGTCTTACTTCCTCCCACTCAGAGCCCATCCTATATTCCCCTTCTGCCAAATACGGCACTCAGTTACAGGGTAACCCTGAAAGTCCCCTCCCTCTCTGGGCCTCAGTTTCCCCATCTGTAAAAGGCACAGGTTGGACTCGAAATGCCTCTGAGCTTGGACACTGTGGCTGAGGACCTTTTTGCAGACTTGGACCTCAACCTCACGGGCACTTGTTCTCTCCAGCCATTTTTGGAGGAGGACCCTTGTTCCTGGGGAGCAACTCGGCTTTCCCCGCAGGAAAATAAGCATGGCCAAGGCCTGGCCGAGTGCTTTTCCTTTTATTTATTTTTTTTGGCGGGGGGATGGGGAACGGAGTCTCACTCTGTCACCCAGAGAGTGCAGTGGCGCAATCCTGGCTTACTGTAATCTCCACCTCCCGGGTTCAAGTGATTCTCCTGCCTCAGCCTCCCAAGTAGCTGGGATGACAGCCGCACACCACCATGCCTGGCTAATTTTTGTATTGTTTGCAGAGATGGGGTTTCATTATTTTGGCCAGGCTGGTCTTGAACTCCTGACCTCAAGTGATCTGCCCGCCTCAGCCTCCCAAAGTGTTGGGATTACAGGCGTGAGCCACCACACCCAGCCCAGGTACAGTGGGTACTTTCAAGGAGGCTCCTCACCTGGGTATCTGACACTGCCACCACTGTGCCCAAGGATCAGGAATGCATCTGGGGTTGGGTTTGAGGTCAGCAGGGGCTGAAGGTCAGAGAGGAGACAGGAAGTGGGCTCTGGAGTACCCAGGGGCCACAGCCTTCCCAGAAAGTCCCCACTCCCACCCTGTGATCTCCTCTGCTGACACACGCCGTGGTCAGGGACAGTGGGAAAGCTCTGGCCAGCAAGCAGCAGAGCTCTGGTCCACATGGAGTCTGGCTCTGGAGCCCCCTCCCTGAAAGGCCTCCTCCCAGGAACATGCCCTTCTCTGAGCCAGGGAGCCTTCTCCAGGCCCCACAGAGAAAAGGGGAGGTGCTCTCAGTTGCTCGGCTCCCACCACAGCCACACCCATCCTCTGGACCGATCCTCCTCCGCCGAGTGTTGAGTGTCGCCTGCCTGTGCCTTGGAGGCCTGAAGTTGGATCCCAATCCCCCAACTGCACCCTCTCCTACCTCTCCAGAGACTTCAGTGGGTTTCCATCAGCACTGAAAGCCCTCAACTCGACCTGATCTTTGAAAAGGACAACTCTCCCAGGAGCCTTCCAGGCCCTTCCATTGTCCTTGGCTCTCTGGCCTTCCCGACCAACCGCCGGAAAGCCGCTGTCTCTCCTCACTCCGCCTCCACGACCCGGTTTCTGCCCCCGTCCACCCTTAACTCTCTGGCCAAAGTCACCAGTTCCTAATCCAGCCGACTCCCCAGGCCCCATGTGCCCCACGCTCTGGCCTCACTCTCCTCTTCTGTGGACTCCTGTCCTTCTCCCTCTCTGCTCTCCACAGTGACCGCGTCGAGAACCCCTCTTCACCCACGAGCGTGGAAAGGGTGACTCCTTGGGCTTCAGGCAGATTCAGGATGGTCCCTTGGACATCCCAGGGCCCCAGACACCTGACATGAGGCACACCTTGGCCTCTGAAAACTGGGCCTCCTCCAGTTTCAACAATCCATGCAAAAAACCTCGAGTCACTCAGACCACCCCCACCATCAACTCCCGTACCTTCGGCTTCTGCCTCCAGCATCTCCCATATCCATCCATATCTCTCCATCCCTACCTGCCTTGGCCATGCCAGGCCCCATGGCCTTACCTGATGGCTAATCGTGGTCTCTGAACAGCTCTCTTCTTCTCTCCCACCTCTCACTCACCCCACCCCACACACTACGGCAAGAGGAACCTCACGCTGCAAGTCGGCTCATTCCTTCACCCACTCAATCACTAGGAATTCGGTCAACATTTGCTTGAACAAAAGAGCTAGATCTTAGTCATCAGAGCCTATGGGCTGGCAAGGGACCAGCTGTTAAACAAATGAAGAGACAACTGAAACTGAGGTGTAGGACAGGACCCCCCATGCCAGCCAATCCCCCACCCGCCGTGCACCGCGTAGCCCCACCGCTGCTCTCCAGGATGCCCACATTCCTGGGCAGCCCATCTCACTGCTCCTCCCAACCAGAGCCTCCTGGACTGTCCCTTTCCCCTCCACCTGGCCTCCTCCTCCTCGTCCTTCAAGGGCCTGTTCCTCTGTGTTCCCAGGAACCTGGTGCTCCAGCAGAGCACCTACGCACTGTGCTAACTGCCTCGTTACTTGGCCTTCTTCATCCCTGTGTCCCCAGTGCCTTGTTCCATAGCTGGATTCTATGAATGCTCAAAATACATTTGCACAAAGGCCAGGCGCCGTGGCTCATGCCTGTAATACCAGCACTTTGGGTGGCCAAGGTGGGAAGCTTTGAGGCCAGGAGTTTAAAACCAGCCTAGAAAACACAGTGAGACCCTGTCTCTACCAAAAAAAAAAAAAAACCAATTTGTACAAATCAGTAAACAAGCGAACAAACGAATACCTGTCTTGTCAAGGCTTTCATTAGCAGGAGTATAAATCTGCAAAAACAGCACCCAAGGGCCTGGTCAGGCCACGCCCACCCCCCCTGGTCACCACAGGCCAAGGTGGCTGAGAAGGAGCCGTCAAGCCCCAGTGAGGAAGAAGAGGGGCTCAGGCCTCCCACTCAGAGTGAGGGGCCTGCCTGGGGTTGGCCCAAGTGAACTGTTTTCCCTATTAAGGCTCTGGTGTTCCAGGGGGTGGGGACAGGATGTGATTAAGCCGTGTGCTAAACAGGGTGTCCAGAGGGTCTCCTTCCTCTGGGACAGCACGCCTGCCGCCAGCTCCTTTCCTGAGGGGTGACCTCAGCCAGCAGGCACGACACTTAACAGGCAAGCTTGGTGGGAGGAGCTGGGGGTGGGGGACAGGATGGGGAGCCAGACTGGAGGCTCACACCCTCCCCCAACCAGGAGGACAGCCCCAGCACAGCACCTGGGACAGGGCAGGCATGGCAGGAGCTGTGAGGAAGTCCGAGCTTCTCAAGGGCAGCATTGTGCTATGGGGGAGCCAGGGGGTCTCTCCCTCCATAGATTAAAGAAGGGCTGGGTTTGTTCCGTGCTTCTCAAATGTGGCTTCTCCCCAGGGGACTCCAATTTTCCTGTTCAGTGGGCCTGTCCCGAAACTGCAAGAGAAAACCCTACCCTGGTCCACTCTCCCGCTGTGCTCAAGTCATAATATGGGATGGCGGGAGATAAGGACTTGTCAAAATCCCTGATACATGTGGGTTGCAAGTTGCTCTGCAGGAAGAGGGCCCTGGGGAAGAGCGGGGGAAGAGGGGAGGAAGGCTTCCAAGCCAGCAGGCTGGAGGGCCTGAAGCATCTAGTCTGAGTGATGCTGGAGAAGGTATGTCCTGTCCTGGAGCCCGGGAGGACAGACAGGGCATTCCAGGGGCCACCTCCCTCCGTGCCCAAGGATGCTATAGACAGCTCCTGTTGGGAGGACTCAGCAGGTTAGTAGGAGGAGGACAGGCGCGTCATGCCCGGCACAGGGTGAACACAGAGCAGGTGCCCATGAAACCAACAGGGGCTGCACCGTGAGGCTGCTGCATGGCAGATGCACCCAACAGTAACAACCGAACTAAGAAATGCGGCTCCAGGGCTCTTCATTTTTTTCTTTTTTTTTTTTGAGACTGGGTCTCACTCTGTTGCCCAGGCTAGAGCACAGAGGTACAGTCATAGCTCACTGCAGTCTCAAACTCCTAGGCTGAAGTGATCCTGCCTCAGCCTTCCACACAGCTGGGACTACAGGTACATGCCACCATGCCTTGTACCTGTAGATGGAGTCTCGCTCTGTAGCCCAGGCTGGAGTGCAGTGGCCGGATCTCAGCTCACTGCAAGCTCTGCCTCCCGAGTTCACGCCATTCTCCGGCCTCAGCCTCCCGAGTAGCTGGGACTACAGGCGCCCGCCACCTCGCCCGGCTAGTTTTTTGTATTTCTTAGTAGAGATGGGGTTTCACCGTGTTAGCCAGGATGGTCTCGATCTCCTGACCTCGTGATCCACCCATCTCGGCCTCCCAAAGTGCTGGGATTACAGGCTTGAGCCACCGCGCCCAGCCGATCATTTCTGTATTTTTGGTAGAGATGGGGTTTCCCTATGTTGCCCAGGCTGGTCTCGAACTCCTGAGCTCAAGTGACTGTCCCACCTTGGCTCTCGTAAGTGCTCGGATTATAGGTGTGACCCACTGTGCCTGGTCAACTCCGGGTCTCTTCTTTAGCCTCTTGAACCTGGTGGCATCCCTAGTGAAGTTCACAGGGGCCCCGGCACAACAGCTGCTGCTGTGTCGAGGGCAGAAGTGGTGACTAACTTGGCTCTCCCTTCTGTCTCCCAGCCCCTGGCCTCAGGCTTCCTCCACCACATGTCTCACTACGGAAATCTCCACCTGGATGTGAGGCCCAGGAGGACCTGCAGGTCCCCAAAAGGGGTGGAAGAGGGACGTTCCCCACAATGGCAGTGGCTTTGTTTCCATTTCGGAGACCAGACCACAGAGCCACAGGAGTACCCAGCCCTCCATCCACACTGCCTGCCTCCACCAAGGAGCCCTTGGATGGGGGCTTCCCCAGCCAGGTAAGAGACTGGCACCCACAGGCCACCAACAGTCTTGAAAGTATGTCAAAGGTGTGGCCTCCCAAACTCCCAGTGACAATGATTTGCACAATTTCCTTTTCAGAAAGACAGGCAGTGACAAGCTAGCCCCATCTAAGCCCAACTCTGCCTTTGACACCACCAAAAGCAGCAGAGAAAGGTGTGTGAGTGATGCTGGGAGCTGCAGAGACCATCTGAGGCTTCCCCTCTGCCAGCTCTGGCCAACCACACTGTGCTGGGTGGACCTGGATTGGCTCCTTGCCTCCAAATTCGACTGGGAACAAGTTGAGGAAGACATAAGCTCCAGGCTAAGTCTTGACTCCCACCACCCAGCTTTGCGAGAGAACCCCTGGGTTTGGACCTCCTGCCCACACACATCCCTGCTGAAGAGGAACTCGGCTCAAGGTCACCTTGGGGGACAGATCTTGCCTGGCCATACAGTCTCTCCAGGCAGGAGAACTGCAACATTTTGGAGCAAAGACAGGCCCCAGGCCCAGAGATTCGGATTCAGCAGGCCTGGGGATGGGGCCCCAGGAGTCTGTCTCTGGAACAGAGCTTCTATCCTGGGTGGTTCTGTAAACCCCCGGTGAGGACCACACTCAGGGGTATTGACGGTCCCAGGACACTGAGCCTGCTGAGTGCCCCACCACAGGCCCCGGCCAGGCTGCCCGCCAGCCCACGCACAGAGCCGTGGCCGGGCCACTCACCCGGTTGGCTGTGATGGCCAGGTTCTGGAGGTTCTGCAGGAGGCCAATGTCAGCGGGGAGGAAGGTCAGGTTGTTGTGGCTGAGGTCCAGGTAGCGCAGCTTGCGGCAGTAGAAGAGCTGGGTGGGGATCTTCTCGATCTTGTTGCGGTTCAGGTAGAGGCGCTCCAGGTTGGTGAGGTTGCCGATCTGGATGGGGATGTAGGCGATGTGGTTGTACCACAGCTTAAGGCAGGTGAGGCGGTGCAGGTGCTGGAAGCTGATGATCTCCTCGATGGTCTTGAGGTTGTTGTCCTTGAGGTCAATCTCCTGCAGGTTGTGGAGGCTGAAGATGGAGTGGGGGATGCGCTCCAGGTCGCAGCGGATCAGCTCCAGCTCAGTCAGGTTCGCCATCTTCTTGAGGCTGTTGAGGACGATGAGCTTGGTGCCCTCGTTGTTGATGGACAGCTTCTGCAGGTGCACGCCCACATCTGTGACCACCTGCGGCAGCTTGCTCAGGTTGCTCTTCAGCCGCAGCACCTTGAGGCGTTTGAGCTCCCGCAGCCCATCAATGACGATGTAGCGGTTGTTCTCCGCGCTCAGGTTGCCCGTCAGGTGCAGCTCCTCCAGGGTCTTCAGGCTGTAGATCCACAGCGGGATCTCCTTGATGTCGGTGAACTTGATGTGCAGCGCCCGCAGGTTCTCACGCAGGAAGGCCAGCGCGGGCGCCTCGATCTTGGCTGCCGTGTGGTAGAGCCACAGCTCCTTGAGGCCTGTGAGCTGGGCAATGCTGGGCGGGATGGTCACGTCGGGGATCAGCTCCAGCTTCAGGACCTCCAGCTCCACCAGGTCAAACACAGTGTCAGGGATGCCACTGAGCATGAACAGGTGCAGCTCCAGCTTGTCCTGCGCGTTCTTGGTGAGCCGCTGCCGGAGCTTGTCCAGCGTCCACTCGTTGTTGAGGTTCAGCTGCCGCAGCTTGTTCTCGCTCACCTCCGACAGGAAGACGGCGAAGCGCTTGGAGTAGAGCGGGTCGTATTGGTCGATGAGGTGCAGCATGAAGGCGAAGTCGTTCTTGACGTCGGGGATGTCGCTGTAGCTGCTCTCCTCGCGGATCGACTCGAACGAGTACTTCTTGAGGGAGCGCCGTAGCATCCACCACAGTGTGTACATGCAGATGAGGCCGTAGAAGATGACTAGGCTGATGTAGAAGGACGCCAGGATCTTGAAGAGTGTGGCCAGGGGGTGGGCACAGCGGTAGGTGCGGTAGCCTGTCAGGCTCTCAATGTCCACGGTGCAGTCCACGTCGAACTTGATGTTGTGCACGTAGTAGACGGTGTAGCAGATGATGAGGATGAACTTGATCACCTTGATGATGGTCTGCCGCATGTAGAGGCGGTACACAATGTCCCCCTCCTCCACGTGAGTCCGGAACTTCTTCACCTTCTCAAACAGCGCCTTGGCCTGCTCCCCCTCCTTCTTGTCCAGCACGCCTGTCTCTGAGCGGTCCACAATACCCTGCTCGATCCGTGACTTGGTCCTCTGCAGCATGGGCACGGTGGCCTCCACGTCCTCACTGACGGTCGATGACTTCTTGTCCATGGAGCCATTCATCTTGCTGAAGGCCGGCTTGGGGTCGCTCTCCTCCACCACCGTCTCTGACAGAGCCCTGGTGGTCCAGGGCGAGTCGAAGCACTTCAGCAGGATAGACACAAAGTGCTCCAGCTTCGAGCTGGTGCGCGGGAATTTGAACCAGAAGTTGCTGCAGGCCAGGAAGATGAGCGTGTGCAGAAGCACCAGGTAGGGGAAGTACTTGGCGAACCAGTGCAGCCGGTTCTCATAGCACACGGCGTCCACGTAGTTGTACTGGTGCCGGTCCAGGTCATACTTGATGCCTGTGGGGCCCGTGTCAGGGGTCGGTAGAATGGTGGAATTGGGGTAGGTGGGCTCCGGGCCAGGGGCTGCCCAGCCCCGGAACGAGTCATTGCAGGAGTCCTTGGTGACCCACTTACAAGGCAGGCAGATCATCTTGTCTTGAGTGACCTGCAGCGTCCCCCCGAAGACGGCGATCATCAGCATGACGATAGAGATGTAGTCCGTGAACACATCCCACCACGGCTTCAGGATCCGGTATGCTGGCTGCGTGTCCGCAAAGTAGCGGAGCTCTGTCACTGGAATCATGGTTCAACCTAAAAGGGACCCATAGGAGGGGGTTAGTGCAGGGTGGCCTGGCTTTCCTAGGACACAGGGGTCAGTGGAAGAAGACAATGAAAATTCTACCATTGTCCAAAATTCCACCTCAAATCTAGCTGGGAGCCAAAGCCTGCCCACTCCACAGGGCAGCCCACTTATCAGCCCTTCTGCAGAAAGCATGTGGCCACTTGGCTGGGAAACCACCCTGGGGGAGGCGGGCAGGCTCCCTATTTAACACACAGGAAGACTGAGCACAGCGAGATTAGACAGATCCCCAGTGCAGCCTCAGGGTTCTCTGCCCACCCCCTGCATTCCAGTAAGAGCATTTGGGAACTCCTTTCTAGAGCCCACCTATTTAACAAACAGACTGACCACAGGGACACACTTAAAACCCCCAGTTCACTGGGAACAAGCTGCTGTAAAGCTGCAGCAATGGGCTGGAGGGATTCCTGCAAAATATGAAAAAAGAATGCAACATGCAGAGGGGGTGCAACATGAACTCACTCCATAAAACAAAGAGCAAAGTTTAAAAATTCCACATGGTTCACGTCTGTAATCCCAGCACTTTGGGAGGCCGAGTCAGGCGGACCACCTGATGTCAGGAGTTCAAGACCAGCCTGGCCAACATGGTGAAACCCTGTCTCTACTAAAAATAAAAAAATTAGCCTAGCCTACTGGCAGGTGCCCGTAATACCAGCTACTTGGGAGGCTGAGGCAGGAGAATCACTTGAACCCAGGAGGCACAGGTTGCAGTGAGCCAAGATTGTGCCATTGCACTCCAGCCTGGGCGAAAAGAGAGAAACTCCAACTCAACAACAACAACAAAAAAATTCCGCATGGGGGCTGGCACAGTGGCTCATACCTGTAATCCTAGCCTGTAATGCCAGCCCTTTGGGAGGACAAAGTGGGGGGATCGCTTGAGTCCAGGAGGTCGCCTGGGTGACAGAGACCGTGCCTCAACAACAGATTCCACATGTGCGTATAGTTATGTGTGTACAAGATTCCGGGAGCACTCGGAAGACCAAAGGTCACACAGTGGGTCTTCATGACAGGCTCCTGGGGGAGCGGCCTCAAGACAGGGGATTAAGAATAAGGCTCTCCTCCCCTACAAACTGGGTGATCACGGAGAGGCCTTAATGTAAAATCATCTCTGGTGGCATGTGTATAAAGGAATAAAAAATAGCAGCAACAGCAGGCTCTCCCAGAGAGAGTCCAGTTTGACTACTATGGAGAGAAGCTGGAAACCTGATTTTTTTTGTTGTTTTTTTTGAGACGGAGTCTTGCTCTTTCACCAGGCCAGAGTACAGTGGCGTCATCTCGGCTCACTGCAACCTTTGCCTCCAGGGTTCAAGCTATTCTCCTGCCTCAGCCTCCTGAGTAGCTGGGACTACAGGCATGCGCCACCACACCCAGCTAATTTTTGTAATTTTTCGTAGAGACGAGGTGTCACCATGTTGGCCAGGATGGTCTCGATCTCTTGACCTCCTGATCTGCCCGCCTCAGCCTCCCAAAGTGCTGGGATTACAGGCGTGAGCCATCGTGCCTGGCTGGAAATCTGATTTTTGAGACGGAGTCTTGCTCTGTCAGCCTGGCTGGAGTGCAGTGGCCGGATCTCAGCTCACTGGGGCTCCGCCCCTGGTTTACGGCCATTCTTCCTGCCTCTCAGCCTCCTGAGCTGGGACTGGCTTGCGGCGCTCGGCCACCGCCTCGCTAGTTTTTGTATTTTTAGTAGAGACGTGGGTTTCACCGCAGTTAGCCAGGATGGTCTCGACTGGACTCCGCGGATCCGCCTGGGCCTCGGCCTCCCAAAGTGCTGATTACAGGCTTGAGCCACGCCCGCAGAAATCTGATTTTTAACACATAACTTGGGTGACTCTAATGATTGGCTGCTTGGGAAACTCTGGGCTGAGAAGCCACATTAGGAAACCCAGCCTGTGCCACAGGAGGCACGCTGCAAGATCTGTGAGAACTCCTCTCTGGCGGCCATCTTCGAGGTCACGAGCCAAGGCCTATTGTCTACAACGCCCGCAGAAGCTTTTTACGGAGGGAAAAGGTACCAGATGTCTCTCTGAAACACACACAGAAAATTGTGTTGTGAATATAAAAATCCCCTGTACAGTCACTCACCAGGATTACATTAATTGTTAACTTCTAGAATTGAATAATAACCTTCCAGTCCTTTCTGTGTATTTTAGATTTTTTTGAGACAGAGTCTTCCCTCTGTCAGCCTTCAGGCTGGAGTGCAGTGGATGATCTCAGCTCACTGCAAAGTCTGGGCTTCCCCAGGTTCATTAATCTATCTCTGCCTCAGCCTCCCAGTAGCTGGGATTCACAGGTGCCAGCCACCATGCCTGGCTATTTTTTTTGAGATCGGATCTGCCTCTTGCCGCCTGGCTGGAGTGCAGGGTCGGATCTCTCAGCTCACCAAAGCCTCCTCGAAGCCATTCATTCTCCCCTGCCTCAGCCTCCCCGAAAGTAGCTGGGACTATGTATACTCGGGCTAGTTTTTTGTATTTTAGTAGAGACGGGTTTCACCTGTTAGCCAGGATGGTCTCATCTCCTGACCTCGGATCCCCGCCTGCCTCGCCTCCCAGTGCTGGGATTACAGGCTTGGAGCCACCACCGGCCTCTGGGCTTTTTTATTTTTTTATTTTAGTAGAGACGGGTTTCACCTGTGTTAGCCAGGATGGTCTCTGACCTCCTGACCTCGTGATCTGACCACCTCAGCCTCCCAAAAGTGCTAGGGATTACAGGCTTATTTTAGAATTTTTTAATTTTTATTTTAAGAAACCAGATCTTGCTCTGTTGTCCAAACTAGAGTGCAGTGTCGTGATCATGACTCACTGCAGCCTCAACCTCCTGATCAAGCAATCCTCCTACCTCAGCCTCCCCCAGGTGGCTGGCTACTGGTGTGTGCCAGCATGCCCGCTAATTTTTTTTTTTTGAGACGGAATCTCGCCAGGTTGCTTCCCAGGCTGGAGTGTAGTGGCCGGATCTCGGCTCACTGCAAGTCTCCGCCTCCCGGGTTCACTTATCTTCCCCGCTTCTCAGCCTCCCGAGTAGCTGGGATCACAGGCTCGGCCACCTCGCCTGGCTAGTTTTTTGTATTTTTAGTAGAGACGGGGTTTCACCATGTTAGCCAGGATGGTCTCGATCTCCTGACCTCGTGATCCACCCGCCTCGGCCTCCCAAAGTGCTGGGATTACAGGCTTGAGCCACCGCGCCCGGCCCCGGCTAATTTTTAAAATTTTTTGTAGAGACAGGATCTCGCTATGTTGACCAAGTTGGTCTTGAAATCCTGGCCTCAAGCAATCCTGCCTTGGCCCCTCAGAGTGTTGGAATTACAGGAATGAGGCACAGCACCCAGCCCTTTCTGTGTATTAAAATAAATTGTGCTTTTACTTACTATTTATTTAGAGACAGAGTCTCGCTCTGCTATGCAAGCTGGAGTGCAGTGGCACAATCTCAGCTCACCACAGCCTCCGCCTCCTGGGTTCAAGAGATTCTCCTGCCTCTGCCTCCCAAGTAGCTGGGATTACAGGCACCTGCCACCACGCCCAGCTAATTTTTGTATTTTTAGTAGAAACGGAATTTCGCCACGTTGGCCAGGCTGGTCTCGAACTCCTGACCTCAGGTGATCCACCTGCCTTGGTCTCCCAAAATTCTGGGATTATAGGTGTGAGTCACCGCGCCTGGCCAAATTGTGCTTTTACTTTACACTCTATTTTTACCTTACACTGTAACCCAGAACCTAGATTTTTATCTAAACCAAGTTTTAAATGCCTGCGTCAAATGTGTCTGTTTCTCTTAGGAGAGGAACAGGGGTGCCCAGAAGATGGGCCACCTTTCTTAGATTACTGATAATGTTAATAACCAGAAGAGTAACAAACTCTTTTCTTTTTTTTTTTTTTCCTTTTTGAGACCATCTCACTCTGTCACCCAGGCTGGAGTGCAGTGGCATGATCTTGGCTCACTGCAACCTCCGCCTCCTGAGTTCAAGCGATTCTTGTGTCTCAATCTCCCAAGTGGCTGGGATTACAGGCGTCCACCACCACATCCAGGTAATTTTTGTATTTTTAGTAGAGACGAAGTTTTGTCATGTTGGCCGGGCTGGTCTTGAACTCCTGGCCTCAACCAATCCACCTGCCTTGGCCTCCCAAAGTGTTGGGATTATAGGTGTGAGCCACCGTGCCCGGCCTAGTAAGGAACTCTTTATGAACAGCACCTCTCGGGCCAGGCGCGGTGGCTCATGCCTGTAATCCCAGCACTTTCGGAGGCCGAGGCGGGTGGATCACGAGGTCAGGAGATCGAGACCAGCCTCGCTAACACAGTAAAACCCCATCTCTAATAAAAATACAAAAAATTAGCCGGGTGTGATGGCGGGCGCCTGTAGTCCCAGCTACTTGGGAGGCTGAGGCAGGAGAATAGCATGAACCCAGGAGGCGGAGCTTGCAGTGGTCCGAGATTGCGCCACTGTACTCCAGCCTGGGTGACAGACCAAGATGCCATCTCAAAAAAAAAAAAAAAGAACAGCATCTCTCTGCAAATGCCAAACACTCCCCATCCCCAGTCTTTCTAGGCTATGTTGGATGGGGAGGACAGGAGGAAAGCAGAGCAAGACCCCATGTGAGGCAGGTGGAATGGGGCACTCAGCAGGGGTGATGATGGCCACAGCCGGTGCAGTGCTGAGGGCCTGAAAGTCTGCCAGGCACCAGGCAGGCCTCCCCTGCAGGCCCTCCTAGGGTCCCTTTGATGCCCGAGAGACCAGGCCTCTTTAGCCCCATTCCATAGATGGGGGTGCTAAGGCTCAGGGAGGTGACATCACCTGCCAACATCACCCTGCTATTAAGTGGCAGAGTAGAATAAGAACTAACCCAGCAGGCCTGTCCCCCACTACCGGGCTCAGGTCCTCGCCACCATGTGGGACTTGCCCTCCGCCTCCCCAAGGTCTCACCCAGGCAGCGCCAAGAGAAACGGGCCTGGGAGTGCAGCTTCCCCGCCCCTCAGCATTACCAGTGCTCAGGTCACCAAGGGGCCAGCAGACACCACCACCCGCCCTGGGCTGGCAGCTCCAGCCCAGAAGTCAGCCCTCCTAGCGATGCCAGGACTCACGGGCCAGCACAAGCACCCGCCCCACAGGAAGGCCCGGGCCCTCTAATGACCAGCTGGGTCCACGCACCACCTACACTGCTGGGAAAGAAAGTGGCACTGGGAGGGTCTGCTGAATCACACAGCTGCCTCCACTGAGACACGCGGACACCTGGAGTCCCCATCCAGGGCCAGAGCCTGAAGACTGGGGAACGGAAGCGGGAGGAGAGGAGCCCGGTGCATGCAGCAGCCTGCCTGCCCCCGAGTCTGGAATGAGACAGCCAGGGCGGGCGCGGCCGGTTGAGTGGGCAGGATGTGGTGGCAATGATACTACGCCTCCCTCGTGTTCAGGGAGTGGGGTGTGTTCACTCACAGAAACACCCGCTTCCTCTGCAAGGGGCCGCCCCAGCGCCACCGGCCTGGGGCTTGTCTGCACCACCCACACTCCTCCTCCTGAGGCAAGAAGTGTTCCCAGCTCAGTCACACAGGTGAGGGAAACTGAGGCTCACAGAGGTAAAACCACCTGCCCAGGGCAGCAAACACCGTCCCGATCAGGTCTGATTCTGACCACCCGCCCCCACTCCGTGCTTGATCAGGGCACATCTGGAGTCTGTTCAGCCCTTGGCTAGGTCCAGTGGGGGCCAAAAAAATGACCAAGGTGGGACTTCTGCTTCAGGTTCCTCTCTCCAGTTTGAGTGTGTGGGGGGGTGTGGAGGAGAGCCCTGGGGTTCCAACAGGCACAGCCTGGGGCTGGCTGCAGAGCTGAGAAGGGCCTGGACTAGAGTCTCTCGCAGGCCTGGTCCGCCCAGTGCCTGGGCCTACGCTGGTGAGGGTAACCTGTTCAGAGGGGTCACCCCCAGCTGCGCCCGTTTCCTCGTCCTCTGCCGTGTGATTCTGGACAAGTCACTGCCCCTCTCTGATGCGGTGTCAGGGGAGATCAGGAAAGAGGGTACAGGCACCAAATCCAGGGCTGATTTCCCAGGGGTGTGGGGAAAGGAGCCCCACCCCAACAGGAACCAGCGGGTGGTGACAGCCGCCTGCCTGCCCCCTGCAGGGGCGGGCTCCCTCCCACACGGCTCTTGCTGAGGATGAAGAGGGGAAGCCAGCACCAAGGTGTGGGCCTGGACTCTGGCAGCCTCGCTGTGGGACCTTGGACAAGCTCCTCGCTGCTTGCAGCCTCAGTTTCTTCACATACACGATGGGCACCATACCACACAGGGCTGCTGAGAGGCCACGGAATTATTTTAATTAAATGGGACAGGGTCTTGCTATGTTGCCCAGGCTGGTCTTAAACTCCTGGCCTCAAGCAATCCTCCTGCTTCAGCCTCCAGAGTAGCTGGGCTGTAGGCGTGCAGCACCACACGGGGCTAAAAAAAATTTTTTTTTTTTTGAGGCAGAGTCTCACACAGTCGCCAGGCTGGGGTGCAGTGGTGTGATTTGGGCTCACTGCAATCTCTGCCTCCTGGGTTTGAACGATTCCCCTGCCTCAGCCTCCCAAGTAGCTGGCACTACAGGCGCGCCACCACCATGCTCGGCTAATTTTTCATATTTTAGTCAAGAAGGGGTTTCACTATGTTGGCCAGGATGGTCTCTATATCCTGACCTCATGATCCGCTCGCCTTGGTCTCCCAAAGTTCTGGGATTACAGGCGTGAGCCACTGTGCCTGGTTTTGTTTTTGTTTTTGTTTTGAGAGGGAGTCTTGCTCTGTCCCCCAGGCTGGAGTGCAGTGGCATGATCTCGGCTCACTGCAACCTCAGCCTCCCGGGTTCAAGCAGTTTTCCTCTCAGCCTCCGGAGTAGCTGGGATTACTGGCACGCAGCACCATGCCCAGCTAATTTTTGTATTTTTAGTAGAGACAGGGTTTTACCATGTTGGTCAGGCTGGTCTCGAACTCCTGACCTCGTGATCGGCCCACCTCAGTTTTCCAAAGTGCTGGGATTACAGGTGTGAGCCACTGTGCCGGGCCTTACACTGGACTAATTTTTTAAAACTTTTTAGAGATGGGGTCTTGCTTTGTTGCTCATCTGGCCTCAAACTCCTGGACTTGAGTGATCCTCCCACCTCAGCCTCCTAAGTAGCTGAGACTACAGGCATGAGCTATTGCACCCGGCAAGTCTAGGGAACCAAATGCTTTTATTTTTATTTTTATTTTGAGACAGAGTCTTACTCTGTCACCCAGGCTGGAGTGCAGTGGCATGATCTCAGCTCACTGCAACCTGTGCCTCCTGGAGTCAACCGATTCTATTCCCTCAGTCTCCTGAGTAGCTAGGATTACAGATACCCACCACCACGCCCGGCTAATTTTTGTGTTTTAGTAGAGACAGGGTTTCACCATGTTGGTTAGGCTGGTCTCGAACTCCTGACCTCAAGCGATCCACCCACCTCAGACTCCCAAAGTGCTGGGATTACAGATGTGAGCCACCGCACCCAGCCCCCAAATGCTTTTAAAGTGCTTTGTGCAGAGTGGGGTGCAGTCACCCCAGGCTGGTATAATCTTTCCTCCATCTTCTCAGCGCCTAGTGAAGTCGGATTCTCTTTGAGGACAAGAGTCAACTGTTAGGACTCGATACACTCAGAGGCTCTCCCAGAGAGTGCCTGAAAGGGGACAAGGTGGGGTGGGGCGCTGCAGGGCGTGGGCCCCAGGTGTGGTGGAGAGGCCGGCAGCAGTTTCAGGTGGATGTGGGTTGGGGCTGGGATAGGGAAGGCAGCTAAAGCCAGGCGGCCTGGGCCCTTCCTTTCCCTGCCCAGCCCCAAGGAATCCCCACAGGGAGGGGCCCACTGGAGGGACCCGCCCAGGAGCTCAGGACTGCAGATGACCAGACACCCACAAAAGAGCAGTTCCAGTTCAGAAACAGACAATCGAGGCCAAGGCCAGATTCTCCCTCGCGCAGAGCCAGGAGGTCCCCATTGTTTCCAGGTCCATTTTTTCCCTCAATTTTTTTAGACTGTCATAAAAGACATGCAACTGAAAATTTACCGTCTTACCCATGTTCAAGGGTGCAGTTCAGTGGCATGAGGCACAATCACTGTTGTGCAGCCATCACCACCATACACAGAACTCTCTTCACCTTGTCAAACTGAAACCCCGCACCCCTTAAACACGACACTCCTTCCCCCCACCGCCTCCTGGCACCCCATCCCACTTCCTGTTTCTGTCAATCTGGCTCCTCTAGGGACCTCGTGTAAGTGGAATCATAAGGTATTTGTCCTTTTGTGACGGGCTCTATCACTTAACATAATGTCCTCAAGGCTCACCACGTTCTAACACATATGAGAATGTCCTTTTGTTAAGGCTTTTTTTTTTTTTTTTTTTTTTTTTGGGTGTCCATTTTATAACCAGGGAAACCGGCTCGGATACAGAAGTCTTCTGCCCAACTTCATACCGCGGGGAAGTGACAGAGGCGGCCTTCGAACCTGGCTGTGCAGTGGGCCCAGACAGGCAGTGACAGAGGCGGCCTTCGAACCTGGCTGTGCAGTGGGCCCAGACAGGCAGCACCTCCAGGGTGGGCCATTCAGATGGAGCAGAGCCCCGTGAGAGCCCTTCTTGGGGCGCGCCTGGGTGTGGTCGGAAATGCCGCGGAAGGGAAGGGAGCCTCTGAGTCGAGGGATGGGGGTGGCTGGGCTATCTCTGCCTTCTGGAAAGTGCCCTTGCTTATCGTCCCTGTGCTCGGCCCTCTCAGCTGGCGCTGCGTCCTGGCGGAGCTGTGGAACAGCTTCTCTCCCAGGGCCGCAGTTTCCCTGTCTAGAAAGGAGCAGCAAATCTGTTAAAGATGTGTCCATGTTGTGTAAAAAATGGACCAAGGGGTGGGTGGGCCCAGGCCTCTGCCCAGCCTGGACTCCTCCTTCCCCCTCAGCTGCCCACCCCCGCGTCAGACTGCTGGGCTGTGACTGCAGAGTTGCCGCCACCATCACAGACACCCCTTGTCCTCACTCTTCTGGCCTCCAGCTGGCAGAGACGGAGGGGACTACCCAGGAGCCAGGACGCCTTCCCCTCTCAGCACCTTGGTTCCCCATCGTAACATGGGGGAAGGTGACAAATGCCCTGCGGGCTCTCAGGACCCTCATGAAGATCACAGATATGGGGCTTCCCAAACGACCTGTGTGAGAGCCCAGGGGGGTGGAGAGCAAGCCCTCTACACGAGCTTGGAGGCAAGGGCCGGGTCAGGGCCAACCTGGCTCTGCTACTTGTGATGCTGGGCAGGTGACTTCGCCTCTCTGAGC
The DNA here is from genome assembly GCF_008728515.1 of Papio anubis. Taxonomy (NCBI): domain Eukaryota; kingdom Metazoa; phylum Chordata; class Mammalia; order Primates; family Cercopithecidae; genus Papio; species Papio anubis. Next base: position 98,466,352 of record NC_044988.1, on the reverse strand, counting down.
CTTAGTTACCCCATCTGTGAATGGGGCTAAAGATAGGCCCTGACTCAGAGGGCTGCTAAAAGGCCAGGGCCTGAAATACTCAACACATCCAGTGTGCCAGGACCAGTCAGAGCCTGCAGGTGGATGTGAACAGGAGGTAGAGAGCAAGAGAGGCCTGGCCCGGCCCTGCCAGAGCGACCCTGGCTTCAGGAGAGGCCTGGTGAGTGAAGGAAAAGTGTGTTCGAGAGTTAAGTTGGGAAATGGAAGAAGGAAAACCATCAGAGGACTCCGGGACACCTGGTAAAGATACAGTTAGGCGGGGCCTGGCACACAGTAGGTGGACAATAAGCACACCCTGGTTAAAGAAGCTACCAGACCAACTACTCGGGAGGCTAAGGCAGAAGAATCGCTTGAACCCGGGAGGCAGAGGTTGTGGTGAGCCGAGATCATGCCATCGCACTCCAGCCTGAGCAACAAGAAGAGTGAAACTTCCGTCTCAAAAAAAAAAGAAGAAGCTACTAGAGGCCAGATGCAGTGGCTCACACCTGTAATCTCAGCACTTTGGGAAGCCGAGGCAGGAGAATCACTTGAGCTCAGGAGTTGGAGACCAGCCTGGGCAACATAGCAAGATCCCATCTCTACAAAAAAATTAGCAGTGCATGTAGTTCTACCCACTCAGGAGGCTGAGGTGGGAATATTGCTTGAGCCTGGGAGGTCAAGGCTGCAGTGAGCTATGATTGCACCACTGCACTCCAGCCCTGAGTGACAGAGACTGTCTCAAAAAAAAAAAAAAAAGCAGCCATGAGAATGCAGTCGAGAGGGTCTGTTCAGTGGAATGAAGTAGCTCTTCATATACTGCCATTTAGGACAAAAGCAAGATACAAAATAATAAACAGCTGCTAATGGTGGCCTAGTGTCTCAGTAATCCCAGTACTTGGCAGGCCGAGTATGGGTGGATCACTTGAGGCCAGAGCTTGGAGACCAGCCCACAACATAGTGAAACCCCATCTCTACTAAAAATAAGCAAAATCAGGGCTGGAAAGCGTGGCTCACGCCTGTAATCCCAGCAGCACTTTGGGGAGGCTGGGAGGCGTGGTGGATCATGAGGTCAGGATAGAGACCATCCTGGCCTACATGGTGAAACCCTCTATCTCTACTAAAAATACAAAAAAATTGTAGGCCGGGCATGGTAGTGGCACCTGTAGTCCCAAGCTACTGGGAGGCTGGAGGCAGGAGGAATGCATGGAACCTGAGGGTGGAACTTGTGCAGTGAGATGGCTTCTACTCAAACCTAGCCTGGGCAGGACAGACAAGACTTGTCTCAAAAAAAAAAAAAAAAAATCAGCTGGGCGGCTGGTGGCACCTGCATCCCAGCTACTCCAGGAGGCTGGACGAGGAGAAACCCGGTTTGGAATCCAGGAGGTGGAGGCTGCAGTGAGCCAAGATAGCACCACTGCACGCCAGCCCGGCGATGTGCCAAAGACTCCGGCCTCAAAATAAAATGTAACAAAAGGCCAGGTGCATGCAGGCTCAATGCCTGTAATCCCAGCACTTTGGGAGGCCAAGGCAAGTGGAATCACGAGGTCAGGAGGATCGAGACTCATCCTGGCTAACGCATTGAAACCCTGTTCCTACTTCAAAAGATACAAAAAAAATTAGCCGGCAATGGTAGTGGGAGCACCTGGGTAGTCCCAGCCACTCAGGAGGCTGAGACGGAGAATGGTGTGGAACCTGGGGAGGCGGAGCTTCAGCAGTGAGCCACGAGACTCCACCACTGCACTCCAGCCTGGGCAACAGAGTGAGACTCCATCTCAAAAAAAAAAAAAAACGAAAAAAAAAAGACTTATTAAATGATCAGATAAGGGAATACTATGTAATCCCAAGGGTGTGTTAGAGCAAAACGCTTGATAACAAGAGGAAATGTTCAAAGTATGTTAAATCTAAAATGTAGGTAACCCCTCTGCCATAAATTACACGCACACACACTGAACAATCTTAGAAGTGAGATTAGACTTCTGTTTATTATCCTTTTTCACCCCAAACTTATCTTTTTCTTTCTTTTTTTTTTTTTTGAGACAGAGTCTCACTCTGTCATCCAAGCTGGAGTGCAATGTCGTAAGCCACCGCGCCTGGCCTCTATTTTTTTATTATAAGCATTTGTTACTCATAATTAAGAAAAAACATTATTTTGTCGGGCGTGGAGGTGCATACCTGTAATCCCAGCACTTTGGAAGGCCGAGACAGGTGGATCACCTAAGGACAGGAGTTTGAGACTAGTCTGACTAACATGGTGAATACCCATCTCTACTAAATACAAAAAATTAGCCAGGCATGATGCCGGGTACCTGTAATCCCAGTTACTTGGGAGGCTGAGGCAGGACAATTGCTTGAACCCAGGAGGCGGAGATTGCAGTGAGCCGAGATCATGCCATTGCACCCCCAGGCTGGGCAACAAGAATAAAACTCTGTCTTAAAAAAAAAAAAAAAAAATTTTTTTTAAATCACTATCTCAAAGAATCAAGAATAGCTAAGACAGGCCATGTGTGGTGGCTCACGTCTGTAATCCCAGCACTTGAGGAGGCCGAGGTGGGCGGATCACCTGAGGCCAGGAGTTTGAGACCAGCCTGGCCAACATGGCGAAATCCTGTTCCTACTAAACATTCAAAAAATTAGCCAGGTGTGGTGGCAGGAGCCTGTAATCCCAGTTACTTGGGAGGCTGAGGCAGGAGAATGGCTTGAGCCAGGGAGGTGGAAGTTGCAATGAGCCGAAATCAGGCCACTGCACTCCAGACTGAGCAACAAGAGTGAAATTCTGTCTCAAAATGAAAAGAAAAATCAGAGACTATCTTAATGTCATTAAGACAGGAATATCTTACCACAAAGTGTATAAATCCTTATAGGAAACGTAATGTATTGATCACATTAAAGTTAAAACATACATCGAAAGACAATAATATACAAGTGAAGTAGCTTACAGACTAGAAGATTTCTTTTTCTTTCTTTTTTTTTTTTGAGAGGGAGTCTCGTGACTGTCGCTCTTGTGGCTGGGAGTGCAGTGGCCGGATCTCAGCTCACTGTAAGCTGCCTCCCTGGTTTACGCTATTTCTGCCTCAGCCTCCTGGAGTAGCTGGGACTACAGGCTCACTCCTCGGCCTGGCGGTTTTGTATTTTTTAGTGAGATGGGCTCTACCAGGTGTTAGCCAGGATGGTCTCATCTCCTGACCTCCTGATCTCGGCCTGTCTGGCTCTCCCAAAGTGTGCTGGGATTATGGGCTTGCTTCACGCCCGCCAGGAAGATTTATTTCTAAAGTTTAAAACTACAAAAAGATTAATATCTAGAATACAGCTGGACGCAATTGCTCATGCCAGTAATCCCAGCACTTAGGAAGGCTGAGGCAGGTGGATCATTTGAGGTCAGGAATTTGAGACCAACATGCTGGCCAACATGCTGAAAACCCATCTCTACTAAAAATACAAAAAAATTAGCTGGGCGTGGTGGCACATGCCTGTAGTCCCAGCTACTCAGGAGGCTGAGGTAGGAGAATCCCTTGAACTCAGGAGGTGGAGGCTGCAGTAAGCAGAGATCATACCACCACACTCCAGGCTGGGTGACAGAGTGAGACTCCGGCTCAAAAAAAAAAAAGAAAAAAGAAAAGAAAAAAGAAAAGATTAATATCCAGAATAAATACAAAAATCCTGCATATATAAGACAAAGACAATCCAATGAAGGGAAATGGCAAAATATATGCACAGGCAATTCACAGGGGAAAAATGCAAATGGAACTATGTATGAAATAATTCTTAGCCTTGCTAATAATCAAGGAAAGTAAATTAAAATAATCACATATCATTTTACTCCCCCAAATTGGCAAACATGATGAGCTCTTAGAGAAGGTAGGATGCACATACTCTACAACCCGCAACTCCTCTCCTCATTATTTATGCATCTTAGAGAGCTGCTGCACACAAAAGTGAGAAACCACACACAAGAATGCTCACTGAAGAATCGTTCGTAATAGCAAACAATCAGAAATGACCTACATATTCATCAACAGGAGAAAGAATACGTTGTTCTGATCATACAATGGAAATGCTTTAAATCAATTAAAGTTAATGAACTGTAGCAACATGTATCAATATGGATGAACTTCAAAAGCAATGTTAATCCAAAAAACAAGTTGTAGATGATGCATACATTATATAAAGTTTTCTACAAGGTGTATACCCAAGGATACTGAAGATACAAAAGCATGCATGGAAAGTCTCCAAACCAAGATAATGATTGCATCTAGGGAGGGAAGAAAATGGGAAAGGGGCTTCAACTGTGCTTGGAATATCTTACTTAAGTGCATGCGCACATTCGAGTGTGGGTGAGCGGTGTGTGCATGCATGTGTGTGTGTGTGTGTGTGTATCTGAAACAATTACTGCAAAACACTGAAGTCTGACAAAGCTGAGTTCTTGATACGGATGTATCTGTTCTAGGTTTTATACTTTTCTTAAACCATTTCATCACAAAACTCACCGAAACAATCATGCATTCCTACCCTGCATAGCCAGTGCTCTCCCCAACCTCACACAGGCGAAGGCTCAGCAGGGAGCAGCAGCTACTGCATCTTACCGGGTTACCAGAGCAGCGGAGGCGGCTCCTCCTTCCAGCTGCTGCTCCTCGGCCCCTCAGGACTCTGCAGATCTCATAAGCACTCCCTACCTGGTCCTGCCTTGCTCCCAGGGAGATGTAGAAGTGGGTATCGTGCAGAACAGACCCTTCCCACAAGGCAGCTCAAGCAGGTGCCTTGGACAAATGAGACCAGGTTCCTGGCTAGGGCCAGGGCATCCCTGTGCCTGGGAGTTAAATGAGTAAACCAGAGAGCCCCAGCCTTCCCTCAGGCACAGGTGGATCTCAGGGAGCAGAGAGAGCAAGAGACTTGAAGTTTGGGACATGTGGGTCCAAATCCAGCTCCAGCAAGAAATAATTCTGTGACCCCAGGCAAATTGTTTAGCCTAAGCCTCTGCTTTTACAATTTCTTTTGTTTTGTTTTTATATTTTTGGAGACAGAGTCTTGCTCCACTCCGTGGTCCAGGCTGGAGTGCAGTGGCAAGGTCTTGGCTCACTGCAACCTCCACTTCCCAGGTTCAAGCGATTCTCCCACCTCAGCCTCCCGAGCTTCTACAATTTTAAACCAGGAATAACGCCACCTTCCTTGTAGACGTGTATGCAGTGACCCAAAAGACGTCTAAGAGCTATGAAGCATAAAAGAATGTTGCTGAGCAGTACATAAAATCTGTGAAAGAAGCCAGTCATAAAAGGCAAATACTCGGATTTCACTTATTCACCTAAGTGAATACACAGAAAGCAGAAGGGATACCAGGCCCTGGGGGAGTAGGAAATGGGGAGTGAGCATTTAATAGGTGCAGAGAGTTTCAGTTTTGCAAGATGAAAACAGCTCTGGAGATGGGTGGCAGTGATGGATGCACAACATGAATGTACTTAATACCACTGAAGTGTACACTTACAAATGGTTAAGATGGTAAATTTTATGTCATGTGTATTTCACCACAATAAAAAAAAATTAGGAAATATGATCTTTTTTTTTTGAGGTAGAGTCTCACTCTGTCCCCCAGGCTGGCGTACAGTGGTGTGGTCTTGGCTCACTGCAACCTCTACCTCCTGGGCTCAAGCGATTCTCCTGTTTCAGCCTCCCAAGTAGCTGGGACTACAGGTGTGCGCCACCATTCCTGGCTAATTTTTGTATTTTTAATAGAGACGGGGTTTTGCCATGTTGCCCACGGTGGTCTCAAACTCCTGACCTCAAGTGATTCACCTGCCTTGGTGTCCCAAAGTGCTGGGATTACAGGTGTCAGCCACTGCACCTGGCCTGTTACTGGTATAATTTTTGAGATAGAGTCTTGCCTTGTGCCCCAGGCTGGAGCGCAGCATGCATCTCGCTCACTGCAAGCTCACTTCCTGTAAGTTCATCATCATTTTCCTTGCCTCAGCCTCCCCAGTAGCTGGGACTACTATAGGGCGCCTCAGCCACTCAGCCTCCCAGCTAATTTTCTTGTATTTTAGTAGAGACGGGTTTCACCATGTTAGCCATGATGGTCTCATCTCCTGACTCGTGATCTCACCCATCTCGGCCTCCCAAAGTGCTGGGATTAGCAGGTTTGACAATCGCGACCGCCAATTTTTGAGACAGAGTCTCGGGCCTGTCGCCCAGGCTGAGCGAATGGCACAATCTCTGCTCACTGCAAGCTCCGCCTCCCAGGTTCAGGCCATTCTTCCGCCTCTGCCCTTCCCAAGTAGCTGGGACTACAGCAGGCCAGCCTCTGCCACCATGCCCAGCTAACTTTTTGTATTTTTAGTAGAGACGGGATTTCATCGGTTAGCCAGATGGTCTCACCTCTCTGACTCATGATCCACTCCGCCTCAGCCTCCCAAAGTGCTGGGATTACAGGCGTGAGCCACCGCTACCAGCAATTTTTGAGACGAGTTCAGCCTCTGTAGTCCAGGCTGATGCACGATCTCAGCTCACTGCAGGCCCGGTCCCTGTTCACGCCTCATTCTCCGGCCTCAGCCTCCCGAGTAGCTGGGACTACAGGCGCCCGCCACCTCGCCCGGCTAGTTTTTTGTATTTCTTAGTAGAGACGGGGTTTCACCGTGTTAGCCAGGATGGTCTCGATCTCCTGACCTCGTGATCCACCCATCTCGGCCTCCCAAAGTGCTGGGATTACAGGCTTGAGCCACCGCGCCCGGCCCCAGCAATTTTTTAAAACAAGAATGATGGCTGGGCACGGTGGCTCACGCCTGTAATCCCAGCACTTTGGGAGGCCAAGGTGGGTGAATTACTTGAGGTCAGGAGTTTGAGACCAGCCTGGCCAACGTGGCGAAACCCCATCTCTACTAAAAATACAAAACAATTAGCTGGGCATGGTAGCATACACCTGTAGTCCCAGCTACTCAGCAGGCTGAGGCAGGAGAATCGATTGAACTTGGGAAGCGCAGGTTGCAGTGGACTGAGACTGCGCTGCTATACTCCTGCCTGGGTGACAGAGTGAGACTCTGTCTCAAAAAATAAAATTGTATCAATAACAAACTTATTACTGTGTACAGAAAAAAATTTAGAAAGCTATGCATAGAACTGTATATAGTTAAGTCTACACGTGGTAAGACTGTAGAGGGCTATCTATATTACACATTCTTCCATTATTTAAATCTGGTACGTTTATGAGTTGAAAAACTACTTGAAAATAAATCAAAAGACCTTCCTCACTGTGTGGTTTCTCAGGATGATAAAAGAATTTATGAGTAGCTGCCATCCGTATATTAGAAACAGGTCAGCCTCATCCTGCCTGCCCTACCTCATAACACTCACTCTCAGCAGCTTGTAGTCCTCACCTCCTGGGAGCAGAGCAGGGAGGAGCTCAGACCCCAGAGCCAGGCAACTCAAAAATCCAACCCCACCACTGCCTCAATGGGGCCTCAGAGCCTCTGTGTCCTCAATGGCAAGACGGAAATATTACATTCTAAAATATTACAGCCTAAAATGGGTTATAGCTGTGAAATGGGTTATCGTGAGAAATAAAAGTAAGGCATCATATGTCAAGACAACACCGGACACACGCAGGCTGTCGTTCCACGGTCCCACCTGCCATCGCAGATGACCCTCCCAGAATTCAGTGGGGACTGACCTGGGTGAGGGTCGAGCCTCAAGCACCATGTCTCTGAGCAGGGGCCAGACCACTCGGAGACCCCCAGGACCCCCTAAGACTCGCTGGGACTCGCAGAACCTCGAACACTTGGAGACCCTCCCAGGCTCAGGACCTCCGTGTGGCAGAGTTGGCCATCTGCTTTCAGAGCCAGTCCTTAGCTTCAGCCCCAGTCCACATCCCCTGGATGCTTCTCGAAGACAGGGAAAGGAGTCAAGAAATGACAAGCTGCTCACTCTGTCCCAGAGAGAGACACCCCCCAGCATGCACCAGACCCCATGAGGGCCCACGGGGATTTGGCGTGGCTCCCACACCTGGGCGGCAGGCAGGCGGGCTGCGGGTAAACAGGGCACAGAGAGCCTTTTGTGAAAGCACAAACAAGGCTGAGCCGGGAAAACTTCCCAGGCAGGAGGGAAGGCGGGAGGCTGGCACCCCTCCTGTACCGGAGATGGGAAGGCTGGCCCTCCAGTGCTCTCCCAGGGAGCAGGAAGGGGCCGCTCTCAACAGGCCCTGTCCCGGGAGGCTTCCAAGCCTGTGGATCTGTTCCCACCACGGGCCATGAGTCATGTGCTTCCCCCATCCCAGAGCCAGAGGGGGAGGAGAGGTCTCAGCCTCCACCCTCCCCAGGGCGGCCACTGCCCTGGAGGCCCCCACACCCAGCTGGGGTGAGTCAGAGGCTGCTAGCTGGGGGTGCTGCCTGGCTTGGGATTCACCCTGTGTAGAAGGGCACACCCTCACTTCCTGGGGAGAGGAAGAGGGGAGATGCCAGGGCTGGATGGGGAGGGGAGCACGGGTCAGTTCCAAACTGTTCTCACCTGCGCTGGGCCCCCAACCAGGTTCATCCTCACGCCAACTTGTAAGGGCATGGCCCGCCTTCTAGGGTGAAAGGCGACAGGCGAGGGACACCCACCTGGGCTTCTCCCAGCAGCTCCAGAGCCAAGCACAGAGAGGAAGCAGGTGGGGCTGGAGGTGCAGCCTCAGGACCTGCCCTCACCCTGCTAGGCTGGGGCAGGAGCACCCAGTTACTGACTGTCAGCTAAGTGTCCTTGCCCCATCTCCCAACCTTCATGCAAAGCCGCAAGGTGGCACCCACCTCACCACGAGACCGTGAGAAAGTCCCTTCACCTAGCTAGGCTCTAGTTTCCTCATCCGTAAAATAGGCTGACAAGTCTATTGCTCGAAGGGTTGTGATGAGGACAGAAGGAGACAGTCCATATAAAGCTTTTGGACTAGTGCTTGCCACACAGTAAGGCTCTGGAAGCTTCGCTGGTGTTATTATTATGGAAGAGTTTATCAGTCCTTTCATGGGTGTGATGTCTGAGGCCCAGAGAAGTTTGGTAACCTGCCCAAGGCCGCTAGGGCTAGGAAGAGCTGGGAAGACGCACCCCAAGCCTGATTTTCCATTGTGCCAACCTGCCTCGAAGGCAAGTGGGCCTCCTGGACCCGCCTGGGACCCAGGCCCTTGAAGATAATTCTTGAGACAAGACCCTCTTTTCCCTAGGGGTACATGGAAGCCAGGGCTCTACAGGGAACCCTATCAGGCCATACTCAGATGGCTCTGGTCTCACAGGTACCGCTATAAGGAAGCTCTGGAAGGGAGCCTAGCTCTGGGTTTAGGGCCAGAAGGCAGTGTTAGGTCTGGGCCCTGGGGTCAGAGGGGCCTGGAAGGCAAGCCATTTTAATGTTTTTTGAGACAGGATCTTGCTCTGTCGCCCAGGCTGGAGTGCAATGGTGCGATCACGGCTCACTGCAACCTTGAACTCCTTGGCTCAAGCAATCCTTCAGCCTCAGTCTCCGAGTAGCTGAAACTATACGCATCTGCCACCATACCTGGCTATTTTAAAAAATATTTTGTAGAGCTAGGTTGTTACGTTGCCCAGGCTGGTCTTGAACTCCTGGGCTCAAGCAGTCCTCCAGTCTCAGCCTCTACGCAGCTGAAACTACATGCACATGCCACCACACCTGGCTAATTTTTTTTTTTTTTAGACGGGGTCTCACTCTGTCGCCCAGACTAGAATGCAGTGGCACAATCTTGGCTCATTGCAATCTTCACCTCCCAGGTTCAAGCGTTTCTCCTGCCTCAGCCTCCCAAGTAGCTGGGATTACAGGTGCATGCCACCATACCCAGCTGATTTTTGTATTTTTTAGTAGAGATGGGGTTTCTCCATGTTGGCCAGGCTGGTTTTGAACTCCTGACCTCAGGTGATCTACCCGCCTCGGCCTCCCAAAGTGCTGGGATTACAAGCGTGAGCCACTGCACCCGGACTAATATTTTTTATTTTTGTAGAGACAGGTCATTATGTTGCCCAGGCTGGTCTGGAACTCCTGGGCTCAAGCAATCCTCCCACCTCAGCCTCCCAAAGTGCTGGGATTACAGGTAGGAACCACCACGTCCAGCCAACACTCATATTTGCACATGGAGTCATGGCCACACATGGTTTACAGGACTTAACCTGTTACGAACACCAGCACTGCCTTCTTAGACAGGTTATGAAATGTGGCTACCAGTACCCTAGAGAGGCAGCAGATGCATCTTCTGTTGGGATCCCGGGGGACTGGGCACTGGCCAAGCCCTAGGCAGGTCAGGCGGAGGACTGGAGGGTCTGACAGAGGGTGAGTTGCCTGGTACCTGACTCTCTGGGCTAGAAGGGGGTTACCCCCAGTGATCCTGACCCATGGAGTCAGCTGGGAGATGCGAGGTGTCCTGCAGGGCCAGGATTCCCACCCACCACCCCCGCTGCTGGCCAGTGCGTTTGTCATGCTGACCGTCAGAGGGCGCAGGTTTGGCAGATGCACTCTGAGGGCGTCCAGGTAGCATGTGAAAGCTGTGGAATTTTACAGCCACTTTTACTCCAGTGGAACATCGCTCTAGGCGTGAGGCTTAGATTGCAGCAAGCAATTTAATTTTGAGGTTTTAAGCCCTCAAGAGACGTTTAGATGTAGACGAACTTGCTGCGAGACGCAGGACGCAACAGAAATGCATCTGGAAGACGGCAGGGAACATTTGTGGCCGGGAGTAAAAGCCCTTCTAGAAACCTCAGCCCCACACACCCTTGAGGAGGGAAGCTTAAGCCCCTCGCCTTCCCAACACACACACACACACACACACACACACACACACAAAATGAAGCCACTAAAAAACAACTGTCTGGCCGAGTGCGGTGGCTCATGCCTATAATCCCAGCACTTTGGGAGGCCGAGGCGGGTGGATCACCTGAGGTCAGGAGTTCAAGACCAGCCTGACCAACATGGTAAAACCCCGTCTCTACTAAAAATACAAAAATTAGCCGGGCGTGGTGGTGCACACCTGTAATCCCAGCTACTTGGGAGGCTGAGACAGGAGAATCGCTTGAACCCAGGAGGCAGAGGCTGCAGTAAGCCAAGATGGCACCATTGCACTCCAGGCTGGGAAACAGAACGGGACTCCATCTCAAAAAAATAAAAATAAATTTAAAAAAATAGGCCAGGCGTGGTGGCTCACGGCTGTAGTCTCGGAACTTTGGGAGGCCAAGGCGGGTGGATCACAAGGTCAGGAGAACGAGACCAGCCATGGCCAATATGGTGAAACCCCATCCCTACTAAAAATACAAAAATTAGCCAGGTGTGGTGGCGGGCGCCTGTAGTCCCAGCTACTCAGGAGGCTGAGGCAGGAGAATGGCGTGAACCAGGGAGGTAGAGGTTGCAGTGAGCCGAGATCCGGCCACCGCACTCCAGCCTGGGCGACAGAGTGAGACTCCGTCTCAAAAAAAAAAAAAAAATTAATTAATTAAAAAAGTAAAAAAAAATACCAACTGTCCAGTCCCAGTCCTGTGGGGAGCTCAGCCCTGCATCCACACCAAGGGCATGAGTTCTGCGGTAAACGACGGGGACTAAGGCTGAAAGAGTGGCCTCTGGTCAGTGTTTCTCAGCATTGTTTGTAGCCCACCAGCCTCACAACTGCTGGGGAGGCATCTTCAAAGCGCAAATTCCTGGGGCCAACCTTCCCGGGCAGACTCTGCAGGTCTGTGGTGGTGGGCTCAGGGGAACAGCATTTTAAACAAGCTCCCAGGTGACTCTGAAGGCCCCCAAAAGCCTGGGAACCTGAGAAAAAGGAGCAATGGAGAGTGAAGCAGAAAGAGCCCCGGCTGCCAAGTCATACCAACCTGGGTTCAAGCACTGGCTTTGCCACATGTACACTGTATAACTTTGGGCCAGAGACCTCATCCCTCTGGGCCTTGGTCTGTAAAATGGTAAAGCAACCTCACACACAAGGCTGTGGCGAAGGTAAGATGGGCAAATTCGTGCAGCATCCCAGCATGCGGCTTAGCACTGAGACACGGTGCTGAGGATGACCACGCACTGTAAAGGTGCTACTGCAGGAAGGAGGAGAAGCCGGAGATGCCGAGCACCATCTGTGGAGCGGCCAGCTCCGCGGCTCTCTCCCAAGCAGTGCATGGGAAAGAAAAGAGACTCCTAGGGTAGAATGGAGGAAGTGACATGGGGGAGGGACAGCGACAGGACAGTGAGCCTGAAAAACACAGGTGAGATGTCAGGAGCTCCAGCACAGACCTCACTCCCAGCGCGATCCTGCCAGACGCTCTGGCAGCCCCACAAAATGAGGCCGCCACGCCTGTACACTCTCCTTGCCCAAACCCTTCCTGAGGTCAGCTATACCCCAAAAGAGAGCATCTTTGGACCCAGGTAGCAGGGTGGACCCTCCTCCTGCTCCTCACCTGCCCACTCTCAGAACTAAAACTTGAAAGGAGCATGCCAAAAGGACCACAACCAACACTTTCTCCAGAGACAGCAAGGGTAAACTGAGTCAGGGTCTGCCTGTTCCTTCCTGTCCCCGGGAAGGGCCGGGCTCAGGAGAACAATGGCTCAGACTCAATTTGTCTCAGCTTGATTCATGTGTGTCCCCTGAACCCAGGCAGTGGGTGGAGGCCAAGACCCCTCAGGCGGGCCCATGCGGTTCACTCCACACCATCCTTGGCAAGGAGGAGGAATTATGATCTGACAAGCAGGACATGCTGCTTCCTGCTTAGCGCTGCCCAGCATGAAAGACTACAGTTCAGGCCTCCCCTCTCTCCAGGGGACAGAGTTCCTCAAAACCAACAGGAAACTCCTACAGGGCAGAGCCAGGAGTTGGCTGACCTTGTCCCATAAACAGGAGAGTGGACACAATCACACACCAGGCACTTCCCACCTCCCTCTGCTGCTGTAAATGCCCAAACAGCTCAAAACTCTCAGCATGTGAGGGGGAGGGGCCGGGGGGGTCTCGGGGGTGTGCATTCTGCCAGGACCACACACAACTCTATCTACCTCTTGCATGGGAAAGAGGTCCAGGGGATATCATTAAATGAAACAAAAGCAAGCTGTGAATCAGCAACTCAAACATGACCAGATTCATATAAAAATAAGCAAATGGTAATAACAGATGTGGAAGAGTATATCCCTTCCCATTCACACCTCTGAAGATGGGAATCAGCGGAGCCTCATTTCCTAGATGACATTAAAGATCCAAACAGGCCTGGCATGGTGGCTCACACCCGTAATCCCAGCACTTTGGGAGGCCAAGGTAGGAGGATCTCTTGAACCCAGGAGTTCGAGACCAGCCTGGGCAATGTAAGGCTCTATCTCCACAATAAATAAATAAAATTAGCTGGGCACAGTGGTGCATACCTGTAGTCCCAGCTACTTAGGAGGCTGAGGCAGGAGGATCACCGGAGCCTTGGAGATCGAGGCTGAATCATGATGGTGCCACTGCACTCCAGCCTGGGCAACAGAGTGAGACCCTGTCCCCCAAAAATAGCCAAACAGTATAAAAACATACAATGAATATGCAACTATGTTGGTAATGACAAAAAAAAAAAATTACTATTTCTTTTAAAATCCAGGCTGGGAGACTCAGGCCTTTCTTCACACAAAAAACTGAGGTGAGACGTAAAGGCAGGGAGGCCTCAGGGCAGAGAACGAAGGGCCCTGGCCCAGGATTCCAGGGTCTGGATTCAAGCCGCATGTCCTTGCCTTCTTTACAGATGAGTCTGGGCAAGTTGCTTCCTCACTCTGATCCTCAGTTTCCACATCTGTAAACTGGAGATAATGGCCACTGCCTGAGCATCCTCAAATGGTCAAATGAGATCACCGACCTGAGTATGTTTGGAAAATTATACAGCCGTCTATACATACACCAGCTATGACTCACGACCACCTTCTAGGACATGCACTCTGCCAACTGCCTGCTCTATGTCAACATATTTAATCCTCCACATGCTCTCAAGGGACTCTCCTGCCTCTGGGAACTGTTTTCCAAAGCACAGGCCAAGGAATCCGAGTCCCCAAAGATGTCTACACAATCAAATAAGTGTGGGGAAACATGAGTCGCTAGCTCCCTTATCGTGGTCAGCTCAATCCATTCAAGGCTCTGATAAGTCCTACAGCAAGGATAACAAGAAGTCTTTGTTTCCCGGAATGAACACTGTGACCGAAGAAACTGGTGTCTCATGGAGCACACTTGGGAAACGTGGTTCACGCTTTTTTGGGAAATGTGGTCATGAGGCTGCATTAGCAAAACCCAGACTGATAAGATCTGGGGTGAGGGAGCAAAAACAGAGGTTTGCAATGAAACAACTCAGCAGTCAATGAATGCAGCAAGCAGACATTACTCAGCGGGAGAAGGAAGAAGACAGTAATTCTGCTGTCTGCCACTCTGCCCTGAACCTACAGTAAGAAGAGCAAAGGACTGTGGGGACAGAGATGCTACCCTTTGTTCCCCAAGCTGGGAAGGGCACTTGACTGGAGCTGGAGCTGGCCGGGAAGGAGAGGGGCCCAGTCCTTACCCCAAGGACGGCTCTGCTATCTGCGCGTCGGCTGTCGGTGCTGAGGCTGGCCCGCGTCTGCCCGGGCAGGGTCCTGGCATTCCTTTTGCTCCATGGACGCTGCCTCCCTACAAGGAAGCGAGAGCTGCCGTCAGCAGGCACATGTGTGACTGTCGCAGTTACCTGCCGCACTGCCAGCACTTCCTGAGAGCCTGCTTGGTAGCAGGCCCTTGGCTGGGCTCTGGGGTGACAAAAGAGGTTTTTTTTGAGACAAGAGTCACACTCTGTCACCCAGGCTGGAGTACAGTGGTGCAATCTCGGTTCACTGCAACCTCCGCCTCCCGCATTCAAGTGAGTCTCCTGCCTCAGCCTCCTGAGTAGATGGGATTTCAGGCACGCACCACCAAGTCTGGCTAATTTTTGTATTTTTAGTAGAGACAGGGTTTCCCCATGTTGGCCAGGCTGCTCTCGAACTCCTGATCTCCAGCGATCTGCCCACCTCAGCCTCTCAAAGTAATGGGATTATAGGCATGAGCCACCGCACCTGGTGGACAAGAGAGGTTCTGACAGAGCACGTCCCTCCAGAACCTGGTCGACTGAGGAGGTGCCAAGTCAGTAGCGATGGTCTGAGACCTCAGAGCTCTGCTGCGGGGGAGCCAGGAGAAGCGCTAGACCCAGACTAGTCGGGTCAGGGAAGGCTTTCTGGAGGAGGAGTTGTCTGAGTTGACTCCTAAGAGTAGGAGCTGGAAAAAGAACATTCCAGGCAGGAGGAACAGCACACCTTTACCTGGAGGAGAGAAGACATGGCATCCGGAGAAGGCTTCAGGGCTCGACATGGCGAGATCCAGAGCCAGAGAGGGGAAGTGGCAAGAGATGAGCCACAGCGGGGTGGCTGGGTCAACCAGCCTCTGCCCAGACTCCAACTTAAACACCAAATCAACCCATCACCTCCGACAGTCAACCAGTCTCCAGTGAGCATCTACTCTGTATGCACCAGACACTGTGCAGAACTGTGCATGGGGGTGGCAGGGTGGGGAAAGAGGTGTGATTACCACAATACACGGGTTTCAGGGAGCCGGGAGCTTAGGAGAGTGGCCCAGCCACCAGAGAGAGCCAAAGGATCAGCAGGAGTTACCCAGGAAGGAGGAGGGCGGGGGCAGACAAAGACACCTGGACTGATCTAGGAGGGATGGCTGTTTTTCCAACATTTCTACCACTGGGTATTTATTTACTACACTGACTAAGTTCCAGGCACTGTGCTGGGAGGACAGACATGGAAGATGGTCATGGGAAGTAGGTCAACAACCCCGCAATTCCACATGGGGTGGGGGGGTGACTAGGCAGTAAAGCACCTACAGCTATATAGGCACAGAGGCCATCCAAGCCAACCTCTACCTCACTCTACCCTCCGTGTCAAGGATGAGGCACCCACTGAGGCTGTGTGGTCCAATCACCTGCCCATGGCAGAGTCAGGTCCAGAACTTGGGCCCCTGGACTCCGTCACTAATGATTCTAGTCCCTCCTCTTCCAGAAAGCATACCCTGACCACCCGCTACATACCCACCCCGAGCTAATTCCTTCTTCCTCTGGGCTGCTACTGTAATATTTCCATTAATATGGTGGCCATAGTGTATCAGAACTTATGTGTCTTCCGGTCTGCCTCTCCTCCCAGACTGCAGTTCTCAGGAGGACAGGGATGTTTTCCCAGCTACCCCAGGCCCCAGACGGGCACTTTCTAAAGAATGGCTGAATGAGTGAATGAATGAATGAATGAGTCAAGGCATGGAGAGACCGTGTGCTGGGCTCTAGAGCCCCACATCCATCCCACCTGAATCTCCAAGAGGTCTTGGCCCATCAGTGTGTGCCTCAGTTTCTCCATGTGAAAACCTAGAATCACCTCTACTCGAAGAGGAGGAAGTCAGGAACCAGGATGATTTCCTTCCAACTCCTACAGGCAAGGTCCAGGCCAAACCAGGCAGCAACCCAGGGTCTGGCCACTTCCCTGAGTTCTGACCCACGGGAGTGATCCCCAGGATCCCCTACAGTTCAGAATGGCCACTCAGAGTTTGCAAAGGAAATGGTTTCCTGGTGGGTGTGCCTATGGGATGGAGAACCACCACATCTAGTCAAGTTCTGGGGGGAAGTCATGAACATTTCCTGCGCCCCCTGCTCTGTTTTTTTTTTTGTTTTTATGAGACTGAGTTTTGTTCTTCTTGCCCAAGCTGGAATACAATGGTGTGATCTCGGCTCACTGCAACCTCTGCCTCCTGGGTTCAAGCAATTCTCCTGCCTCAGCCTCCCGAGTAGTGGGGATTACGGGCGCGCAGCACCATGCCTGGCTAATTTTTTGTATTTTTAGTAGAGACAGGGTTTCACCATGTTGGCCAGGCTGGTCTCAAACTCCTGACCTCGTTATCTGCCCACTTCAGCCTCCCAAAGTGCTGGGATTACAGGTGTGAGCCACCACGCCCGGCCCTGCGCCCCCTGTTCTATACCCTATGGTCCCTAGAAGGCAGGGGGCATGAGACCCCATGCCAAAGCCCTGAGACCAGGAAAACAAGGAAGCAGAGACCAGTCACCCAGTCACTCATCTCTGTCATGTCCACAACAGCCTCCTCCAGCACAGGTCATCTGTCCTTGCCTCCCTTCATGAGCCAGAGGAAGACTTGACCTTCACGGAAGCTACATCAGTGAGACTGAGCAATCAGCACTGCCCAGCCTCTCTGAACAAACTCCCACTCCCCCATCCCCTCCACAGGAAGTATCAGCAACAGCTGATCTCCTCCCCCTTCTCACAGTCTGTCTGCCAGGTGGTCTGCTCCAAAGGGCAGAATACAGTTTGGCAGGGGTTAAGAGTACTACCAACAGAAGAGGTGGAAGAGACCCTTGGGAACTTCGGGCTCCCCCAGTTCCCTTCCTCTCACCGGGTGCTCTCCCTCCACACCTCATTCTCAAAAGGCTTCCTGAGGTAGGGCAGGGGAAAAGGAGTCAGTGGAAGTGTGGCTCACGCAGGAACCACCCACCCTTCCAGCCAACTCTCCATCAGGAGGCGGCTACCAGACAACCCCTGACCCATCGCTCCTTCCCAAAAAAGGCAACAATCACAACAGCTGAGAACCCCGGTTCACTCCAGTCCAGATCAAGGGGAAGAAGCAGTCAGCGAAAGCAGCAGAATCATCACGAACTCCATGACCCCAGCTATGCCCCTTCAGCCTGGGAGCTCAGTTTGGTGGGTGTCCAGCTCACCTAGGGCTGGACCAGGCCCGGACCTCACTTGATCTGGCCCTCGGGGCCACCTGAATGCACAGGACTGGGACAGGGTCTGGGTTCTTAGATCCCGGACCGGTCTTCCCAGATATCCCATCCCAGACAGGCCCCAAGAGCCTAGCCGGGGATCCTGCCCCCAAGTCAGGGCACTGCCCCTATCGGGAACGAGAGGAAGGAGGGGTGCAAGGGAAGAGGAGGGGACCAGGAACTCAGGAGAAGACAACTACGGGAATCTCTGGAAAAGAAATGGCAAGGGGAGAGCCCACAAGTGGAACCTCTAGGAAGGGGAGAGTGTGTGTGGAGGGGTGAGGATCTGGGGGGACCCAGGGGATGACAAGGGGACATGGGGGAGCCGAGGCGGAAACTCCTGGTTTCTGGAGCACAAGGAGGCACAGGGGGGCCTGGGAGGGGGCTCGCGCGCCGCGGAGCCGGCAAGCGGTGGTGCCCCGGAGACCCCAGGCACTGGGGAGCCCAGAGGTAGGCCGAATACCGCGGGAGGTCCCCAGGGGGCCGGCCCCGGGACAGAGCCCCAGATGCCCCCGGGCGCCCGGGACCGGGCAGCTGGCCGAGGGCGTGTGTAAGTGGGTTTCAAGAGGTGACAGCTCGCGCCCCTTTCCACACCCCCTCCACTCACCTGGGCTCGCCGCGCACGGCCGCCCAGCAGGCAGCCCCAGGCCCCGGCCGCTCCGTCCCGCCGCCGGCCGCAGCGCTGCTCCGGCGCCTCCTTTTGTTTGTCCCTCACTGCACCACTCAGCCTCCTCCGCCCCGGAAGTGACGTCACCGCCAGGCGCGAACGCGGCGGCCAGGGCGTCGCCATCTTTATGAGGGGAACTCTAGCTGCGCCTTCACCCGCTCTCGCCCCCGCGCTACCGCCCTGTTGCTTCGGGGCGGAAGTAGCGGAGCCCGGGCTCGGCCCCCTTAAAGGGACAGGGACTGCTGCAACCTACCGGGTGTACTTGGGAACGAGAGGTGAAGCGGCCCAGGCGGGGGTGAGTAGCTGTGTCGGAGCGTCACTGCCCGGAGGTCAGGTGCCGAGGCTGGGAGGGCCTGCTAACGGTTCCGAGTTTGGTTGTGCTAGAGTGCTTAATGAGTTTAACGCTACTAAGGATAACGGAGTGGCTGCTCAGAATGATTGAGCCGCCCGCGGGAATCAACTGCGCGTGCTGCTCGCCGATCCTCGCTCGGACACTGGAGCTGGTCCTCTCTGCACCCAAATCCTCCTCCCACGACCGCTCCGGTGGAGATGGCACCCGAGACAACAGGGAATTCTGGGCAGATCTGGGGTTGGAACTGGGTCCCCAGGCTCCAGCTCTGCAGCTCCATGAATCCCCCTAGGTCCTCGAAAATTCCCTGGCTGATAACAGTAACGGCAACCAAATTAAAAAATAATCCATACAATGGAGTACTGTGCAGCCATTAAGACGAAAAATGTTTAATATGCACTAATATAGGGCGACTTCTAAGATACCTTAGGTTAGAAAAGGAAGCAACAGAAAAAACAGCGTTGATGGGTGCTGTCCGTCTTTGCGTAGAAGGACACGTGAGGGTGGGGGTATCTGCGGGTGTGCGCGCCAGCTGTCTGATAAGATGCATAAGAAGTTGTTAATTGCGGTTGTCTCCGACAGGAGAACTGGGATCCTGGGTACCTGGGCCAGGGCGAGAAATTTACTACCCTGTGCAGAGGTAGATAATTAAAAATAAGATGATGACGATAGTCACGGCTCCCATCCATCACGTGTTAAGCCAATGCCTGGTTTCACTTCTCCTGTTTGGAGGTCTTATTTTTCCCTTTTAATAGAAAAGAAAAGAACCTTAGAGGTTAACTTAGCAATATCATAGCCAGGGCCGGGCGCGGTGGCTCACGCCTGTAATCCCAGCACTTTGGGAGGCTGAGGCCGGCCGATCACGAGGTCAGGAGATCAAGACCATCCTGGCTAACAAGGTGAAATCCCATCTCTACTAAAAATATTAAAAAATTAGCCAGGCATAGTGGTGAGCGCCTGTAGTCCCAGCTACTCGGGAGGCTGAGGCAGGAGAATGGCGTGAACCCAGGAGGCAGAGCTTGCAGTGAGCGCAAATCGCACCACTGCACTCCAGCCTGGGCGACAGAGCGAGACTCCGTCTCAAAAAAAAAAAAAAAAAAAATCATAGCCAGGAAGTGGAGAAGCTGGAATTTGAACCCTGGACGATTTACACTGATGACCATGATCTAGCTTCCCCCCTCCACACTGAGAAGCTTTTTCTGTTGTCAGTCACGCAACACTCGTCTTGGGGCCTGGCACACAACAGGTGTCCAGTAACTATTTATTGACATGATGTGTAGTGTGAAAAGCAAATGTTGAAGGTCAGAGCCCAGGCTTAAAGTCCAGGGCTTGGGCACCTCTTTCCAACCTGTGGACTGTGGGCCTGCCAGGTACTCCATGGGCCTCCATGTCCCTGCCTGTAAAACGAACAACCAGAACCACAGTTGTAGACAGTGAATGTTCCCACGTATTACACTTTGTACTTTACACGCAGATAAGCCTCATTTTACAGATAAGTAAGTGAGGCACAGAGAGATTAAGAAAGTTGCCCGAAGGGGGCTCCTACAGGTCTCCCTCCCTCCCTAGGAAGACTGTTGGGCTTCTAGGCCTCTCCCTTAGCTTCCCAGGATCATCTGGGCTAATGCTTTGGGGACCTACGATGTGCTGAGTGAGCTGCCAGAGGCTGAGGATCTCTCGGAGAACAAGTCAAGCACATAGTTCCTGTCCTTGGAGTTGAGTGCCCCGGTGCTGAGTACCTTGAGGGCAGACATGTGGCTTAGCCTGGGTGGAGTCAGAAAGGGCTTCTCCAAGGAAGGGACTTTCAATGTGACTGGAAACTGTAGAATGTCCAGAAGGAGAAATGATGGGGCTGGAGACTCCAGGAGAGATGTGCTCCTACTCTGGACTTGGCCTTGGGGTCCACCAAGAAACTGAGGGTGACCAACAGGATTGGAGAATATGCAAGTTAGACCCATTTAGTCTGGCTTCAGCAGGAATCTTTCCTCCCGGAGAATGCCTCCATTAGGTGCCAACCACCAGAACTCCACACTAACCTTTCCAAGCTCCAAAGAGTAGGGCGCCTGATTTTATAATCCAGGTGGGGGCGATAAAGGAATGCAGAAGCGTTCGCAGCCATGAGGCAGTCACTGTAACTCCTGCCAGAAGAGACCTGGGGCCACATCCCAGTCCTGGATGGCACTACCAGTTCCCTGCAGAATTCCTTTTTTTCTTTTTTTTTGAGACGGAGTCTCGCTCTGTCGCCCAGGCTGGAGTGCAGTGGTGCAATCTCGCCTCGCTGCAAGCTCCGCCTCCCGGGTTGACACCATTCTCCTGCCTCAGCCTCCCAAGCAGCTGGGACTACAGGCACCCGCCACCACGCCCGGCTAATTTCTGGTATTTTTAGTAGAGAGGGGGTTTCACTGTGTTAGCCAGGGTGGTCTCGATCTCCTGACCTCGTGATCCGCCCACCTCGACCTCCCAAAGTGCTGGGATTACAGGGGTGGGCCACCGCGCCCGGCCTCCCTGCATAATTTCTAAAATGCTCATCCTGTGACCTCATTCCCCAGCTTGCAGCTGGGGGCCTCCTGGTGCTTTTCTGGGACTTCAAGTAAGTCATTTCCCCTCTCTGAGCCTCAGTTTGCCCACCTGTAAAGCTGATGCCACCTCCTCCGAGGCTCCTGCGAGGCTGTCTGTCTGCCTATCTCTTGTGGGTTCCTTCAATGTACGAAGCCGCCCTCAGGAGTGAGATTGTGGTTTTGGAATCTGGGTCCTGTGCCAGGGGGAATAAGTGGTGGGATACCTACTGTTTGTCTCACTCAGGTCTTCCTCCAACCCCTCCAGCCTGGAAACCTGCAGTCTGGACTCCAGAAGTCATTTCTCTCTCCTCTGCCAATTCCTAAGCCCAGGGGGACTGTGTCTGAGTGATGTGATTGTTAGATCTCCTTAGACAGGCTGTTCTCTCTAGGAAAACATTGGCTCAACAAATTGTCACCAAACATTTGTCTTCAGGGGATTCTGTTTTTTTTCTATCAAAAAAAAAATTGGATTAATTATATAATAAGAGATTCTTCATTTTGCTTGGTTACTAATTTTATGGAAAGCCTGGTAGGTTTAAATGTTAATAGCTTGTTGGCTGGGTGCGGTGGTTCACGCCTGTAATCCCAGCAATTTGGAAGGCCGAGATGGGACGATCGCTTGAGCTCAGGAGTTCAAGACCAAGCTGGGCAACTTGGTAAAACTCCATCTCTACCAAAAATACAAAAAGTAGCTGGGCGTGGTGGCACGTGCCTGTGGTCCCAGCTACTCTGGAGGCTGAGGTGCAAGAATCGCTTGAAACTGTGAGGCGGAGGTTGCAGTGAGCCAAGATTGTGCCACTGTGCTCCACCCTGGGCAATAGAGCAAGACTGTCTCAAAAACAAAAAAAAGTTAATAGCTTGTTGTCATTGACAGGTGGCTGAGCCAGGACCCACAGTATATTTTCTGTGGATTCTTGTCACCCCCATTGTACAGATAAGGAAGCTGAGCCTCCAAGAGGCTGCGGCCTGGCATGATCAAGGTCCCATAGCTAGTTTATGGTGGAGCTGGGACCATTTGATCCAAGTCCAAGGTTTGGTCCTCTGTGGTTATTCATGCTGTAGACTGGTCTTCCTGGGCATGGTATCCCCAGTCCTGTATGCCTTCTCTAGAGGTGCCATGATGTGTGTTGTCTCAGTAACTGGGAGTCTCCTGGCATTTTAAGCCCAGGGATGCTAAACATCCTTCAAGGCTCTGGATAGATCTCCCCAGTGAAGAACTGACTCACCTCAAATTCTAAGTGTGCCCCTGTTGAGAAGCTCCGAAACCGAATACTTGAGTGATGTGACGTGGGGCCAGCTTGGGAAGCCATGGTCACCTTACCTGCCCTTGTAAGCAGCCATACAAGGTGAAGTTGGACAAGATGTGGCTCCTGTCCCCAAGGGGCTGGTGGTCTCCTGTCAGCTGCATCACCCGCCTGAGAGGAGATTTCGGGGGACAGAATTTGGACTTTGGAAATAGGCAAACCAAGGTTTGAATCACAGCTGGAGTTCTCTAGGCTAAGTGAGTTTTCCTTGTTCTCCTTTTGAGCAAAATAGAGTAAATAATACCATCCTAATCAACTGTGATGAGGATTAGAGAATTTAGGCCGGGCGCGGTGGCTCAAGCCTGTAATCCCAGCACTTTGGGAGGCCGAGACGGGCGGATCACGAGGTCAGGAGATCGAGACCATCCTGGCCTGTGCAGTTTGAAACCCCGTCTCTACTAAAAACAAAAAAACTAGCCGAGAGGAGGCGGGGTGGTGAGCCTGTAGTCCCAGCTGCTAGGAGGCTGGAGACGGGAGGGGCCAGCTAAGCCGGGAGGCGGAGGCTTGCGTGAGCTGAGATCCGGCCACTGCACTCCAGCCTAGGTGACAGAGCTGAGGAGCCTCCGTCTCAAAAAAAAAAAAAAAAAAAAAAGAAATTTAGCATGGGGTTGGGGGCGGGGTCTCCAGGCACAGTGGAGAGCTCTCTGGGAGTTCAGCAAAGGGCCTGGAGTGGACTAGAAGCTGAGAGGAGAGCACAGGTGGAATGGAGGCCCTTCCAGGGGATTTCAGATTGGAGGGAGTAGCATGCCCAGGCAGGGAAACAACTTGAGTGAAAGGTGGGCAGCATTTATTGAAAAGCAAAGGGTGACTGGACATGGTGGTTTCAGCACCATAATTCCAGCAATTTAGGAGGCCAAGGCAGGCAGATCGCAGAGGCCAGAAGTTCAAGACCAGCCTGGCCAGCATAGAACTCAATCTCTACAAAAATGCAAAAATTAACCAGGCATGATGGTGGGTGCCTGTAATCCCATCACTTAGGAGGCTGGTGGGAGGAGGAATCCCACTTGAGCAGGAGGCTGGGGTTGCAGCAGCCAGGTGTGCCACTGCACTCAGACTGGGTTACAGGGTGGCAGAGAGAGACTCTGTCTCAAAAAGGGGCCCAGCATGGTGGCTCAGCCTGTAATCCCAGCACTTTGCCAGGAGGAGCCGAGGTGGAAGCGGATCCACAAGGTCAGGAGATTGAGACCATCCTGGAGACAATACAAGCTAGCACAGTGAAACTCTGTCTCTACTAAAAATACAAAAAAAAATTAGCCAGGGCATGGTGGGTGCCTGTAGTCCCAGCTGAAGGCGGGGAGAATGTGATGAACCTGGGAGGCCCGGGCTTCCAGTTAGCTGAGATAAGCGCCACTGCACTCCAGCCTGAAGTGACAGAACCAGACTCCATCTCAGTAAAAGAAAAAGAAACAGAATAAGAGGATGACTGGGTGTGAGTGTCTCAATGCCTATAATCAAGCTGTAATCCCAGGACTTTAGGGAGGCCAAGACAGGAGGGATCACTTGAGCCCAGGGTTCAAGACAGGCACAGACAACATAGGGAGGCTATACTCTATTTAAAAGTAGTGTTTCAGAGCCAGGGGTTAGAGGCATGCACCTGTAGTCCCAGCAGATACTCGGGAGGCTGGGGCAGGAGGATTGCTTCCAGCTCAGAAGGTTTAAGGCTACCCTAGGTGACAAAGGGAGACCTATCTCTAAAATGAAAAAAAAGAGTAAAGGGAGGGTGGAGGCCTAGTTACAGCCAGCTCAAGGCCAGGCCAGGGAGGAGCTGGACTGTCAGTGTCACCACAGGCTTCTGGGCAGGCTACCAGTCCAATAAGGGGTTGGGGTATATCCAGTGGCATAGCTGACATCAGCCCCTGGGTTATTGACATCAGCCCCTGGGGTGCATCAGTGGCATTCCGGCGGGCCCAAGATCATCCACCGCCTTTTAGATTAAAGCATGTAGCCAGTTGCCTTGGGCTGAGTGGAGGTGTGTTGGAGCAGGACACAGGCCACTGGCCCTCGGCCCCTGGCACAGCAGCCAGGGGAGGCCTCAGATCTTAGATGCCTGGGAGGCAGAGGTCCGGCACAGCTGTGGTCACACTGTGGTGCTGGGCTCTCGGTACCTGCCAGAGCACCTGGGCTGCCTCCCATTTGCAGCCAGTTCTCCCACACATTTTTTTTTTCTTTTTTGAGACAGAGTCTTGCTCTGTCACCTGGACAGCTATCAGAAGCTGGGTACCCAGTGACTCCAGTCTTGGCCCCTACAACCTCCGCCTCCGGGTTCAAGCACGCCTGCCTCCAGCCTCCTGAGTAGCTGGGACTACAGGTGCCCGCCACCACACCTGGCTAATTTTTGTATTTTTGTAGAGATGGGGTTTGCTATGTTGGCCGGGCTTGATCTCGAGCTCCTGACCTCAGGAGTGATCCACCTGCCTCGGCACCTCCCAAAGCGCTGGAGATTGCAAGGCGTGAGCCACCACGCCAGTGAGCCAAGGTCACATCACTGCACTGCAGCCTGGGCGACAGAGCAGGACTCCATCTCAAAAAACAAAAACCAAAAACAAAACCAAATTGAACATAGATGGAATAATGGAAGAAATAGCTAGCTGTGGGGATGTCAACTCTGCAGCTGTTCACTGTTTGGGAAACTTGGGATCTGCATCCAGAGAAACCTCACGAAGGCAAACTTATCAACATAAATGAGGAAAGTGGTTCTAAAGAAAAAGATAATGACCCAAAGGAAATAACACCAGCAAAATCTTCACATTAAAGGAACTCCCTGGGCCGAGCGCAGTGGCTCACGCCTGTAATCTCAGCACTTTGGGAGGCCGAGGTGGGCAGATCACTTGAGGTCAGGAGTTTGAGACCAGCCTGGCCAACATGGTGAAACCCCATCCCTAATAAAAATACAGAAATTAGCTGGGCATGGTGGTGTGTGCCTATAATCCCAGCTACTCAGGCGGCTGAGGCAGGAGAATCATTTGAACCTGGGAGGCAGAGATTGGAGTGAGCCAAGATTGCACCACTGCACTCCAGCCTGAGTGACAGAGCGAGACTCCTTCTCAAAAAACAAACAAAAAAAGAGACAGGACTATCTCACCACAAAATGTATAAAACAGGAACTCCCAGAGATATTTGACAACATTGAAAGCACAAAGGATGGCTAAGGATGACTTGTATTCACTAAGACATAGAAGATGTCAGGCGCAGTGGCTCACACCTGTAATCCCAGCACTTTGGGAGGCTAAGGCAGGATGATTACTTGATGCGAGGAGTTCAACATCAGCCTCAGCAACATAGTAAGACCCCCATCTCTACAAAAAATAAAAATAAAAAAAATAGCTGAGCATGGTGGTTTGTGCTTATTGTCTCAGCAACTCAGAAGAATGAGGTGGGAGGATTTCCTGAGTCCAGTAGGTTGAGGCTACAGTGAGCCGAGATCACACCACTGCACTCCAGCCTTGGCAACAAACATAGAAGAAATGCTCATTCTATATTGTAAATTAAACCACTGGAAGACTACAGCACTGTTCAGTTCAGAATATTCTTTTTTTTTTTTTTTTTGAGACGGAGATTTACTCTGTCACCTGGGCTGAAGTGCAGTGGTGCGATCTCCACTCACTGCAACCTCTGCCCCCCAGGTTGAAGCGGTTCTCCTGCCTCAGCCTTCCATGTAGCTGGGATTACAGGTGTGCATCACCACTTTTGGCTAATTTTTTTGCATGTTTGTTTTTGCAGGGGCAGTCTCGTTCTGGCGGTGCAGTGATGCTCACACATGGCTTCCTCATCTCCCGGTTTCAGGGATTATCCTGCCTCAGCCTCCAGTGGCTGGGATGGTTGGGTGCCCTGCCACACACAGCCTATTTTTTGTAATTTTAAGTAGGCAGTTTCACCATGTTGGCCAGCCTGGTCTCAAAAAGAGCTCTTGGCCTCAAATGACCTGCCTGCCGTGCTCCAAAGTGCTGGGATTGGTGAGCCACCGTGTCGGCCCCTTATTTCATGATAAATTTTTCCTTGATAAACTTTTATAAAGAGAAAACAGGCCGGGCGCGGTGGCTCCGGAAGCCATAATCCAGCACTGGAGGCAGCGTGGCGAATCGAATGGTCAGACCATCCTGGCTAACAACGGTGAAACAAATCTCTACTAAAAATACAAAAACTAGCGGCCCAGTGGCGAAGCCTATAATCCAGCCTCGAGAGAGGCTGGGCTGAAAATAAGCGTGAACCGGGGAGGGCACCACAGTGAGCTGAGATCTGGCCACTGCACTCCAGCCTGGGTGACAGAGCAACATCTCTGTCTCAAAAAAAGAAAGAAAACATCTTAATTTTCAATGTTTTTACAATATTAAATTGCAGTGTACTAAGTTCTTATTAGTTATATATTTTTTCATTTCCCTATACTTTTTTTTTTTAGAACCAGAGTCTCACTGTGTTGCCCAGGCTGGTCTCTGAGCTCAGTGATCTCCTTGGCCTCCAAAGTCCACAGGACTTCCCTGAGGCATGAGCTACCACACCTCGTTTTAACAGATGCTAGAGTTTTAAAGGTTGCAGAACAATTGTCTTATTATTTCTTTATCCAATATGCTTTCTCATTGATTATTAGAACCTATATTTTTAATTTCAGAGTATCGTTTTTCTTTGTTTGTTGGCAGGAGTCTCACTCCTGTCACCCAGCCTGGAGAATGCCAATGAGTGTGATCCCGGCTACTGGAACCTTTGCCCTCCCGAATTTCAAAGCAATTCTCTGCCTGAAGCCTCCCAAGTAGCTAGGATTACAGGCACCTGCCACCCAGGCCGGCTAATTTTTTTGTATTTTAGGCAGGGCCGGGGTTCATCATGCCCAGCCAGGCTGGTTTGAGACTCCTGACCTCAGAGTGATCTGCCCACCTCGGCCTCCCAAAGCACTGGGATTGCAGGCGTGAGGCCACAGCGTCCTGCCAACATGGTCATTTTTTTTTTTCCGGAGACAGTCTGCTCTGTTGCCCAGGTTAGGTACAAGTAGTGGAATAGAAACCGCTTACTGGCCTCCCACCTCCCAAGGTTCAACTGATCTCCTGTCTCAGCTTCTAGTAGCCGGGATTACAGGTGTGTGCCACCATGCTTGCCACCTTTAGTAGAGATGGGCTTTGCCATGTTGACCAGGTTGGTCTCGAACTCCTGACCTCGGAAGATGATCCACGCCTCGACCTCCCAAAATCCTGGGATTGAGTGTCTTCCACCACCGACACCTCCATACTGATGGCTCTTTTTGAGACGGAGTTTCGCTCTTGTTGCCCAGGCTGCAGTGCGGTTCAAGCGATTCTCCTGCCTCAGCCTCCAGAGTAGCTTGGATTACAGGCGTGTGCCACCACCCCCAGCTAATTTTTGTATTTTTTTTTTAGTTGAGACAGGGTTTCACCATGTTGGCCAGGATGGTCTTGATCTCTTGACCTCGTGATCCACTCGCCTCAACCTCCCAAAGTCTTGGGATTATAGGTGTGAGCCACCATGCCCAGACAACATGGTCATTTTTGTAGTCCCACACTACTATGGAAAATAAAGACTACCTGAATATGTATGTGTATGTGTATATATATAGTATGCATCCTCACATATGTATCTCCACAATTTATTTTGTGTGTTTATTTTTTGAGACAGGATCTCAGTCTGTCACCCAGGGATGGAATGGAGTGGTGTGATTACGGCTCACTGCAGCCTCGACTGCCTGGGCTCAAGTGATACTCCCAGCTGAGCCTCCCGAGTAGCTGTGACCGCAGGCATGGGCTACCACACCCAGCTTTTTTTTTTTTTTTTTTGAGACAGAGTCTCAATCTGTCACCCAGGCTGGAGTGCAGTGGCGCGATCTTGGCTCACTGCAAGCTCCGCCTCCCAGGTTCACGCCATTCTCCTGCCTCAGCCTCCCAAGTAGCTGGGACTACAGGCACCTGCCACCACGCCCGGCTAATTTTTTTGTATTTTTAGTGGAGACGGGGTTTCACCGTGTTAGCCAGGATGGTCTCGATCTCCTGAGCTCGTGATCCGCCCACGTTGGCCTCCCAAAGTGCTGGGATTACAGGCATGAGCCACTGCGCCTGGCCCACACCAGCTAATTTTTAAAAAATTATTTGTAGAGACAAGGTCTCGTTATGTTGCTCAGGCTGGTCAGGAAATCCTGGGCTCCGATCCTCCTGCCTCGGCCTCTCAAAGTGCTGGGATTACAGGTATGAGCCACCTTTCCAGGTGTGAGCCACCACGTCCAGCTTTCTCTACAATTTAAAAAAATGCAAATAGAGTTATATTGTTCTTCAACCTGCTCTTTTTGTTTGTTTTTGTTTTGTTTTGTTTTAAGACAAGGTCTCACTCTGTCTCCCAAGCTGGAGTACAATGGCACGACCTTGGCTCACTGCAGCCTAAACCTCCTGGGTTCAAGCGATCCTCCCACCTCAGCTTCCCAAGTAGCTGGGACTACAGATGCGTACCACCATGGCCAGCTAATTTTTTGTATTTTTTGTAGAGATGGGATTTCACCATCTCTACATTACCAGGCTGGTCTCAAACTCCTGAGCTCAAACAATCCACCCGCCTTGGCCTCCTAAAGTGTTGAGGATTACGGTCCTTGACCGGCCCCATACCTGATTTTAAAAAATGTAAACGGGTTATATTGTTCTTCAACCTTTTTAAAAAATTGCCATACTTCTTAATTGGTGAAATTCACCTAACATACAAGTAACTATTTTAAGGTATACAATTCAGTGACATTTAGTGCATTCACAATGTTGTAAGCATATGTCACTGTAGTTTCAAAACTTTCTCATTCCATTAGGAAAACACTCTGTACCCGTCAAATAATCACTCCCCATTCCCTCCTCCCTGTCCTCTGGTTACCTCTCGTCTGCTTTCTGTCTCTATAGACTTGTTATTCTAAGATATTTCTAGGAAGGAATCTCCATATAGCCTCATTGACTATTTTGTCAGCTTCTTTCACTTAGTGTGGTTTGTTTGTTTGTTTGTTTGTTTTGTTTGTGACAGGGTCTTGCTCTATCCACCAGACTGGAGTACAGTGGCATGATCTCAGCTCACTGCAATCTCTGCTTCCCCGGCTCAAGTGATCCTCCCACCTCAGCCATCTGAGTATCTGGGACTGCAGGTACACACCACATACAGCAAATTTTTGTGTTTGTTTTTGAGAGATAGAGTCTGGCTCTGTCGCCCAGGCGGAGTGCAGTGGCGGGATCTCCAGCTCTGCAAGCTCCGGCTCCCGGGTTTACGCCGTCCCGCCTCAGCCTCCCGGTGGCTGGGACTACAGAGAACCCCATGCCTCATCCCGGCTATAGAGTTTTTGTATTTTTAGTAGAGGCAGGGTTTCACCGTGTTCGCCAGGATGGTCTCGATCTCCTGACCTCGTGATCCGCCTGTCTCTGTATTTTTTGTAGAAACAAGATTTTGCCATGTTTCCCAGGCTGATCTCAAACAATGATCCTCCCACTTCAGTCTTCCAAAGTGCTGAGATTATAGTCATGAGCCATGTGGCTCGGCCTCACTTAACATATTTTTGAGGTTCATCTAAGTTACTACATGCATCGATACATGTTTCATTCCTTTTTGTGGCTGGATAATATTCCATTGTACAGATACGTTATAATTTATCCATTCATCCATTGATGGACAATTTGGTTTTTTTTCCACCTGTTGGCTATGATGAATACTGTTGATGTAAACATTTGTGTACATGTTTCTGTGTGGACATATGTTTTCAGTTCTTTTGGGTATATACCTAGGAGTGAAATTGCTAGGTCGTAAGGTAATTCTATGTTTGGACTTCATAAAAATTAAACAGTTTTGTGTGCCAAAGAACATTATCTGCCAGGCGCGGTTGCTCACGCCTGTAATTCCAGCACTTTGGGAGGCCAAGGCGGGCGGATCACAGGGTCAGGAGATCGAGACCATCCTGGCTAACACAGTGAAACCCCGTCTCTGCTAAAAATACAAAAAATTAGCCGGGCCTGGTGGTGGGTGCCTGTAGTCCCAGCTACTCGGTAGGAGCATGCCGTGAACCCAGGAGGCAGAGCTTGCAGTGAGCCGAGATGGCGCCATTGCACTCCAGCCTTGGCAAGAGTGAGACTCTGTCTCAAAAAAAAAAAAAAAAAAATGGGCTTGATACCGTTGTCAAAAATCAATAAGGCCAGGCGCAGTGGCTCCCACCTGTAATTCCAGCACTTTGGGAGGCCAAGGCCTTTGTATTGCTTGAGTCCAGAAATTTGAGACCAGCCTGGGCAACATAGTGAGACTCCCATCTCTACAAAAAATTTTTTAAAATGGCCAGGCACATGGCTCATGCCTGTAATCCTAGCGCTTTGGGAGGCCAAGGTGGGCAGATCATGAGGTCAGGAGATCGAGACCATCCTGGCCAACGTGGTGAAACCCCATCCCTGCTAAAAATACAAAACTTAGCTGGGCATGGTGGTGAGCACCTATAGTCCTAACTACTCAGGAGACTGAGGCAGGAAATTGCTTGAATCCCAGAGGCAGAGGTTGTAGTGAGCCGAGATCGTGCCACGGCACTCTAGCCTGGCAACAGAGCAAGACTCCATCTCAAAAAAAAAAAAAAAAATTTAAAAATTAGCCAGGCATGGTGGCATGTGCCTGTAGTCCCAGCTACTCAGGAAGTTGAGGCAGGAGGATTGCTTGACCCTAGGAGAACAAGGCTGTAGTGAGCCATGATTGCACCACTGCACTCCATCCTGGGTGACAGAGCGAGACCCTGTCTCAAAAAAAAAGGAAAAAAAGAAAACAAAAATATCCAGCTACTTGGGAACTGAGGTGAGGGAATCACCTGAGCTCAGGATGTCGAGGCTACAGTGAGCCATGATTGCACCACTGTACTTCAGCCTGGGCTACAGAATGAGACCCTGTCTCACCAAAGAAAAAAAGGAAAAAAAAATCAGTGGGCTAGGCTGGGCACGATGACTCATGCCTATAATCCCACCACTTTGGGAGGCCGAGGTGGATGGATCACCTATAGTCCCAGCTACTCAGGAGGCTGAGGCACAAGAATCGGCGGAGCTTGCAGTGAACCAAGATTGTGCCATTGCACTGCAGCCTGGGCAACAGAGTGAAACTCTGACTCAAAAAAAAAAAAAAAAAAAAAATCAGTTGGCCATAGATGTCTGAGTTTATTTCTGGGCTCTCAATTTTATTCCATGGGTCTGTCTGTCCTTAATGCTCATACCACACTGTTCTAATTATAAGCTTTGCAATAAGTTTTGAAATCAACCTGCATTTTTCACATAACCTGAATATCTTTCCATGTCAGAGTGCTAAAAGCAATCTTATTCCTTTTAGTGGTTGCACAATAGTTCATTCAATGGTTAAACCACACAGTGATACAGCGATACTGAACTAGCCCCAGGTTGGTGGACATCAGATTGCCTCCAGTTTTTTTTTTTTCTCTCATGCTCAGTGCTGCGTTAATCATCCAAGTGTTTATCTTTTTGTATATGTGTGTGAATATTCCTGTAAGATCAGTTTTTAGGGCTGGAGGCACTGGCTCACACCTGTAATCCCAGTACTTTGGGAGGTCAAGGCAGGAGGATTGCTTGAGCCCAGGAATACAAGACCAGCCTGGGCAATGTGGTCAGACCTTGTCTCTACTAAAAATAAAAAGTTAGCCCAGCATGGTGGCATGCACCTGTGGTCCCAGCTACTTAGGAGGCTGAGGTGGGAGGATGGTTTGAGCCCCAGACGTTCAAGCTACAATAAGCCATAATCGTGCCACTGCACTCCAGACTGAGTGACAGACCAAGACCCTGTCTCAAAACAAACAAAACAAAAAGCTTTCAGGAGAGGAAGTATTTGGAGTCAAGAGTGGTGTGTATTACTATTAAGTGCCCTCCCAGGGCTGGTGTCAGAGCTATGAAATCCCAGCACTTTGGGAGGCCGAGGCGGGTGGATGCAGAGGTCAGGAGATCAGAGACCATCCTGGCTAACACAGTGAAACCTCTCTACTAAAAATACAAAAAAACTAGCAGTGAGTGGCGCCCATAAGTCCCAGCTACTCAGGAGGCTGAGGCAGGAGGAGATGGGCGTGAACCAGGAGGGAGCTTGCAGTGAGAGCTGGGATTCCATTACTGCATCAGCCTGGAGCCAGAAGCTGAGACTCCGTCTCAAAAAAAAAAAAAAAAAATTGCCTCATTACTTGCCGGTGCTCTCACTTTTATTTTCTTTGTTTATTTTTTTTTTGAGGCCAGTCTGCTCCTCGCCAGGCGGGTACATTCTTGATCCTCACTGTGGCTTTCTCCGCCTCCTGGGTTGATCTCACGCCTCAACCCTCCCAGCCTTGGACCCCGCCCTCATGCCTGCTTGGCTGAGTTCCACTGATACAATGAGATAGACTCCCCGTGTTAACAATGTTTTCCTAAAATGATCCGCCGACCTCCCAAAAGTGCTAAGGATGAGCCAGCATCAAACTCTCTTAACCTAGTGCTTTTTCCGTCACAGAATTCTTACCTTATTTTGTGGATGAGTTTGGGTGAATTAAGTTTGTCTTCCATACATCTGAGGCAAAAATAGTATACTTTGGTTTGTCGTGGCCTGGTGCAAGCATCCTTTCGAGGTTATTGACTCTTTTTTTTTTTTTTTGTGAGTTGCAGGGCTGTGCATTTGGGATCTCAGCTCTTTCCTGGCTCCACTTTAGGGTTTCCATTCTCCATACCTCCCAGCCTCCCGAGTAGCTGGGACTGCATTCCCGCCCGCCTCACGCCCGGCCCCTAGTTTTTTTGTATTTTTTTGTGTGGGGTTTCACCGTGTTGCATTGGGATAGTCTCGATCTCTGACCTCGTGATCCGCCCGTCTGCGGCCTCCCAGTGCTGGGATTACAGGCAGAGCACGCGCTTGGCTTTTTGAGATGGAGTCTTGCCCTGTTGCCCAGACTGGAGTGCAGTATTTGCCGATCTGGGCTGCGCTCCGCCTCCTGAGTTCACGCCATTCTCTTGCCTCAGCCTCCCCGGTAGCTGGGACTACAGGCGCCCACCACCACGCCCGGCTAATTTTTTGTATTTTTAGCAGAAGCAGGGTTTCACTGTATTAGTCAGGATGGTCTCGATATCCTTACCTTGATCTCCTGACCTCGTGATCCACCCGCCTCGGCCTTCCAAAGTTTTGGAATTACAGGCGTGAACCACAGCGCCCAGGCTTTTTTTTTTTTTTTTTTTTTTTGAGACAGAGTCTTACTCTGTCTCCCAGACTGGAGTGCAGTAGCAAACACAATCTCAGCTCACCGCAACCTCCACCTCCTGGGTTCCAGCGATTCTCCTGCCTCAGCCTCCCAAGCAGCTGGGGTTACAGGCGCACACCACCATACTTGGCTAATTTTTTTTTATATTTTTAGTAGAGACAGGGTTTCACCATGTTGGCCAGGCTGGTCTTGAACACCTGGCCTCAAGTGATCCACCCGCCTCAGCCTCCCAAAGTGCTGGGATTACAGGCGTGAGCCACTGTGCCCGGCGACTTTTTTTTTTTTTTTTTTTGAGACGGAGTCTCACTCTGTCACCTAGGCTGGAGTGCAGTGGTGCGATCTCGGCTCACTGCAAGCTCCACCTCCTGGGTTCACACCATTCTCCTGCCTCAGCCTCCCAAGTAGCTGGGATTACAGGCACCTGCCACCACACCCGGCTAATATTTGTATTTTAGTAGAGGCAGGGTTTCACCATGTTGGCCAGGCTGGTCTCAAACTCCTGACCTCAGGTGATCCGCCTGCCTCAGCCTCCCAGAGTGCTGGGATTACAGTCACCATGCCTGATGACTATTTTCTTTTGTGAATTTCCCATTTATATCTTTTTCATACTTTTTCTTATTGAGAAACTGGTCTTTTGTTGTTGATTTATAAGAATCCTTGCATATTAAGGCTCATATTATATTAAAATGGCCCAATTACTTGTTTGTGTCCTTGATTAGATTGTGCGCTCCTTGGAGGAAAGGAAGGTATCCTATCACCTTTGTATCCATGGCGGCTAGCTTAGGGAATGAATAGCACAGTAGGAATTCGTTGCAGAGGTGTACACCTACCATATAGCAGGCTCTGTGCAAGATGTTGAGAATAAAAAGATGAACAGAAGAGAATCTTTGTTCTAACAAAGCTTACAGTCTGGTGCACGTGATAGACACTCATTCTTATTCTGAGGGTTTGTTGAGCAGCTACTTTGTGCCAGGTGCGTAACACCCATTGGAAGAGCCAGCTTATTAGGATGAGAAAAATGTCAGGACTGGGACTTCACTAATCTGGTCCTGGGAAATCTGGGTGGGTCAGTTCCCCATCCCTGGTTATCAGTATCCCCATCAACAAAATGTGAGTAACTGGACCAAATTATCTCATTTCCTATTGAGCATCCACCCATCTGTGCTGCTTTGGCTTTTGGAAAGTAGGAGTCAGAGTCCTGAGTTCAAATATTGGCTCTGTGCTGGGCGAGGTAGCTCATGCCTGTAATCCCAGCACTTTGGAAAGCCAAGGTGGGTGGATCGCCTGAGGTCAGGAGTTTGAGACCAGCCTGGACAACGTGGTGAAACCCCGCCTCTACTAAAAATGCAAAATTAGCCTGATGTGGTGGCACATGCCTGTAATCCCAGCTACTTGGGGGGCTGAGGCACGAGAATCGCTTGAACCCAGGAGGCAGAGGTTGCAGTGAGCCAAGATTGCACCATTGCACTCCAGCCTGGGTAACAAGAGCAAAACTCCATCTCAAAAAAAAGAAAAAAAAGAAAAAATATGTATTGACTCTGCTACTTATTAGCTGTGGCCTTGGGTGTATTACTTAGCCTTTTTTTTTTTTTGGCGGGCTGGGGGATGTGGGGAGAGACATGGTCTTGCTCTGTCGCTCAGGCTGGAGTGCAGTGGTGGGATTATGGCTCACTGCAGCCCCAACCTCCCAGGCTCAAGTGATCCTCCCACCTCAGCCTCCCAAGCAACTGGGACTACAGGCACGCACCACCACTCCCAGATAATTTATTATTTTTTGTAGAGATTGGGTCTCACTATGTTGCCCAGGCTGGTCTCGAACTCCTGGGCTCAAGGGATCCTCCTGCCTTGGCCTCTCTTGTAGGCGTAAGCCACTGTACTTGACCACTTAACCTCTTGAAGGAATCCTTCTTATAGAATTAAAAGTGATGGGAAGCCAGGTGCAGTGACTCACGCCTGTAATCCCAGCACTTTGGGAGGCCAAGGCAAGTGGATCACTTGAGGTCAGGAGTTCTAGACCAGCCTGGTCAACATGGCGAAACCCTGTCTCTACTAAAAATACAAAAATTAGCTGGACATGGTGGTGCACACCTGTAGTCCCAGCTACTCGGGAGGTTGAGGCACAAGAATCACTTGAAAATGGGAGGCGAAGGTTACAGTGAGCTGTGATTGCACTGTTGCACTCCAGCCTGGGCAACAGAGGAAGACTTTGTCTCAAAAAAAAAAAAAAGGAAATAAATAATAAAAGTGATGGGACCTGATTTCAAGTAGTCAAAATCATAGAGACAGCAAATGGGTTGGGCTATGGGCCAGAGGGTAAAGGGATGTAATTGTTTAATGGGTACAGAGTTTCAGTTTTACAAGATGAAAATGGTTCCAAAAACTGTATACCTATACATGGTTAAGATGGTAAAGTTTATGATATGTGTATTTTACCAGAATTTTTAAAATGAAAAACTTTTTTTTTTTTTGAGACAGAGTCTCACTCTGTCGCCCAGGCTAGAGTACAATGACGCAGTCTCGGCTCACTACAAGCT
The DNA here is from genome assembly GCF_008728515.1 of Papio anubis. Lineage (NCBI taxonomy): Eukaryota > Metazoa > Chordata > Mammalia > Primates > Cercopithecidae > Papio > Papio anubis. The sequence goes on along the minus strand of NC_044988.1, from coordinate 98,429,971 downwards.
CCACCTCCCAGGTTCACACCATTCTCCTGCCTCAGCCTCCTGAGTAGCTGGGACTACAGGTGCCCACCACCACGCCTGGCTAATTTTTTTGTGTGTTTTTAGTAGAGACAGGGTTTCACCATGTTAGCCAGGACAGTCTTAATCTCCTGACATTGTGATCCCCCACCTCAGCCTCCCAAAGTGCTGGGATTACAGGTGTTGAGCCACCTTGCCCAGCCTGAAAAACATTTTTAGGTGGTGGGACCTGTAGGGCTCCACGGGGCACCTAGCACAGGAAAGCGTGTGGTAAATAAAAGGTCACTGCCAGGGCTGTTGAGGGGCTGACTAGGAAAGGCCTGCTTCCTAGAAAAGGGGTGAGGCCCAGGGCATTGGAGGGAGGCGTGCCTGGGAGGTCAGCAGTCCTGCCTTATGGGGGAACCTGGACCAGCACCCTCCCTGCTTTGGGCCTCCTCTGTGAAGTGAGGCATAGTCCCCTCCTGGGGCCAGCAAGTTGCCCTGTGACCCGGGCCAGCAAGCTGTAAGCCACGAGGGGTCTGGCTCCTTGCGCACCCTGCTGGCCGACTCGGGAACAACACACCCACAAGCCCCCAGGTTGCTTCCAAACCAACCTGGCCAAGTTGCTGGGTTAAGGCAGCCTAAGTAGCCCCCTGTACCCTTCCTGCCTTTGGCTCAGAACCTCCCATGACTTCTCCCTCCATCTCTCCCTCCCAAGTTCCTGTAACCTACCTTCACCACACCGATAAGTTCACAGACAGACACAGAGATATGTGCACATGCTCAGGTGCAAGCTCTTGTATTTGGATCCTTTTTTTGTTTTGTTTTGTTTTTTTGTAGAGAACGGGTGTTGTTATGTTGCCCAGGCTAGTCTTGAACTCCTGAACTCAAGCGATCTGCCCACCTCAGCCTCCCAAAATGCTGGGATTACAGGCGTGAGCCACCATGCCCAGCCTCCATGGATTATTATTATTTATTTCATACATACAGAAATTGATGTTTAGAGAGGTGAAATGGCTTGCCTCACGTCACACAGCCAAGGTCATCAAAGCCTGTGTTCTTTTTTTTTTTTTTGAGACGGAGTCTCGCTCTGTCTCCCAGGCTGGAGTGCAGTGGCCGGATCTCAGCTCACTGCAAGCTCCGCCTCCCGGGTCCACGCCATTCTCCTGCCTCAGCCTCCCGAGTAGCTGGGACTACAGGCGCCCGCCACGTCACCCGGCTAGTTTTTTTTGTATTTTTTAGTAGGGACGGGGTTTCACCGTGTTAGCCAGGATGGTTTCGATCTCCTGACCTCATGATCCGCCCATCTCGGCCTCCCAAAGTGCTGGGATTACAGGCTTGAGCCACCGCGCCCGGCCCAAAGCCTGTGTTCTAATCCTTCCCACGTCTCTCACCCACTGCCTTTCTCCTTGGGTGTCTACTTGGGGCCTGATCCTGGGTGTGATAGTAGAACATACCTACCCTGTGGAGGGTGCAACATAATATTCACTTCTGGCTGGGCGCGGTGGCTCACGCTTGTAATCCCAGCACTTTGGGAGGCCGAGGTGGGTGGATCATGAGGTCAGGAGTTCAAGACCGTCCTGGCCAACATGGTGAAACCCCATCTCTACTAAAGACACGCAAAAAAATTAGCCAGGCATGGTGGTGCATGTCTGTAATCCCAGCCACTTAGGAGGCTGAGGCATGAGAATCGCTTGAACCTGGGAGGCAGAGGTTGCAGTGAGCTGAGATCGTGCCATTGCACTCCATCCTGGGCGATAGGGCGAGACTCTATCTCAAAAACAAACAAAAAACAAACATTCACTCCTATGCCCAGTCTTACCTGGCCACACATAGGCCTGATGCACTGCCAGTCCCCTGCAAAGGAAGCCTATCCTGGTTTCCAGCCCCAGCCCCAAGGCTGCAAGATTGTTTAAGCATATCTGTATCCAGCACAGGTGCCACCCAGCTCCTTGGCCTCGTGGAGGCAATGCTCTGGACACACAGAAGGCACTGTCTTTCCTGAGAACTGGCAGTGCCCAGAGAAGGCAAGGGGCCAAGCCTGGGGCAGGGAGAGAAGAGGGCCACAACTGGTATCCGTTTCTCCTGAGTTTCTGCCCTGTGCTGGCACCAGGTGTACAATCTGCTGTAAGGCCTACAGGAGCTCAATGTAAGTGTGATTTTAGCATGATAGGAATTTCCTCTCCTGTTAATGAGGGTGAGGATAGCACTTGCTTTGCAGAGTTGTTGAAGGGGATCCAGTGACAACAGTATTGGGACAGAGTGAGTCCTAGTAAATTAAAGCTGATCGTATTATTAATATTATTCTCAGCCAGGTACGGTGCCTCACATTGTAATCCCAGCACTGGGAGGTTGCGGTGGGAGAATGCCTTGAGCCCCGGAGTTTGAGACAAGCCTGGGCGACACAGTGAGACCACATCTCTACAAAAAATACAAAAATTAGCTCAATTCACTTGAGACGATGAAGCCATAATTTAGGATGTTGTCACTTCAGGAAAAAAGACTGATTTGATAGACACAGAGTCCGACGTGTGGGAGAGTGTCAGAGAGAGAATCAACCTACCAGGCAGCTGTGGGTTCTTAACTCAGTGGTCAGAAGGCAGTAGAGTGGGGTCCAGTAGGATGAAATCCAGCTCCTCCTCTAGTCCTGGAGGAGGTAGCAGGATGTTGAGTCCAGGACAGGAAATGGCTAACCCAAGGGGACCCTTTGGCCCAGGATGGTTCCCATCCCAAGACACCCCTCAGTCCTGGGCCAACGGATAGTTGGTCTTCATAGAACAGGCAGAGGGCACAGGGTGCCTCCCATGACTAGCCCTGGGCTTGGGCCTGGCCTTGGGCCGCTCTCCGCTTTAGCTGAGTGCCCTGAGCTAAAGCACCAGACTCCCTCCCTTGAGGTGACACCAAGGAATGTCTCTCCTGGGATGGGACACTACCCTTTGTTGCTCAAAGCACAGGTACTTAGTTTCAGGGGTCAGAGTACATACCTCAGGCCTCTTGTGGGAACTGCTTTCAAATCTAAGCAATGAGAGGGTGAGCTCTGGCATCCCCTTGTGTGTTAGCCCATTCTCCCACTGCTATAAAGAACTGCCCAAGACTGGGTGATTTATAAAGGAAAGAGGTTTAATTGACTCACCGTTCCTCATGGCTGGGGAGGCCTCAGAAAACTTAAAATCATGGCAGAAGGGGAAGCAAACATAGCCTTCCCATGGGGGCAGGAGAGAGAAGTGCTGCTCTAAGGGGGAAAAGCTATAAAACCATCGGATCTTGTGAGAACTCACTCATTATCTCGAGCACGGCAGCATGGGGGTAACCGCCCCCATGATTCGATTACCTCCCACTGAGTCCCTCCCAGGACACGTGGGGATTATGAGAATTACAATTCAGGGTGAGAGTTGGGTGGAGACACAGCCCAACCTCATCACCTTGGATTCGATTCCTAAGGCTGTTGTCACCTACGAGCCATGCTTCGTTGTATTGCGTTTGGCAGATACCGTGGTCTGTACAAATTGAAGCTTTGTGAGAACCTTGCACCAAGCAAGTCTATTGGTCCCATCGTTCCAACAGAATGTGCTCCCTTAGGGTCTGTGTGTCATATTTTGGTAATTCTCACAATATTTCCAACTTTATCATTATTATATCTGATATGGTGATCTGTGATCAGTGATCTTTGATATTACTATTGTGCTGGTTTTGGGGAACCACAAACCATGCCCATATGAGATAGTAAACTTAATAAATATGTGTGGGCCAGAGGCAGTGGCTCATGACTAATCCCAGCACTTTGGGAGGCCGAGGTGGGCAGATCACCTGAGGTCAGGAGTTCGAGATCAGTCTGGCCAACATAGTGAAACTCCATCTCTACTAAAAATACAAAAATGAGCCAGGCGTGATGGCATGTGCCTATAATCCCAGCTACTTAGGAGGCTGAGGCAGGAGAATCGCTTGGACCCAGGAGGTGGAGGTTGCAGTGAGCTGAGATTGTGCAACTGTACTTCAGCCTGGGCAACAAAACAAGACTCCATATCAAAAAAAAAAAAAAAAAACAAGCCGGGCATGGTGGCTCACGCCTGTAATCCCAGCACTTTGGGAGGCCAAGGCGGGCAGATCACAAGGTCAGGACATCGAAACCACAGTGAAACCCCGTCTCTACTAAAAATACAAAAAACTAGCCGGGCGAGGTGGCGGGCGCCTGTAGTCCCAGGTACTCAGGAGGCTGAGGCAGGAGAATGGCATGAACCTGGGAGGCGGAGCTTGCAGTGAGCCGAGATGGCGCCACTGCACTCCAGCCTGGGTGACAGAGGGAGAGTCTGTCTCAAAAAAAAAAAAAACCAAACCAAAACAAAACAAAACAAAACAAAACAAGAACAAACTGAAAAACCAGCAGCTCTTTTTCAGTTCACTGGAAAATGAGGTCGCAGGGTCATCTGCTGCCCCCAGACTGGACAGACAGAAAGATAGACACAGAGAATCATGATTTGCCGGAGCAGAAACCTTCCCTGGAATCAGTACCTGGGTGGGAAAACCTGAACTGCCACTGTCGAATACCTGGCAGCGTGGATGTGTGCTGCTGGTTAACGTTAGGTGGCCGCTGGACTGGAGTAAGGGATACCTAGAGAATGGTGAAGCATGACTTCTGGGTGTGTCTGTGAGGGCATTTCCAGAGGAGATTGGCATGGGAGTCAGTGGACTGAGTGGGGAAGATCTGCTCTCAATGTGGGTGGCACCATGCAGTTGGTTCAAAGCTTGCATAACACAAAAGAGGAGAAAAGATTTTCCTCTCTCTCTCTCTCTCTCTGTCTCTCCTGGAACTGGGAGGTTCTTCTTGTCCGGCCCTTTGGATATCAAAACTCTAAGCGCTTCCACCTCGGACTGAGAGTGACTGCAGTGACTACCCTGGTTCTGAGGCTTGCAGACTTGGACTGAGCCACGCTACTGGCACCCCTTGCAGATGGTCTGTCATGGTCTTCTCAGCCTCCATTAATTGCGTGAGCCAATTTCCCTATAAATCCCCTCTGATTTCTATTGATCTAGCCATCATGTAGGTTCTGTCTCTTCAGAGAACCCTAACACAAGTTTGAGAGTTAAAAACTGGCTGGGTGGGCTGGCGCGGTGGCTCATACCTGTAATCCCAGCACTCTGGGAGGCTGAGGCAGGCGGATCATGAGGTCAGGAGTTCAAGACTAGCCTGACCAACATAGTGAAACCCCATCTCTACTAGAAATACAAAAAAAAAAAAAAAAAAAGTCAGGCATGGTGGTGTGCACCTGTAATCCCAGTTAGGAGTCTGAGGCAGGAGAATTGCTTGAACTGGGGAGGCAGAGATTGCAGTGAGCTGAGATCATGCCGTTGCACTCCAGCCTGGGCGACAGAGCGAGACTACGTCTCAAAAACAAAAAAACAAAAAAACAAAAAAAAAAAACTGACCAGGCAAGGTGGCTCACCAGCACAATCTTGGCTCACTGCAACCTCTACCTCCTGGGTTCAAGCAATTCTCCTGTCTCAGCCTGCTGAGTAACTGGGATTACAGGCATGCCCAGCTAATTTTTGTATATTTTTAGTAGAGATAGGTTTTCACCGTGTTGGCCAGGCTGGTCTTAAACTCCTGACCTCAGGTGATCCACCCACCTCAGCCTCCCAAAGTGCTGGGATTACAGGCTTAAGCCACCACGCCCAGCTGAGAGTCACTTTTTTTTTCTTTGAGACGGAGTCTCCCTCTGTCGCCCAGGCTGGAATGCAGTGCGTGATCTCCAGCTCACTGCAAAGCTCCACCTCCGGGTTCATGCCATTCTGCCTCAGTCCTACCCGGCTGGGACTACAGGCGCCACGCTGCCACGCCTGGCTAATTTTTTGTATTTTAGTAGTAGAGACAGAACCGTGTGTTAGCCAGGATGGTCTCGATCTCCTGACCTTGTGATCCACCTGCCTCGGCCTCCCAAAGTGCCTTGGCCTCCCAAAGTGCTGGGATTATAGGCGTGAGCCACCGCACCCAGCCAATTTTTTGTATATTTAGTAGAGGTGGGGGTTTCACCGTGTTAGCCAGGATGGTCTTGATCTCTGACCTCGTGATCACGTAGCCTCCAGGCTCCCAAAATGCTAGGATTACAGGCGTGAGCCACTGTGCCCAGCCAATTTTTTATATATTTAGTAGAGGTGGGGTTTCACCCTGTTAGCCAGGATGGTCTCGATCTCCTGACCTCGTGATCCGCCCACCTCAGCCTCCCAAAGTGCTGGGATTACAGGTGTAAGACACCGCGCCCGACCAAGAGTGACAGATATTCTTAAGTATGCCAGAGCATTCCTCCAAAACATTATTTTTCTTCTTTTTCTTTTTCTTTTTTTTTTTTTTGAGACAGACTCTCCTTCTGTCACCCAGGCTGGAGGGCAATGCATAATCTCAGCTTACTGCAGCCTCCACCTCCCGGGTTCAAGCAATTCTCGTGCCTCAGCCTCCCAAGTAGCTAGGATTACAGGTATGCGCCACCATGTCCAGCTAATTTTTGTGTTTTTAGTACAGACAGGATTTCACCGTGTTGGCTGGTCTGGTCTCAAACTCCTGACCTCAAGTGATCTGCCCACCTCAGCCTCCCAAAGTGCTGGAATTACAAGCGTGAGCCAGTGTGCCTGGCCCAAAACATTCTTTTTCTTTTTTTGTTTTTTGAGATGGAGTTTCACTTTTGTTGCCCAGGCTGGAGTGCAATAGTGCAGTGGCTCACTGCAACCTCCACCTCCCTGGTTCAAGTGATTCTCCTGTCTCAGCCTCCCAAGTAGCTGGAATTACAGGCACATGCCACACGCTTCGCTAATTTTTGTAGTTTTAGTAGAGATGGGGTTTCATCATATTGGTCAGACTAGTCTCAAACTCCTGACCTCAGGTTTATCTGCCCGCCTCGGCCTCCCAAAGTGCTGGGATTGCAGGCATGAGCCACCATGCCCGGCCTTTTTTTGATACAGGGTCTCACTGTGTTGCCTAGGGTGGAGTGCAGTGGAGCAATTTTGGCTCACTGCTGCAACCTCTGCCTCCTGGGCTCAAGCAATTCTCGTGCCTCAGTAGCTGGGACTACAGGTGCGTGCGACCTCACCCAGCTAATTTTTGTATTTTTGGTAGAGACGGGGTTTTGCCATGTTGGCCAGGCTGGTCTCAAACTCCTGACCTCAGGTGACCCACTCACCTCGGCCTCCCAAAGTGCTGGGATTACAGGCATGAGCCACCACGCCCAGCCTCAGCCATTTGTGTGTTTTTTTTTTTTTTTTTGAGGTGGAGTCTCACTCTGTTGTCCAGGCTGGAGTGCAGTGGCAAGATCTGGGCTCACTGCAAGCTCCAGCCTCTGGTTCCACACCATTCTCCTGCCTCAGCCTCCTGAGTAGCTGGGACTACGAAGCCGCCACCACTCGGTTAATTTCTGTATTTTTTAGTAGAGGCGGGGGTTTCACCCCGTGTTAGCCAGGATAGTGCAGTCTCCTGACCTCATGATCCGCCCGTCTCGGCCTCCCAAAGTGCTGGGATTACAGGCGTGAGCCACCACGCCTGGCCTGTGTATCTTTTTTTTTTTTTTTTTTGATCACGGAGTCTCGGCTGTGTCACCCAGGCTGGAGTGCAGTGGCGATCACCGGCTCACTGCAAGCTCCGCCTCCCAGGTTCAGGCCATTCTCCTGCCTCCAGCCTCCCGAGTAGCGGCTGGGACTACAGGCACCGCCACCACGCCCGGCTAGTTTTTGTATTTTTTACAGTAGAGGCCGGGGTTTCACTATGTTAGCCAGGATGGTCCTGCGATCTCCTGACTTCTCATGATCCACCCGCCTCGGCCTCCCAAAGTGCTGGGATTACAGGCTTGAGCCGCCGCCCGGCCTGGCCTGTGTATCTTTTCTGGAAACATTCAGATTTATGATTTTCAGATATTTCCTCCCATTCCATGGGCTGTCTTTTCATTTTCTTAATGGGTATTCTTGAAGCACAAAGGTCTGAATTTTGATAAGGTCCAGTTTATTTTTTCTTTTGTTATGTATACTTTGGATGTTATGTCTGAGAAACCCAAGGTCACAGAGATTTACTCCTGTTTTCTTCTAGTTTTATTGTTTTAGTTCATACATTTAGTTATGTGATTCACTTTGAATTAATTTTAGTATATGGGGCAGGGCACATGGCTCACGCATGTAGTTTCAGCACTTTGGGAAGCTGAGGAAGGAGGATCACTTGAAGCCAGGGGTTCAAGAACAGCCTGAGCTGGCCAGGTGCAGTGGCTCATACGTGCCATCCTAGCACTGTGGGAGGCTGTCAGGAGCAGAACAACTTCAGGCCAGGAGTTCAAGACCAGCCTGGCCAATATAGCAAAACCCCATCTCTAATTAAAATACAAAAATTAGCCAGGCATGGTGGCACACACTTACAATCCCAGCTACTCAGGAGGTTGAGGCAGGAGAATCACTTGAACCCAGGAAGTCAAGGCTGCAGTGAGCTGAGAAGGCACCACTGCACTCCAGCCTGAGTGACAATGTAAGACTCTTTCTCAAAACAATAATAATAAAGAAAGAAAATGAAAAATATATATGTGTGTATTCTGTGAGATAGAAGTCCAAATTCATTCTTTTCTTTTTTCTTTTTTTTGAGACGGAGTCTTGCTTTGTCTCCCAGGCTGGAGTACAGTGGTGTGATCTTGGCTCACTGCAACCTCTGTCTCCCGCTCAGCCTCCTGAGTAGCTGGGATTACAGGTGCCCGCCACCACACCTGGCTAATTTTTTGTATTTTTAGTGGAGACAGGGTTTCACCATCTTGGCCAGGCTGGTCTTGAACTCCTGACCTTGTGATCAACCTGCCTCGGCCTCCCAAAGTGCTAGGATTACAGGCATGAGCTGCCGCGCCCAGCCCCAAATTCATTCATTTACATGTGGATATTTAGTTGTCCTAGCACCATTTGTTCGTTTGTTGAAAAGATTATTTCCCACCCCCAACCCCCCCCTCCTTTTTATTTTGAGCCCGTGTCTCCCTCTGTCGCCCAGGCTGGAGTGCAGTGGCGTGATCTTGGCTCACTGAACCTCTGCCTCCTGGGTTCCCACGATTCTCCTACCTCAGTCTCCCGGGTAGCTGGGACTACAGGCACACACCACCACATCCGGCTAATTTTGTATTTTTCGTAGAGATGGGGTTTTACCATTTTGGCCAGACTGGTATCGAACTCCTGACCTCAGGTGATCCATCTACCTCAGCCTCCCAAAGTGCTGGGATTACAGGCGTGAGCCACCACGCCCGGCCTCCCCACCTGTTTTTTTGAGACAGAGTCTCATTTTGTTGCTTAGGCTGGACTACAGTGGCACCATCTCAGCTCATTGCAACCTCTGCCTCCCAGGTTCAAGCGATTCTCCTGCCTCAGCCTCACAAGTAGCTGGGACTACAGTCATGTGCTACCACGCCCAGCTAATTTTTGTATTTTTATTAGAGATGGGGTTTTGCCATAATGTCCACTCTGGTCTCGAACTCCTGACCTCAAATGATCCTCCCACCTTGGCCTCCCAAAGTGTTGGTGTTACAGGCATGAGCCACACCTGACCGCCCAAATTTTTTTTTTTTTTTTTTTGAGACAGTCTTGCTCTGTCACCCAGGCTGGAGTGCAGTGAGTGGTGCAATCTCAGCTCACTGCATCCTCCACCTCATGAGTTCAAGTGATTCTTTTGCCTGAGCCTCCCAATAACTGGGATTACAGGGCACACCACCATGCCTGGCTAATTTTTGTATTTTTAGTAGAGATGAGGTTTCAGCATGTTGGCCAGGCTGGTCACAAACTTCTGACCTGAAGTGATCCACCTGCCTCAGCCTCCCACAGTGCTGGGATTACAGGCGTGAGCCACCGCGCCTGGCCCCCATTTGAGTTTCTTAGCATCTTATCAAATAGGAATTGTCCATAAATGTGAGAGTTTATTTCTGGACAGTCAATTCTATTCAATTGACTTATATATCTGTCTTTAAGCCAGTATCATACTTTCTTGGTTCCTGTATGTTTGTATTAAGCTTCCAAATTGTGCAGTGTGATTTCTTCAACTTTTTTCTTCTTTCTCAGGCATTGACTTTTTTTTTTTTTTTTAAGACGGAGTCTCGCTCTGTCACCCAGGCTGGAGTACAGTGGCTTGATCTCGGCTCACTGCAAGCTCCGCCTCCCGGGTTCATGCCATTCTCCTGCCTCAGCCTCCCGAGTAGCTGGGACTACAGGCGCCCGCCACCGCGCCCGGCTAATTTTTTGTAATTTTAGTAGAGACGGGGTTTCACCGTGTTAGCTGGGATGGTCTCGATCTCCTGACCTTGTGATCCGCCCGTCTCGGCCTCCCAAAGTGCTGGGATTACAGGCTTGAGCCACCGTGCCCAGAATTTTTTTTTTTTTTTTTTTTTTTTTTGAGACATACCTCCCCCTGTCGCCCAGGCTAGAGTGCAGTGGATGGGATCAGGGCTCACTGTAGCCTTGACCTCTCCAGGATCAAGTGATCCTCCCGCTTTAGCTTCCCCAGTAGCTGGGACTACAGGTGTGCACCATTGCGCCTGGTCAATTTTTATATTTTTGTAGAGACGGTGTTTCAGTATGTTGCCCAGGCTGGTCTCAAACTCCTGGGCTCAAGAGATCCTCCTGCTTTGGCCTCCCAAAGTGCTGAGTTTACAGGTGTGAGACACATTGCCCTGCTTGAATTTGTTGATTGCATCTCCATGATGTATTTAACATGTTCTTCTGTCCTTTATTTTAGTCATTCAACAGTGTGATCTAATTTAGGGCCACTTTTACCGCAGGAATAATTTGCAGGTGGTGCGTGTGTTTCCAGAGTCAGAACGTGTTTGGTTTATGCTCTTGGTGATATTCCGTGCTATCAGTGGTCCTCTCCTGGATCATTTTTTAATTAGAGGTGATTTGTGTTTTGAAAGGGTCCCTTGGGTTGCTGGGGGGTGTAGTGTGCATGAGCAACAGAGTTGTTGCAAGGACGGAGTCAGATAATCGTGCAACAAAGCACTTGGTGCTATTCCTGGCACACAATGACCATATTGTTGTTGTTGTTGTTAGAGCTGTAGGGGGGTACTCAAGTCCTGAACTCAGAGGCATTTTCTGGCCAGGGCTGTCTCCTCCCTTCTCCTCTGCCCCTGGAGAAGTCTGCAGTGCCCCAAAGCTCTGGGAGGCATGTTCAGGACTGCAGCAGCCATCTCTGTGCACCTGGTGGGGCCCCTTCGGGGAAGGAAGGCTGGAGCCCCACTCACTCGGTGCTTGCACCAGACTGTAAGTGCCCTAACCCCAATACGCTGCCACCTGCATGGCCTGGGGCTTCTGGGATCTGGCTCATTCCTGGATTCAAAGCTGTGCATGAGCCTTCTCTTTTAGGGGCCCTCTTTAACTGCAGCCTGGATGTGTGCTTCTCCCTTGCCCCTGCTTCTCTAGTCTAGAACTTGTAGCTCTGCATCTGAATAATCTGCTTGGGCGCTGTAGGGCGCTGCTTCGCATGATCCCCTGTGCCCAGCCCAGAACCCAGTACATGGTAAGGGTTCAATACATGTCAACTGAGCCGGGCGCGATGGGGTTCCTGGGCTATGGAAGACCTGGCGCTTACTCAAATGGTCCCCAAGGCCCTTTCAGGACAGGGGGGCCTGGTGTTGAGATTACTGTGGCTGCCACCCTCACCAGGTCCTTGCCAGCTTCTCCTCTGACCTTGGGCAGGTACCTGAGCCTCTTTGAGCCTCAGTGTCCTCATCTGTTAGATGGACACTGTTGTGGCACCTCTGGTGAGAGTGCAATGGGAACTGAGCGAGGTGGAACCCAGCAAAATCCTGAGCCAGGGTTCACCATTGGCCACAGCAGGCAGCTGAGAAGAATGTTGGATCCCCGGCTCCACGGCCCACCAGCCATCTGGGACTGGCAAACCCATAGGGACAGAAGGTTCCTCAGAGACCCCAAAGCCCATGCGAGGTCTCTGGTGTTGAAGGGATTCTGAGGACAGGAGGAGCCAAATTGCCTATCCAGGGTCACCCAGCCAAGGCGGGTTAGGACCTGAGTTTGGTGGCTCTCAGGTCTGGCCAGTTTCTTTCTTTCTTTTTTTCTTTTCTTTTCTTTTCTTTTCTTTTCTTTTCTTTTCTTTTCTTTTCTTCTTTTCTTTTCTTTTCTTTTCTTTTCTTTTCTTTTCTTTTCTTTTCTTTTCTTTTCTTTTTTGATGGAATCTTGCTCTGTCACCCAGGCTGGAGTGCAGTGGCATGATCTTGGCCCACTGCAACCTTCGCCTCCCAGGTTCAAGTGATTCTCAGGCCTCAGCCTCCTGAGCAGCTGGGATTACAGGTGTGTGTCACGACGCCCAACTAAGTTTTTTTTTTTTTTCCAAACTGAGTTTCGCTCCAGTGCTCAGGCTGGAGTGCAGTGGCCTGCTCTCGCCTCACTGCAACATCCGTCTCCTGGGTTCAAGCGATTTCTGTGCCTCAGCCTCCCGAGTAGCTGGGATTACAGGTGCATGCCACCACGCCCAGCTAATTTTCGTATTTTTAGTAAGGATGGGATTTTACCATGTTGGCCAGCTGGTCTCGAACTCCTGACCTCAGGTGATCTACCTGCCTCAGCCTCCCAAAGTGCTGGGATTACAGGCATGAGCCATTGCACCCAGTCCCTGGCCAGTTTCTGCACACCGGTGGCTGGGTAGGGAGCTGGCCTGGGAGGAACACTGGGAGGGGAGGGGGCGAGCCGGGAGCCAGGACCCTGGAACTCTCCCAGGACTGGATTAGTGCCTCCCTCAGAGTTAGGACATGGCCTTGGGTCCAACAGGCCTAAGTCTGAGTGGGTGTGTTGTGTGGCCTTAAACACATCACTCCCTCCCCTGCACCCTCCAGCCTGTTTTCCAACTCCTGTTTTCTCATTGATAAGATGGGCCTGGCCAGGTCATTCTGGGAATGAAATGGAAGTGCTTAGCAAGACCTCTGTAAGTGGAGGCTGCTGCTGTCACTGTTGCCATTATCCTCCCTTTCTGCTCCACTGACCTCCTGCTCTTCTTCCTTAACCCTCAGCCCTTCCTGAGTCAGACTAACCTGACCAAGTCAGGGCTCTGTCTCAGGACACGTGGAGCCAGGGCTGGAAGCCTCCACTGGACAGGCGCCAGGCAGCCCCTGCAGGTTGGGGAGGTGGAGGCTGCTGGAGTCGGGAGGAGCCAGGTGAGGGTGTTGGAACATAACAGGCTTGGGAGGCAGGCAGAAACCTGCCCTTCTGGGAGCTCTGATCTCTGCCCCCTCCTGGGAGCAGACAGGGTAGGGCTGTGGCCTGAAAGCAGCTGTCCCTCCTTTGCACAAGCCCGGACCGCTGCACCCAGACAGACTCCATCTCTGACCTTCCACTTGTTCGTCTCCAGCTCACCATGGCCAAACAGCTGCAGGCCCGAAGGCTAGACGGGATCGACCACAACCCCTGGTGAGCCAGCTGAGCTGGGGAGGTGTGTGGGTGTCCCCTCGGGCATGGGTTGGCCATCTGTGGGTTCACAGCAACTCAGCAGTGCCCCGGATGGTGGCGGTACACAGACTGCCAGATTCCAGCCACAGCTCAGGAGAGGCAGGGCCCGAGGGAGCAGGCTTGGTTCAAATCTCAGCTTTCTCCTGCATGACTGTGGCACTAGGACAGGTGACATACCTGCTCTGAGCCTCATGTCCCCAGCTGCAAAATGAAGAATTATACCTACCTGGAGAGCACTGGGGAGGAGAAAGTGAAATGCCGTCCAAAGCCATTTACCCAGGCGCCAGGCTAAGCACTTTCCAGGGATGACTTTCTTTCTCACTTGGTACAGAATCAGTTACCCTAAGATAAGTAAGATAAGCAAGTAAGATATAGTTGGATCTTCACCAGACATTTGCAGAGGTTGATATTGTTTTCTTTTTTGACTTGTTTTCTTTTCATTTTATTTTTGAGATGGAGTTTTGCTCTTGTCGCCCGGGCTGGAGTGCAATGGCGTGATCTCGGCTCACTGCAACCTCTGCCTCCCAGGTTCAAATGATTCTCCTGCTTCAGCCTGCCGAGTAACTGGGATTACAGGCGTGCAACACAATGCCCAGCTAATTTTTTTTCTTTTTTTTCCCCCCAGATGGAGTCTCACTCTGTTGCCCAGGCTGCAGTGCAGTGGCATGATCTCGGCTCACTGCAGCCTCCCCCTCACGGGTTCAAGCAATTCTCCTACCTCAGCCTCCCAAGTAGCTGGGATTACAGGAGTGCGCCAGCCGGGCGCGGTGGCTCAAGCCTGTAATCCCAGCACTTTGGGAGGCCGAGACGGGCGGATCACGAGGTCAGGAGATCAAGACCATCCTGGCTAACACGGTGAAACCCCGTCTCTACTAAAAAATACAAAAAACTAGCCGGGCAAGGTGGTGGGCGCCTGTAGTCCCAGCTACTCGGGAGGCTGAGGCAGGAGAATGGCGTAAACCCAGGAAGCAGAGCTTGCAGTGAGCTGAGATCCGGCCACTGCACTCCAGCCCGGGCGACAGAGCGAGACTCCGTCTCAAAAAAAATAAAATAAAATAAAATAAAATACAGGAGTGCGCCAACCACACCCAGCTAATTTTTTTTTTTTTTTTGTATTTTTAGTAGAGAATGGGTTTCACCCTGTTGGCCAGGCTGGTCTCGAACTCCTGACCTTGTGATCCACCCGCCTCAGCCTCCCAAAGTACTGGGATTACAGGCATGTGCCACTGTGCCTGGCCCTAATTTTTATATTTTTAGAGAAGATGGGGTTTCACCATGTTGTCCAGGCTGGTCTCAAACTCCTGACCTCAAGGGATCTGCCTGCTTCGGCCTTCCAAAGTGCTGGGGAATACAGGCGTGAGCCACCGTGCCCAGCCAAAAATGACACGCTTTAGACATATTTATTGGTATGCAAATTCAACTCAGCCAAGTCTTGACTCTGCTCCAAACTAGCCCCAAACCACATACCAGCCTCTTCATCCAGCTTCCCAGCCTTTCTCCCACCTAGAGAGGTGGCCACCAGGCAGAGCCAGAACAGAGGATTATGGGTCCAGAGATGATGTGTGCCTGGGATGGTGGGGCCCTGTTCTGCCCAGAGTAGGGTAAAGAGCATAAAACTTTGCTTGAGGTGGAAGTAGAAAGGCTGACTGGCTGTGCCTTGTACTAGCTGGGAGGCTTTAGGCAAGTCACTCCACTCCTTATCCCCACAGTGGTCCAGGAACAGGACATGCCTCACAGGCCATTGTGAAGGTTGTATGAGCAGCGCATTTAACTGTGCTGTTGACAAATCCAAGGAGGAGTCATGCAATCTGTACAGGGAGTCTCAACTAGTATTTGGAAAGAATAGAGTAGGATAGGACAGGACAGGAAATACTGCAGGAGATTGCACCAAGAAGGATGAAGCTTCCATTCCATGTTTGTGCTGCACAGGGTTGATGATGCAAAGATGATTTCTTGGCCGGGTGTGGTGGTTCACGCCTGTACTCCCAGAACTTTGGGAGGCTGAGGCGGGTGGATCACCTGAGGTCAGGAGTTCGAGACCAGCCTGGCCAACATAGTGAAACTCTGTCTGTACTAAAACTACAAAAATTAACCAGAGCGTGGTAGAAGAGCCTGTAATCCCAGCTACTCGGGGAGGCTGGGGCAGAAACACTTGAATTTCAGGGAAACAGGAAGGTTGCAGTGAGTTGAGATTGTGCCACTGCCACTCCAGCCCTGAAGGGACAAATGAGACTTTCAAAAAAGCAGAGCTGGGAAGTGAGGGAGTGTGGCTCCATATAATCCCAGCACTTTGGGAGGCCGAGAGGCCAGTGGATCCATGAAGATCCAGGAGGATGAGACCATCCTGGCCAGCAAATTGAGCATGCGTCCTCTACAAAATACAGCCAGGTGCAGTAGAGGCGGGCACCTGTAGTCCCAGCTACAGGGCTGAGGCAGGAGGAATGGCGTGAAACCACAAGGCGGGGAGCTTGCAGTGAGCGAGATTGCAGCCTGGGTGACAAGCCAGAGACTCCGTCTCAAAAAAAAAAAAAAAAAAAAAGAAAAGAAAGAAAGGTCTTTCTTCATGGGGGACGAGTAAGGTGAAGAACTACAGAGCCCCGGGCCTGACTCTTGTGATCATCAGTGTGCCTGACTGACTAATCTCAATACAGGGGACCAGCTGTGGCACTCAGGCAGCTCTTCAGGCTAGGACAGTCGCTGGTTTTCCAGTTTTTGTTTTTCTTGCGTGTGGTTTTTTTTTTTTTTTTTTTAGACGGAGTCTCGCTCTTGTCATCCAGGCTGGAGTGTGATGGTGCGATCTCAGCTCACTTCAACCTCCAGTACCCGGGTTCAAGCGATTCTCCTGCCTCAGCCTCCCGAGTAGCTGGGATTACAGGCCCCCGCCACCATGCCCGACTAACTTTTATCTTTTTAGCGAAGACAGAGTTTCACCACGATGGCCAGGCTGGTCTCAAACTCCTGACCTCAGGTGATCCGCCCACCTCGGTCTCCCAAAGTGCTGGGATTACAGGCGTGAGCCACCACGCCCGGCCAATTGTCCAGTTTTTGTAAACAGGCCAAAGTCCAGGTCACCATGTAGGGCTGGTCTGGTGCTGATTCTCCGTTTGTTACCCAGGGTGGAGTTTGTCAAACTGGCCAGTGAGCATGACGTCGTGAACTTGGGCCAGGGCTTCCCGGATTTCCCGCCCCCAGACTTTGCCGTGGAAGCCTTTCAGCATGCTGTCAGTGGAGACTTCATGCTCAACCAGTACACCAAGGCGTTTGTGAGTCTCCCCGTCTCCCTGGAGGCACTGGGGGAGGAAGGGGTTGGGGCTTTCTGGACATCAAGCCCACACAGGCGTCAGGCTTCAGGGGACAGAGCCAGGGGATTCTGTGTGACCATAGTTCAGTGTTTACTGAGCGTGTCCTCTGTCCCAGAGCCTGTGCCTCATGGTCTAGTGGGGATGGCAGACAAGAAACCAGTAACGACAGGCAGTGGATATGTGCCGTGATGGAGGAGGATGGGATACCACGGGAGTGAGAAAGAGGGAATGAAACCTGGGGAGGGGACTGGAGAGATGCGCTAAGACTTCCTGGAGGAGGTGACACTTAAACCAAGTCCTGAAAGACAAGCTACTATTTGGATTACACTCTAAATCCAAACTTTTTCTGGAAAGGACCACGTAGTAAATACGCGACAGTACCTGGATTAGAACTGTGGTTCTTTTTTCCTTTTTCTTTTTTGAGACAGGGTCTCACTCTGTTATCCAGGCTGGAATGCAGTGGCGCGATCATGGTCCACGGCAGCCTCGACCCTGCCAGGCTCAAGTGGTCCTCCCACCTCAGCCTCTGGAGTAACTGGGACTACAGGTGTGCGTCACCATGCCCAGCTAATTTTATTTATTTATTTATCTTTGAGTCAGGGTCTCACTCTTGTCACCTAGGCTAGAGTGTAGTGACATGATCACGGCTTACTGCAGCCTCTACCTCTTGCGGCTCACATGATATGTCATTTCCTGGGGCTCATGTGATCCTCCCACCTCCGCCTGTAGAGTTGCTGGGACAACAGGGGTACGCCACCTCGCCCAGCTAATTTTTTTTGTATTTTTTGTAGAGACAGGGTTTCACCATGTTGCTCAGACTGGTCTCAAACTCCTGGGCTCAAGTGATCCTGCCACCTCAGCCTCTGAAAGTGCTGGGATTACAGGCGTGAGCCACTGCGCCCTCGTTCTTTGTTTTTTTGTTTTTTTTTTTTTTTGAGACAGAGTCTCCCTCTGTCGCCAGGTTGGATTGCAGTGGCGCAATCTCAGCTCACTGCAACCTCCACCCCCCAGGTTCAAGAGATTCTCCTGCCTCAGCCTCCCAAGTAGCTGGGACTATAGGCGTGCACCACCTCGCCCAGCTAATTTTTGTATTTTTAGTGGAGATAGGGTTTCACGATGTTAGCCAGGATGGTCTTGATCTCTTGACCTTGTGATCCACCCACCTGGGCCTCCCAGAGTGCTGGGATTACAGGCGTGAGCCACTGCACTCGACCGCACTCATTCTTTTTAATGGCTGCATACTGTTCTGTTGCCTAGATGTGCCATAATGTATTTAAGCATCCCTGCACTGATGGACTGCTTCTGCTATCTCAGTATCATAAGCAGTGCCACGGCGAATTTCCCTGTGTGGACATCTTTGTATACATGTGCATTTCTCTAAGATAAATTCCTAGAAGTAAAACTAGCGAATGAAAGGCTATAAATATTTATAAATACAATAGGTGGATATTGTTAAGAAATAGTGTGTGCCTGTAATCCCAGCTACTTGGGAGTCTGTGGCAGGAAGATCACTTGAGCCCAGGAGTTTGAGGCCGGTGCAACATAGTAAGATCCTGTCTCAAAAATTAACACCTAAGTAAATAATTGCCTTCCAGTAAGGTTTACTCATTTACATCCTTGCCAATAGGCTGGTCTCAGAGTTGGTTGTAACGTTCCTTCTTTGATCCAAAAAAAAAAAAAACCATCTGGATATGTATCTTTTTCTTGCTGCTTTTTCTTTTCTTTCTTTTTTCTTTTTCTTTTTTAATAGAGACAGGGGCCGGGCATGGTGGCTTACGCCTGTAATCCCAGCCTTCTGGTAGGCTGAGGCTGGCAGATCCCCTGAGGTCAGGAGTTCAAGACCAGCCTGGCCAACATGGTGAAACCCTGTCTCTAATAAAAATTAGCCGGGTGTGGTGGCGGGCGCCTGTAATCCCAACTACTTGGGAGGCTGAGGCACAAGAATCGCTTGAACCCGGGAGGTGGAGGTTGCAGTGAGCTGAAGTGGCACCATTGCACTCCAGCCAGCGTGACAACAACAACAACAACAACAACAAAATAGAGACAGGGTCTCCTTATGTTACCCAGGCTGGGCTCAAGCAATCCTCCCACCTTAGCCTCCCAAAGTGCTGGGATTACAGGCATGAGCCACTGTGCCCAGCCTCATTAAATATGTTAACCTCTTTCTTTTATGTTGCAATATTTCTCTCTTCCTGTTCTAACTTTGCTCATGGTGCCTTTTATTTTTATTTAATTAATTAATTTATTGTCTGAGACAGAGTCTCAATTCTATTACCCAGACTGGTGTGATCATAGCTCACTGCAGCCTTGATCTCCTGGGCTCAAGCAATCCTCCTGCCTCAACCTCCCGAGTACCTGGGACTACAGGCATGTGACACCACACCTGGATAATTTTTTGATTTTCCATCAGTAGAGACGGAGTCCTTCTGTGTTGCCCAGGCTGTTCTCAAACTCCTGGCCTCAAGCAACCCTCCTGCCTCATTCTCCGAAAGTGCTAGGATTACAGGAGTGAGCCACTGTGCCTGGCCTGTGCCTTTTGTTGTACAGAAAATTTTTATTTTTGTGTGGCCAAATCTGGTTTAGTGAGTTACAGAGTTAAGTTCTAGACAAGGTTTTGATCACTTGGCTTAGCCTTGAGTATTTTTGTTTTGTTTTGTTTGTTTGTGTTTTTTTTGAGACAGAGTCTTGCTCTGTCGCCCAGGCTGGAGTGCAGTGGTGCGATCTCGGCTCACTGCAAACTCCGTCTCCCGGGTTCACGCTATTCTCTTGCCTCAGCCTCCCGAGTAGCTGGGACCACAGGTGCCTGCCACCACGCCCGGCTAATTTTTTGTATTTTTAGTAGAGACGGGGTTTCACTTTGAGTATTTTATAAGTGTCCTCAGCAAACAAGTTTCTGGATCTAATCTTCCTCTCAAAAAGGGGTGCTTCCAAAACTGCAACATGAGGTTCCTGACCCTCAACTGTGTGTGACTTTAGACAAGTAATTTCTTTTCTCTGGGTCTCTATTTTTCTACCTGTCAAATAGTGGGAATCAGGCCAGGCGTGGTGGCTCACATCTGTAATCCCAGCACTTTGGGAGGCTAAGGCAGGCGGATTACCTGAGGTCAGAAGTTCAAAACCAGCCTGGCCAACATAGTGAAACCCTGTCTGCACTAAAAACACAAAAATTAACCGGGCATGCTGGCGTGTGCCTGTCGTCCCAGCTACTTGGGAGGCTGAGGTAGGAGAATCACCTGAACCCAGGAGGCGGAGGCTGCAGTGAGCCACGATTGTGCCATTGCACTCTAACCTGGGTGACATGAGTGAGACCCTGTCTCAAAAAAAAAAAAAGCCTCTCCTGCAAAGCTGCTGGGAGGATCAGGTGGGCACAAACATCACAAACATGCTTCTTAAACTTAGAGATGTGGAAAGTGGGGAGTTTCTACTGCCTCGCGGGCTCTTGGACTGAGGTTCATGGAGGCAAACACTTCCTCTGGTTCTCTGCTGAATCCCCACCCTGGGCTCCGGGCCTGGCACAGAACAGGCCCTATGGCAAATGCTGGTGGAGGAGATGGAAGAGCATATATCTGAGTCAGTGCAGGCCTGGTGGTTGGGACCCTGGAGTCTGGGACCATATAGATTGTGTAACCTTTACCTCCCAGAGTACACAGGATCACAATAGCACCTGCCTCTGGGTTGCTGAGAGGATGAGATCAAAGAAATCCCACAAATAGCTTGGTGTGTAGAGAAATCCAGAGTGTTGAAAGCTCATCTATTCCATGTCCCCTGGGGCCCAGGCTACCAGTATCTGACTTTGCCCCAGACTTGCTGCTGAAAGGTGCTAGAACTGCCTGGATACAGCTGGGCAGGAGGATGGGCCCAGCTGAGCTGGACAGTTGACCCCCGCTGTCCTGGCAGGGTTACCCACCGCTGACAAAGGTCCTGGCAAGTTTCTTTGGGAAGCTTCTGGGTCAGGAGATGGACCCACTCAGGAATGTGCTCGTGACTGTCGGTGGCTATGGGGCCCTGTTCACAGCCTTCCAGGCCCTGGTGGACGAAGGAGATGAGGTGAGTGGGCAAGACTTGGGCTGAGTGGGACCGAGAGGTCAGGGCCGTGCTGACTCCAGCTGATTTGAACCTTCTATCAGGTCATCATCATCGAACCCTTTTTTGACTGCTACGAGCCCATGACAGTGATGGCGGGGGGTCGCCCTGTGTTTGTGCCCCTGAAGCCGGTAAGGATGCTAGGTAGAGGATGGATGGGCAGAGGGATCCAAGGCATGGGCAGAGTTGGACCCTGGCCGTTGGAACAGGAGGAAGGAAGTGAAGGAAGCCAGTTCCCCTAAGCTGGGAGGGCAGAGGGGAGGTGTGTGTGTTGGGATCCCAGGGGAGAGAAGGTGGGGATGGATGCTGGGGGAAGAGCTGCACGTCACGTGGGTAAGTGGTACCACCCCTGCCACCTTGCAGGGTCCCATCCAGAACGGAGAACTGGGTTCCAGCAGCAACTGGCAGCTGGACTCCATGGAGCTGGCCAGCAAATTCACATCACGCACCAAAGCCCTGGTCCTCAACACCCCCAACAACCCCCTGGGCAAGGTACTGGAGGGACCTCCTTCCCTGGCCGCCCGCAGAGCTAGTCATGTCTCCTGCACTGTTACTGAGTTGCTGCTGTGGGGCCTCGTGTGGGAGGGCCATACACAATGAGCTCTGAGGACCAAGGCTCCAGAGGTCCCAGGACAGGGGCAGGAATACCCAGGGAAGGCCTGAGGGCTGGAACAGTGAACTGGGCTGGGAGCCCCCATCACTTCCCAGTGACCATGGAATAGTGACTATGCTTCTCAAAGTATCTCATGTGTAATGTGGGAACCTGAGGGGACTGACCTCATGGGTCATTGTTGCAGGGATCCAATGCAATGGTGTGGAACAGCCCATAGCACTGGGCTTGGCTGTATTCGCCATTTATTTATTTTTTCGTCTCGCTCTGTCTCCCAGGCTGGAGTGTAGTGGCGTGATTTTGGCTCATTGCAACCTCCGCCTCCTGGGTTCAAGCAATTCTCCTGCCTCAGCCTTCCGAGTAGCTGGGATTACAGGCACCTGCCAACATGCCCAGCTAATTTTTGTGTTTTTAGTAGAGACAGGGTTTCTCCATGTTGGCCAGGCTGGTCTCAAACTCCTGACCTCCAGTGTTCTGCCCGCCTTGGCCTCCCAAAGTGCTAGGATTACAGGCGTGAGCCACCGCACCTGGCCGCAGCTGTGTTCTTTAACCTCTCTGAGTAGGCCTCTGTGTTTGGGGATGGTCTCAGCTGCAGGTCTGGGCTCTCCTTGGGCATCCACAGGTGTTCTCCAGGGAAGAGCTGGAGCTGGTGGCCAGCCTGTGCCAGCAGCATGATGTGGTGTGTATCACTGATGAAGTCTACCAGTGGATGGTCTACGATGGGCATCCTCACATCAGCATTGGTGAGCCAAGCCTGCCCAGGGCCCCTCCCCTGCACATTGGTGGCAGGGCCTTGACCCCACCTGAGAGTCAGCGCAGGCCTGGTAGTTAGAACCCAGGGCTCTGGAGCCCTGCAGATCCTGTGACCTTTGCCTCCCAGAGTACACAGGAAAACAAAAAACAATAGCACCTGCCCCCCTGGTTGTCGAAAGGATGAGGTCAAAGAAATCCTATGCCGGGCATAGGATTACAGGCTCACGTCTGTAATCCCAGCACTTTGGGAGGCTGAGGCTGGCAGATCACTGGAGGTCAGGAGTTCGAGACCAGCCTGGTCAACATGGTGAAATCCCGTGTCTACTAAAAGTACAAAAATTAGCTGGGCATGGTGGTGCGTGCCTGTAGTCCCAGCTACTCAGGAAGCTGAGGTAGGAGGATCACTGGAACCCGGGAGGCGGAGGTTGCAATGAGCTGAGATGGTGCCATTGCATTGCTGCCTGGGCAACAGAGCGAAACTCCATCGAAAAAAAGAACGAAAAAAAGAAAGAAATTCTGCAAATAGCTTAGTATGTAGAGGAGTCCAGGATGTCAAGAGCCTATGGGTGCCCCCTGGGGCCCAGACCACCACCCTTCCCCTTACCCCTCACCCCAGTCTCAGCAGCTGCTCTGTTCGGCCTTGGGCAGCCAGCCTCCCTGGCATGTGGGAACGGACCCTGACCATCGGCAGCGCGGGCAAGACCTTCAGCGCCACTGGCTGGAAGGTGAGTTGCTGAGGGTGGGAGGTCACCAGCCCCTGCAAGATCCTTGGCAAGTGAGGTGGGCCTGGGAATGAAGAAGGCTTTAGCCAGGCCTGGAAGGACCTCCCCCACTACCTGTGCTCCTGCTCCAGGTGGGCTGGGTCCTGGGTCCAGATCACATCATGAAGCACCTGCGGACCGTGCACCAGAACTCCATCTTCCACTGCCCCACGCAGAGCCAGGTGAAGAGGGCAGGGGATGCCATGGGGGAGCAGGGAGACAATGAAAGAGCCCAGGCTGGCCCCCGCGTCAGGGAACAGCTAATCTGTCTGGGTGTCTGTCTGTCCTGCCTAGGCCGCAGTAGCCGAGAGCTTTGAGCGGGAGCAGCTGCTCTTCGGCCAACCCAGCAGCTACTTTGTGCAGTTCCCGCAGGCCATGCAGCGCTGCCGGGACCACATGGTACGCAGCCTACAGTCAGTGGGCCTGAAGCCCGTCGTCCCCCAGGGCAGCTACTTCCTCATCACAGACATCTCAGACTTCAGTGAGTGAGACTGGCCGCTCTGGGCAGGGCGCAGGGGCTGGAGGCTGCAGGGGGCTCAGTGTGGCCTCTGTCTCCCAGAGAGGAAGATGCCTGACTTGCCTGGAGCTGTGGATGAGCCCTATGACAGACGCTTCGTCAAGTGGATGATCAAGAACAAGGTGGGCTGGGCCTCTGCCGTGCAGCCATGTATGGTTTCACAGGTTGTGTGCTGCTCAAGGGTGCCCAGGCAAGAGGCTCCTGGGCCAAATCCTAGTCTGCCTCTGCCGTGAACCTTGGGGCAGGGTTGTATCCACTTAAAAGAACGAGGAGCCTTTTTTCTCTTTTCTTTTCTCTTCTCTTCTCTTTTCTTTTCTTTTCGACTTTCTTGAGACGGAGTCTCGCTCTGTCGCCCAGGCTGGAGTGCAGTGGCACGATCTCGGTTCACTGCAAACTCCGCCTCCCGGGTTCATGCCATTCTCCTGCCTCGGCCTCCTGAGTAGCTGGGACCACAGACGCCTGCCGCCACGCCCAGCTAATTTTTTTTGTATTTTTAGTAGAGATGGGGTTTCACCGTGTTAGCCAGGATGGTCTTGATCTCCTGACCTTGTGATCTGCCTGCCTCGGCCTCCCACAGTGCTGGGATTACAGGCGTGAGACACCGCGCCCCGCCTTTTTTTTTTTTTTTTTTTTTTGAGACAGTCTCACTCTGTCGCCTAGGCTGGAGTGCAGGGGCGCAATCTCAGCTCCCTGCTACCTCCACCTCCAGGGTTCAAGTGATTCTCCTCCCTTAGCCTCCCAAGTAGCTGGGTAGCTGGGATTATAGGCACATACCACCACGCCTGGCTAATTTTTGTATTTTGTAATTTTGTAGAGACAGGGTTTCACCATGTTGGTCAGGCTGGTCTCCAACTCCTGACCTCAGGTGATCCACCCCACTTGGCCTCCCAAAGTGCTGGGATTACAAGCGTGAGCCACCATGCCTGGCCCAAGGAACCTGTTTCTCACTTGCACAGAGATACTGTGTGGGCTGGCAGGATTTCCTGCCTCTTTGGATCTCCGTCTTCCCGTCTGTACAGTGAGGAGCTGGACCATTAACTCTGAGGTCCATCCAGGTTCGATCTGTGACTCTAAGGCTTTGTTCTTCTCTGGCTCTGCCCTGACCTGCTCCGTGAACTTCCCTCTCTCAGCGTCTGTCTGCCCTCTGTACCCAGGGAGGGACTTGGAATGGCGTTCTGGGATCCTTTTCCTCTGACTTTGTGTTTGTTTTTGTTTTGAGACGGATTTTCTCTCTTTCACCCAAGCTGCAGTGAAGTGGCGCAGTCTCAGCTCACTGCAACCTCCACCCCTGGGCTCAAGCAGTTCCCCTGCCTCAGCCTCCCAAGTAGCTGGGATTACAGGCATGCGCCACAGCGCCCAGCTAATTTTTGTATTTTTAAGAGATGGGGTTTGGCCATGTTGGCCAGTTAGTCTCGAACTCCGGACCTCAGGTGATCCACCCGTCTCAGCCTCCCAAAATGCTGGGATTACAGGCGTGAGCCACCACGCCCGGCCTTTTTCCCGTGACTTTGAGGCAGCACTAGGTGCAGGATTGGAGCTAACTCTCCTTCCCCGCCTGGTTGTGGGAACCTGTCTGTTCCCTCCGGGGCCAAGGCCTGCTGGGCCACAAAGCCGTGTTGAGACATGTCCTTCCTCCTCCCCAGGGCTTGGTGGCCATCCCTGTCTCCATCTTCTGCAGTGTGCCACATCAGAAGCACTTTGACCACTATATCCGCTTCTGTTTTGTGAAGGTAAAGGGCGGGGCTGGGGGAGGAAAGACCTCCCAGAGCTTCCCAAGGCCTGCTGGGGGCATGGGGAGAGTGTGGGACTAATCTGTGCTGGTGCAGGATGAAGCCACGCTCCAGGCCATGGATGAGAAGCTGCAGAAGTGGAAGGCGGAGCTCTAGCCCTGAAGTCACACCTTGGCCCTGACATCCCCACCTGCCCGCAGAGATACTCTTGGGTGTCTTGTCCAGGTTTCAGACATTTCCGGGTCGGGGAAGATGCTGTTAGGAAACCTCTTCTCTGTGACACAGAATGTCCTGGGTGGGAGCCGCCCTTCTTCATCTTAGAGAACCAAGTGCCTCCTGTCTGAAAGGTGAGGGCGGCCTGACCTGGGCCTCTCTCGGCTCCTCTGTAGGTGGGTTTGTCGGGTCTTGGGTTACTTCTGGTCTCTCCAGGCTTGGCCGATACCGACGGTAGAGTCCCACCGTGTTATCGATCACATCCCAGCCCTGCATGGGCCCTGCTAAGGCTCAGGCATAACCTCACCTTTCCTGGCTCATCTCAGCCTTGGGGATTTGCCTTTAGACTTGAGTGCTCAAGCCACTCCTTTTCATCCATAATAAAAGGTTTAAGTTATTCAAATCCTTCTTGACGTTTTCTCTCTGTTTCACACTCGAGCTGATGGCTGATCTAACTTGATAAGAATGCCCGGGAGAACCTCAGACACCCCCACAACTTTGTACAAATGATTTCTGTAGTCACATAGTTAGTGGCACAACCAGGCCTAGAACCCAAGGCCCCCAAATGAATTCCTTACTATTAATCTTTTTTCTTTTTGTTGTTTTTGTTTTTTAGACAGAGTCTCACTCTGTCACCCAGGCTAGAGTGCAGTGGCATGATCTCGGCTCACTGCAACCTCCACCTCCCGGGTTCAAGCAGTTCTGCTGCCTCAGCCTCCTGAGTAGCTGGGACTATAGGCACCCGCCACCACACCCAGCTAATTTTTGTGTTTTTGTAGAGATGGGGGTTTCACCATGTTGGCCAGGCTGGTCTCAAACTCCTGACCTCAGGTCATCCACCCGACTCGGCCTCCCAAAGTGCTGGGATTACAGACATGAGCCACCATACCTGGCCTCTCATATTAATCTGATGGTAGCAGTTATTGGTGCTGGGTGTGGTGGCTGGGGTGGGGGTGTCGTGTGTGTGTGTGTGTGGAGGGGATTGGGGCTTGTGACAAGGAAGACATGGACATTCCCACGGGGGTGAGAGAACAGCACAGTGGGGGCCAGGAGGACCCGGGACTTAAATAATTCTCAGGAGGAGGAGAACTGAATGTTGATCGTGCACGCCCTACCTGCCAGGCACTCGGACGCACATTATCTTACACAACCCTCTGAGACTGAGACCTGAGTTATCTCCAGTTCACAAGTGAGGAAAGCCCTCTGGAGGTGAGGTGAAGTGGTGTGCCCAGGCCAGGCCTTCTAGCTGGCCCCGATTGGGTCTCACTGGATAGCAATAGTAGCTCCTGAATTTCTTTGGAAGGTGGTGTTAGGGGCCTGGTCTCGAAGTTGCATTTGCATAGCAAGCACATGGGTTTGGCTCATATCATGTTTAACTGGGTGAGCTGATAGGAATATATCTTACAATAAAATACGTATTAGGTCTTTGCCCCTGGTCCTTAGTAAAGAATTCCTAAAATCCTTGGAGTTTCTGGAAGATAGGCATGTCGTGTTAGTCACATGGAATCCCTCTGCACTGTGCGATCACGGGGTCAGAACTTTTAGCCCATTGGGCCCCCTCCATCTCTGCCTCCAGGGAGGTGTGAGGGACTAGACTTTGAGCCCAATCACATGGTCTGTGTCTTTTTGTTAATCATTTTTTTGAGGGGGGGGGTTTGTTTGTTTGTTTTTTTTTCTTTAGTAGAGACGGAGTTTCTCCATGTTGGTCAGGCTAGTCTCCAACTCTTGACCTCAGGTGATCCACCCAGCTCGGCTTCCCAAAGTGCTGGGATTACAGGAATGAGCCAATCACAAGCCAGCCTCTTTCTTTAATTAACAGACTATATTAGTTGGGGACTACAAGTGAGTCACCATGCCCGACTAATTTTTTTTTTTTTCTTTTTGTACAGTGTCTCACTATGTTGCCAGGGCTGGTCTCAAATTCCAGGGTTCAAGCAATCCTCTCAACTTGGCTTCCCAAAGTGCTGAGATTATAGACATGAGCCATTAATGCCTTTAATTTTTTGAGATCTAGTCTCACTGTTGCTCAGGCTGAAGTGCAGTGGCATGATCTCTGCTCACTGCAACCTCTGCCTCCTGGGTTCAAGCAATTCTCCTCCCTCAAGCTCCCAAGCAGCTGGGATTACAGGTGCCTGCTACCAAGTCCAGATAATTTTTGTATTTTTTAGTAGAGACGGGATTCTCCATGTTGGTCAGGCTGGTCTTGAAATCCCAACTCAGATGATCCACCTGTCTCGGCCTCCCAAAGTACTGGAATTACAGGTGTGAGCCACCGTGCCCAGTCTCGAACTTAGATCTTATAATAAATTTGTTGTGATTTTTGACAGGTTTATTTTGTAGGCATGACTAAGACATTGGCCATGTGAAAAAACAAACACAGCCGGGCTGTGGCCTCGCCTGTAATCCCAGCACTTTGGGAGGTCAGACGTGATCACGCAGGTCAGAGATCGGGGACCATCCTGGGCTGGGAATACTCTGTGAAACCCCATCTCTATTAAATGCCAAAAACTAGCTGGTATGGAGGGCGGGCGCCTGTAGCCCCAGCTACTTGGGAGGCTGAGGCCGAGAATGGCGTGGAACTGGGAGGGCGGTTTCTGCAGTGAGCTGAGATCCAGCCACTGCAGTCCAGCCTGGTGATAGAGCTGGTACTCACCAAAAAAAAAAAAAAATTCCAGACTTTGGGGAGGCCGAGACAGGTGGATCATCTGAGGTTGGGAGTTCAAGACCAGCCTGACCAACATGGAGAATCCCGTCTCTACTAAAAAATACAAAAATTATCTGGACTTGGTAGCAGGCACCTGTAATCCCAGCTGCTTGGGAGCTTGAGGGAGGAGAATTGCTTGAACCCAGGAGGCAGAGGTTGCAGTGAGCAGAGATCATGCCACTGCACTTCAGCCTGAGCAACAGTGAGACTAGATCTCAAAAAATAAAAGGCATTAATGGCTCATGTCTATAATCTCAGCACTTTGGGAAGCCAAGTTGAGAGGATTGCTTGAACCCTGGAATTTGAGACCAGCCCTGGCAACATAGCGAGACACTGTACAAAAAGAAAAAAAAAAAAATTAGTCGGGCATGGTGACTCACACTTGTAGTCCCAACTAATATAGTCTGTTAATTAAAAGAGAAAGAGGCTAGGCGCGGTGGCTCATTCCCGTAATCCCAGCACTTTGGGAAGCCGAGCTGGGTGGATCACCTGAGGTCAAGAGTTGGAGACTAGCCTGACCAACATGGAGATACTCCGTCTCTACTAAAAATACAAAATTAGCCAGGTGTGATGGCGCATGCCTGTGATCCCAGCTACTCGGGAGGCTAAGGCAGGAGAATCGCTTGAACCCAGGAGTCAGAGGTTTCCGTGAGCCGAGATCACGCCATTGCACTCCAGCCTGGGCAACAAGAGCGAAACTCTCAAAAAAACAAAAAAAAGAGGCCAGGTGCGGTGACTCACTCCCATAATTCCAGCCCTTTGGGACGCCGAGGCGGGCGGATCACTTGAGGTCGGGAGTTCAACCAGGTTGGTCAACATGGGGTCAACATCAACCCCATCTCTACTAAAAACACACAAAAAATTAGCTGGGCATGGTGGCACGCTCCTGTAATCTCAGCTACTTGAAAGGCTGAGGCAGGAGAGTTGCTTGAACCCAGGAGGTGGAGGTTACAGTGAGCCGAGATCGCGCCATCGCACTCCAGCCTGGGCAGTGAAGCGAGACTCTGTCTCAAAAAAAAGGAAGAGCACATGAACGAATCTACAAGAAACCTGGATTAAATTATCTCATTTTCAGCTCCGAATCACACTGCAGCTCAAGGCCCCGGAGTCCCCATGTATAAAGCGTTATAGGAGCTAGGAGTGGTGCTGCGCACCTGTGGTTCTAGCTACTCGGAGGCTAAGGTGGGAGGATTCCTTCAGCCCAGGAGCTCAAGTCTGCAGTGAGCTAGAATCGCGCCACTGCACTCCAGCCTCGGCAACAGAGCGAGACCCTGTCTCAAAAAAAAATTTTTTTAACAAATAAACTACTCAGAGATCTGAGTGTTGTATTTGTCCCAACTCAGAGCCATCCAAAATTCTGGACAGTACCCGTGATGCCGCCCATTTGGACACCTATTCCCCCCAACCTACACCAGCCCGTTTACTCCTGCAGCAGTCTGGCGCCCAGGCCACGCCCCGGGGCGACATTGGCTTTCCGATTGGACAACTTAATGGAGGTGTGGCCGGAAGAGGCGAGTCTCATTGGCAGAGGCGTGACCGACGGTGTGTGCGAAACATGGCGGAGCGTGGGAGGAAGCGGCCGTGCGGCCCGGTAAGTGCGGGCGGCGGGACCCCGCGCAGGGCAGCACGGGGAAGGCGTGAGGACCAGTGGCGTGCGGACCTCCGCCGGGACCGGGCCGCGCCTCCTGCTGCCTGCTTCCCGCTGATCCCAGGCCGGAAGCCCCCGAAGGTGCGGCGTGAGCCGCAGCAGGATGGGAACAGCGCCCGTGTCCTCTCCGGAACCCCCCTGCGGCTCCCTGGCCCCCGCTGGATTACGGAGGCGGGACCCTGCTCTCAATCCTGAATCCGGTGCCCTTTCGTGGCTTACGTCTTCTGACTTCCAGGGCGACTGTGGGCAGTCCTGTCCCCTGAGCCTCAGTTTTCTACTCTGTTCTGTGGGAACTCATTCAACAGTTTCTTGAGCGCTTTCTGTGTGCCAGGCTGGGCCCCAGGCGCTGGGGATACAGCGGGTCCCTGCCCTCCAGACGCTTTCTGGGGCAGCAGTTTGCAGAGGTTCCTTGGCTTCCTTGCCGCCCCGTGTGGCGAGGCTGGCTGTGGTGCAGCAAACGGACCTCCTCCAGGTGTGACCATCAGCCTCACACTCATAATCCTCCTACCACTCCTTCTCCAGGGTGAACACGGCCAAAGGATTGAGTGGCGAAAATGGAAGCAACAGAGTAAGTAAGGGTGGGGGTAAGAGTATCTTCCCATAGACCACTCCACCAGTGCTCAAACCCTGGAGAAAGACACCAACTTTGTTCCCTCTGGGTCCTGCAGCACCCAAAGTGGGGAGGCAGGGTCCGGGAGCCCTGGGGAGGCTCCCTTGCTGCCCTCTGGCTGCTCACCCAGTAGCTCTCCATAGTCCAGGCTGACCCGATGAGTGGGAACTATCTCCTCGGCCAATTGGGATGTTCTTTTATCCAGAGAAAGAGGAGAAAAAGAAATGGAAGGATCTCAAGCTGATGAAAAAACTGGAGCGGCAGCGGGCACAGGAGGAACAGGCAAAGCGCCAGGAAGACGAGGAGGCAGCAGCAGAGAAGGAGGACCGCGGTGAGCTGGGGTCATGGGGAGGGCCACAGGTTGTGGCCCACAGTAGTTGTCCTGGAGGCAGAGCAGATCTGGAAGGGCCCTTACAGACAAGTAGGTCCAAATATCTTGTCCTGATGGAGAAGCTGAGGTCCAGAGAAGGGAGGGAGCCAACAAACTAAGTTCTGACCTCCTGCTTAGGTAAATTTCAAGCCTATGGAAGGTAAGCCTCATCTCTCTTTTTTTTATTTGAGATGGTGTCTTGCTCTGTTGCCCAGGCTGGAGTGCAGTGGCACCATCTCCTCTCACTGCAACCTCCACTGCCCAAGTTCAAGCAATTCTCCTCCCTCAGCCCCCCGAGTAGTTGGGATTACAGGCGTGTGCCACCACACCTGGCTAATTTTCGTATTTTTTAGTAGAGATGTGGTTGCACCATGTTGGCCAGGCTGGTCTTGAACTCTTGACGTCAGGTGATCCGCCCAATTCACGTCCCAAAGTGCTGGGATTACAGGCGTGAGCCACCGTGCCCAGCCCAAGCCTCATATCTCTTAGACCTCTAGAACTTCATGATCTTCCTGATTTTTTGACTTTTTTATTGAGCATTTTCTCTGTGCTTTAATTTCATTTTTCATTTATTTTGATTTCATAATAAAAATGACAGATCATGCCTGTAATCCCAGCACTTTGGGAGGCCGAGGCGGGCAGATCACGAGGTCAGGAGATCGAGACCATGGTGAAACCCCATCTCTACTAAAAATACAAAAAATCAGCCGGGCGAGGTGGCAGGCGCCTGTAGTCCCAGCTACTCAGGAGGCTGAGGCAGGAGAATGGCGTGAACCCAGGAGGCGGAGCTTGCAGTGAGCCGAGATCATGCCACTGCACTCCAGCCTGGGTGACAGAGCGAGACTCTGTCTCAATAATAATAATAATAATAATAATAACAGAAAACTACAAAGAAGAAAGGAACAATCCCAGCAAACATTGTAGCAAAAGTTTGTCCAAACAATTTTATCTACTTATCCTTGCCTTGCATAGCAAAGTATAGATACAATGTTACAACAGTGAAACCCTGTTATCTATGTGCTT
This sequence comes from Papio anubis, assembly GCF_008728515.1. Lineage (NCBI taxonomy): Eukaryota > Metazoa > Chordata > Mammalia > Primates > Cercopithecidae > Papio > Papio anubis. The sequence continues at coordinate 98,398,210 of NC_044988.1, read as the reverse complement.
CTTGGGATTTTTTGTTTGTTTTTGAGACAGTCTCCCTCTGTTGCCCAGGCTGGAGTGCAGTGGCGCGATCTTGGCTCACTGCAATCTCCACCTCCCAGTTCAGTCGATTCTCCTGCCCTAGCCTCTGGAGTAGCTGGGATTACAGGCATGCGCCACCATGCCCAGCTAATTTTTGTATTTTTAGTAGAGACAGGGTTCCACCATGTTGGCCAGGCTGGTCTTGAACTCCTGACCTCAGGTGATCCGCCCGCCTCAGCCTCCCAAAGTGCTGGGATCACAGGCATGAGCCACCTTTTGTGTGACCTTGGGCCATGTATTTGACTTCCCGGGGCTGAAGGCTCCTGGTCTATAAATGGGGATAATGGCAGTATCCTCACTAAGGATCAGGTTAATGGCTATCGGGTTAACGTGCACACACTAGATATCAGCTTTATTGGATATCAGCTTTCATTTTATCCCCATTTGATAGCTGGAGAACTGAGGCACTAAGTGGGAGAGCCAGGATATGAACTTAGGCCATTGCTCCTAACTGCTCCACAGCCTCGCCCAGTGGTCTGCCCTGTTCAGAGGAGCCATGGAGATTGCTGTGTCCATTTTCCTCCTGGGAGACTGAGGCCCAGAGAGGGGAGTTGAAGCTATTTTGCTCATCTCAAAATTCCTCCCACTTGGGAAATTCTCAAACCATGGGCGCTGGGGACAGAGAAAGAGAGAGGAAGGTGGGGGGCCCTTGCCTCTCAGGCTGACTGGGAACACCCCTCCCCTGCTCAGGGCGGCCCTACACACTGAGCGTAGCCCTGCCGGGCTCCATCCTGGACAATGCTCAGTCGCCGGAGCTTCGGACCTACTTGGCCGGTCAGATTGCCAGAGCCTGTGCCATCTTCTGTGTGGATGAGATCGTGGTGTTTGATGAGGAGGGCCAGGATGCCAAGTGAGGGGCCATCCCACAGGGTGCCAGGGCTCAGGGAGAGGGAGGGGCTGCCGGGATGGGCCGGGGCTTCACCCTGCCCCTGTCCACATGCCTGGCTCTTTCCTCGTGTCCTGCCTGAAATACTCCTTCTGTAATCCTTAGGGGGTAGGGTTGCCAGGTGGGGGTGATGACTGCAGAGGTGGGATTGGGAGCCAGAAGGTCTAAACCCGTATCTCAGCTGTCACCCAGGCTGGAGTGCATGCAGTGGCATGGTCATGGCTCACTGCAGCCTCTACTTCCTGCGCTCAGGTGATCCTCCTACCTCAGCCTCCTGAGTAGCTGGGATTATAGGCGTGCACTTGTAGAGAGGAGTTCTTAAAGGCCACAGCTGGTTCCTGAGCCCCCATCTCTCTCTTTCCAGGACCGTGGAGGGGGAATTCACAGGAGTTGGGAAGAAGGGGCAGGCGTGCGTACAGCTGGCCCGGATCCTGCAGTACCTGGAGTGTCCGCAGTAAGGGGGTCACTCCCCTGAGCATGAGGGAGGGGTGTGTCAAAGTGGAGGCCAGGGAGGAGGTAGCTTCCCCTGGGACCATCCTGAGGTCAGCATTCTTTCCTAGGTACCTGAGGAAGGCGTTCTTCCCCAAGCACCAGGATCTACAGTTTGCAGGTAACACTGTGTGGGCCCGCCCCCCATTTCCCCTGGATTGTGCCACAGACACTGAGAGACCACCCAGTCCTACCCTGCCCTGTCCAGGTGGGAAAGCAGGCCCGGGAGAGCAAGACCTGTGCCTGACGCCAAGACGCAGGTCTGTGGCAGAGCCGGGACTCTGCTCCAGGGTCCCCACTGCACCCTGTGTGCCCTAGCACTTCCTAGACTCCTCCCGGCCCTGCCTCCGCAGGGCTCCTGAACCCCTTGGACAGCCCCCACCACATGCGTCAGGACGAGGAATCCGAGTTCCGAGAGGGCATCGTGGTGGATCGGCCCACCCGGCCAGGCCACGGCTCCTTTGTCAACTGTGGCATGAAGAAGGTAGGAACAGAGAGGTGGGCTGGGTCACACCTCCAGGACACACCCTAGCGATGGAGCGCAAGCAGATGGATGTTGGGGGGAGTCCTGGAGCTGCCCCAAATCCCTCACTGATGCAAATTTGGGCCAGAGAATTGTGCAAAATGGGGCTCAACAGATAAAGCCAAGAATGAATTTACTGTTGCTTAAAAAGCAAATCAACAGAAGACAGTTCTCATGCTCCAAACAAAACCCTGCAGAAACAAGTTGAAAGTCACTCTGGAGCTGCTCCCGTGTGGCACAGAGCCAAGCTGGGACGAGGGCATTAATTTGCTACCTCTTTACCCTCAAGTCTTCTCAAATCAGAGGCAGAAACCTTTCCATGTATGGAGTCCCCTCCCATCAGAAAGCACAACCCAGGCGCAGTGGCTCACGCCTGTAATCCCGGAACTTTGGGACACTGAGGCAGGCGGATCATTTGAGGTCAGGAGTTTGAGACCAATATGGTGAAACCCCGTCTCTACTAGAAGTATAAAAATGAGCCAGGTGTGGTGGCCCGCGTCCGTAATCCCAGCTACTCAGGAGGCTGAGGCGGGAGATTCACTTGAACCCAGGAGACAGAGTTTACATTGAGCTGAGATCACGCCACTGCACTCCAGCCCGGGTGACAGAGCGAGACTCCATCTCAAAGTGGCAGAGCTACCAAAATGCAGAAAACTGGGTTTCATGTACTTCTTCTACCTTGTGCCATGAGCGCCCCAAAGGTGTGTGTTTGGCCAGTGACCTGTGTTTTGCACAAATGGTCTCTTGTGAGCAGGTTCAGCTGGTGCCAGGGGTGGAGGGTGACAGGTTGACCTGGACCCCTTGGTCCCTTGCCAGCCCCAGGGCTCCCCTGGTGGCATCTGGAAGAGCCGTGGCCCCTGCTGATCTTGAGAGGAATGGCACCCATTTCTTCTGGCTTTTCCCCAGGAGGTGAAGATTGACAAGAACCTGGAGCCTGGGCTTCGGGTGACCGTGCGACTGAACCAACAGCAGCTCCCAGGTATCTGGAAGGTTCCCCAGCCCCTGGGTTGGCCTGACGAGCTCCAGGGTTCAGCCACCTCCTTCCATTCCCTCACCCCATCTTTACAGACTCTGTTACCCCTCCAGAATGCAAGACCTACCGTGGCAAAGTGGTGTCATCACAGGACCCTCGCACCAAAGCTGGTCTCTACTGGGGCTACACCGTCCGACTGGCTTCCTGCCTCAGTAAGCACAGAGCTCACTTCTCTATCCATCCCTCTGGGAGGTGGCCAGGAGCCTTGCCTGATCCAAATATCAGACCAAGGTTTTTGTCCTATCAACTTGCTGTGTGTCCTTGGGCAAGTCCTTTTCCTTCTCTGGGCCTTGTTCCCCCTGGATGTACTGCCTGGAATGCTGTTAAGGACTCCTGAGCCAAAGTATCATCATTGATCAATAACGTTTCTGTAGAGTTGCGAATGGAGGCAAAAGGGCCAGAGAAGTCAGAGGCCCACTTCATGCTCTTGGTGCCTCTTCCTATCCAGTCTCTGCCCTGTTCCCCAGCCAAGCACAGGCTTGGTGTCCGCCCTGCTCAGTCCTTGACTTCCCAGGAACAGCTCTACCCACCGCTGCCTCGGTACACACACACACACACAGAGCTCTTCCCACCCACCCCTGCCTCAGTACACACACACATACCCAGAGCCCTTCCCACCCACCCCTGCCTCAGTACACACACACACACACACACAGCTCTTCCCACCCACCCCTGCCTCAGTACACACACACATACCCAGAGCTGCGGCTTATGGGGCGCAGGACCCGCACTGCGTTGGCCCCATCCCCAGGTGCTGTGTTTGCTGAGGCCCCCTTCCAGGACGGGTATGCACCTGACCATCGGGACGTCAGAGCGTGGCTCGGATGTGGCCTCTGCCCACCTTCCCAGCTTCAGGTGTGTACCTCCTGGGGCCGGGACCAGGGCAGGAGGAATGTGGCCAGGAACCTGCCTGGTGGGTGAAGCTGCACGGATGGGCCCCTGCTGTCTGGGGGATGGAGGGACAGGTCTGGGCGCTGTGCTGGGTGGGGCCTCGATGACCACTCAAGTCACCCCCTCTTACATGTGCCAGGCATGCTCTTGTGGTGTTCGGGGGCCTCCAGGGGCTGGAAGCTGGAGTGGATGCTGACCCCAACCTGGAGGTGGCTGAACCCAGTGTCCTCTTTGACTTGTACGTCAATACCTGTCCTGGCCAGGGTAGCCGCACCATCCGCACGGAGGTGAGCCCGCCTGCCTCCCCGACCGCCAGCCGTTGGGGCCTTGGGATCTGTCCAAGGGGCAGTTGCCACTCTTGCCCTGTCACCCACCCTTGCCCATGGTGCCTTGTCTGGAGGTGGTCCTCTCATCCCCTCTTGGCCTCTTGCCACAGCAGTCTTGCCACAGCGTTGGGACATGAGTGTAGCTGAGAGTCAACCATGGGTGCTAGTGCCCGTCCTGTGCTCCCAGGCAGGTGACCCAGAGGGCCCTGCCCACCCCTGCTCCGGGCCTCTGGTTCCTTAGCTGTGCGCTCAGTGATCTCCCAGAGCCCTGGTTCTGCTCCTTCCTTGTGTATGACCACGGTGGGCACAGCAGCTCTCCTCTTGGGGTCTCACTTGCATCTGTCCCACGGGGGAAGCCACGTGCAGCTGAAGCCTTCGTCCTGGGCCTCATGGAACCACTTTTGGAGTCAGGCGTAACACGCTGTGCTACAGGAACTGCCGGCGAGGCTGGTCCTCCCATCAGTCTCACAGGGCTGACAGCCCTGTCTACCTATCCCTAAGGCCTCGCCCAAGCCAAGCACTGAGCCTGATAGCCACACCCCCCAGCCAGAACCCTGGCTCCCCCGCTTCCCATCCCTGCGTGAGGGCTGAGAACTTCTTGCCCACCTCCTTGCCCTCCCCTGGCCCTGGGAGGTGGGCATTGTTACCTTTACCCCCATTTTACAGAAGAGGAGCCTGAGGTCCTCTTCTCAGGCTCAGAAGAGGAAGCTCTGTGGTCCTCCAGGTGGCAAGTGTGCAGTGTGAACCTGGGCCTGTCGTTAACCTCACCAGGCTCTGCTAAGGACAGGGGACCCCAGTGGGCTGGGTCTTGGGCAGCAGGCACTGAAGACAGGCTAGGAGTAGGGGCACCCGCTAGCCTCCCAGTCCCCAGCCCACTGCCACACTTCTCTTCCAGGAGGCCATCCTCATCTCCCTGGCCGCCCTGCAGCCTGGCCTCACCCAGGCCGGTGCCCAGCACCCCTGAAAGTTCTAAGGGGCCAGGACATCAGTGAAGCAGCAGTGAAACCAGGGGCTCTGCAGGTCACTTGGGATGGACGCCGCCAGACTTGTCTCCAAAAATCACCACCTTTAATGCTCCCCGGCCTGCACACGCCCAGCCTTGCTGGGCTCTGCCCTCACTTACTGCCCGCCGTGATGGCCTTGAGGCTGCCTGCCCGCGCCAGGATGTTTGGCACAAAGAGCAGCCCCGAGGCCCGCTCAATGCTCTCGATGGGCACCAGGAAGCGCTCCAGTGGGATGGCCTCGTCCACAGGTGCGTTGGGCATCACGTAGGAGCGGAGCTCAATTTGCCCGCCTGCGGCCTCCAGGATCAGCACCTTGAAGAAGTGTGTGGGCACTGCCACGTGGTTTTTGCCGATGACCTGGTACTTCACATAGGATTTCCCATCAGCCTCTGTCCTGTAGGCAGACCCAGGCACACGTGGGCAGGAGGCCTGGATGAACCCAAGGCCACCTCTTCAAGGAAGCCTTCCCTGATCTGTCCTTTAACTTCTGTCAGCCTGCAGGACCACTCCCTCATGTGAGGCTTCTGTAGCCCGCCTGGCTCCTCCTTGAGGCTGGAACTCTCTCCAGGGTGGAGGTTAACTCTCCCTCTGTTTTCCTTATGCCCAACACTGGGTCAGGCAGAGTGGGCGACAATAAATGCCGCTGGAAGATTTGAGCCTTCTGCACATTCACATTCATCTGGGGGGAGACTTAACAACTGTCTGTCTCTCCCCATGGAGGTGAGCACCAAGTGGGCAAGGACCATGACAGGTGATATCCCAGCACCAGCACGGGTGCTGGGACACCGGACGGGGGCTTCCCCTCAGCAGAGTCTCCTCCCTTGCCCCGGGCCCTAGGAGGCACCTGCTAATGAAATTTGATCAGTGCCCCAACCACCGCCTGTGGGCCAGGCCCTAGGGAAGCATGTGACATCAACCAAGAGGTCCAAGGTTTTATAGTGGGGGACACAGGTCCTTTGCCCACAGCACCAAGGAACTAGGGCATGAGGCAGGCCTGGACTCCATCCCGAGCCTGTGGATTCCAGAGTGAACTGCTCAGCTCCACATGTTGCCTCTCAGTCCCAGCCCTCTGCAGGCCAGAAAAACCACGGAGCATGCCCAGAGGTGCTCCGTTGCTTCCATCTGAGAGGCAGGGCTGCAGAGGGGCAAGAGTGGAGGCCCCGGGTCAGGCACATCTAGGTTCAAACTCCTGAGAAGGGTGGAGGAAAGTGCTCCAAGCAGAGCAGAGACTGAAGGTGGGAGAGCTCGGTGCACCGGGGACCTGCAGGGGTTTCCATATGGGCAGAACAGGATCGGTTGGGCATGCCAAGAGGTGACAGCAGGGAGAAGCGGGGGCAGATTCAGGGCCTGCTGCTGCCCATGGGCAGAGGAGAGATGGTCAGGGGTACCCGACAGGTCTTTAGCTGTGGAAGTGGAATGAGGGGACCCGAGGCAGGAAAGCTGACAGGCTTGCGAGGAAACCAGATGAGTAGGGAACTAGCTGACCTGCTTCCAGCGGCTCTGGCCCTGTAGGCAGGTTCTGCCTCTCGCCCCCTGGTTTCCACCTTACCTGGGCAGGAAGAGTGGCCCTGTGCAGACATAGACGTTTTGGTAGCTGCGGGTCAAGCTGCGGCTGTATTTCCAGGCCATCTGCACTCTGGGTTGGGAGGGTGCCCCAGGAGAGGTAGGGCTTAGCAGAACTGTGGCTGGCACCCTTCCTCCTCTATCAGAGGGCTGCCCCAGGCCCTGAGGGGATGGACACGCTCAGAGATGTCCAGTGAGAGACAAGCATGAGGAAACACTCAAGGAATGCAAGTCACTCTGAAACCACATGGACTCACACAGGGCTGACAAGTGTTAGCCATCGCCCTCTGTCCCTTCCACAGCCCGGCTGTCAAAGTCTTTTCTCAGCTCCCAAGAGCCGAATGAAGGAAGGAACGTGTCTCCACCTTTCAGAGAGAAGGACTGAGACCTATCCCCAGCCCCACCCAGGGGCTCATGGGAAGACCAGCCCTTCCAACCACCAACCCGTTCCTTTTCCCAGTCTGAGCCACAGGAAGAGCCTAGAGGGAATGTCATGAATCGACCTCCATCCTGAGCTCTCCAGGCCTCGGACAATGGAAAGTGGGTAGGGGGCTGTGCTCCCAGAAGGAAGTTGGGTCAGAGGCTGGTGCCCCATGGGCTCCACCCAGAGCCCCATGGCAGTCTCCATCCTTTGGTGCCAGGATGTGCTGGGAACAGGCTGAGAGGGCGGTTGGCCCAGTGCACAGTGCCTGGCACTAACAGCCTGACCATGGGTCAGGTGTCTGCCTTGAAACTGCCCATGGCCGGGCGCGGTGGCTCAAGCCTGTAATCCCAGCACTTTGGGAGGCCGAGACGGGCGGATCACGAGGTCAGGAGATCGAGACCATCCTGGCTAACATGGTGAAACCCCGTCTCTACTAAAAAAAAATACAAAAAACTAGCCGGGCGAGGTGGCGGGCGCCTGTGGTCCCAGCTACTTGGGAGGCTGAGTCAGGAGAATGGCGTAAACCCGGGAGGCAGAGCTTGCAGTGAGCTGAGATCCGGCCACTGCACTCCAGCCTGGGCGACAGAGCGAGACTCCGTCTCGGAAAAAAAAAAAAAAAGAAACTGCCCAAAGGCAGACAGGGTAGGACGATGTCTGGAGGCTCACGGTTTTATAAGCCAGGGGTCCCCAACCCCTGGGCCACGGACTGGTACCAGAACTGGGCCACACAGCAGGAGGTGAGCACAAGGCCAGCAAGGGAAGCTTCATCTGTATTTACAGCCATTCCCTATTGATCTCATGGCAGCCTGAGCTCCGCCTCTTGTCAGATCAGTGGCAGCTGGAGATTCTCATAGGCGTTGGAACCCTAAGGTGAACTGCGCATGTGAGGAGGTTGCGCGCTTCTTTTGAAAACCTAATGCCTGATCTGGCATTATCGCCGTCACCTCCAGATAGAACTGGAATAGATTGGAGGAAAACAAGCTCAGGGCTCCCACGGATCCTACATTACTATGAGATGTATATTTCACTATATATTACAATGTAATAATAATAAAGTGTACAATAAATGTAATGCACTTGAATCATCCTGAAAGCCGCCCTCACCCACCAAGCCGTGGAAAACCTCTCTTCCACGAAACCCGACCCTGGTGCCCAAAACGTTGGGCGCTGAGGTTCTACAACAGACAGCCTGCCTTCTGCTGTGTGGCACTGTGCCCATCACTTTGCCTCTGTGAGCCTCAGCGCCTCATCACTACCGCAGGAGGAAGGTGAATAACGGTATCATCCCCATTTTTTTAGACGAGAAAGCGACGCTCAGGGAGGTGCCCAGGGTTCCCAGTTGAAGCTCAAGCCCTGGTCGGCCTGCAGAGCCTGTGCCTGGAGCCCAGTGCTCCTCTCTCCCGTCACGGGATGTCACTGCGATGCCTGACCGGGGGCGCGTTGGGCGGCTGCCCCGTTCTGCAGAGGAACAAACCGAGGCCCCGAGAGGCCAGGCGCCCGCCCCGCATTCCGCGACCGGCCCGGGGCGCGGGCGCTACCTGGGGCGCGACGTTGCTCAGGTAGAACGTGTCGTCCATGGCCTTCTGGCTCCAGCGGTGGTTGGCGGCTGCGGCCAGGTGGCCGCGGTCGAAGCCGCTGCCGCGGTAGTCGGCGTTGGTGGCACGGTGGTACGCGTGCACCGAGTCGTCCTCGTGGAAGTCGCATGTTCGTCGGTCGCCGTCGCCGCGGAGACGCTCGGGTCGCAGCTGCTCCACCACCCAGAGCGCGCCGCGGGTGCGCGGGTCGTAGCACAGCACGTACGACTCGCGGCTCTTGAGCTGCGCCAGCCCCGGCAGCCCGTACTTGGCCAGCTCGCCCGGGCCGCGGCCCGCCGGTCCCCCGGGCACGGCTGGCAACTCAGCGGCCGCCGCCACGGGCAGCACCGGCAGCCGGCCCAGCAGCCCCGGCGCCGCCCGCGCGTCCTCCCGCCGCCGCCGCCAGCCCTCGGCGGCCGCGCCCAGCCCCGCGCCCAACACCAGGGTCAGGCCGGCCCGCAGCGCCTGCATGGCTGGGGAGTGACCTCCGGCGGGCGACCTGCGAGGCTCTTAAAGGAGCCGCACCGCGGGATCCAATGAAGGGACGGGGCTGCTGGGGCCGCGGACGATAGCGTGACCTCCCTTCCACTCACAAACGCTCCCAAGGGGTTGAGAATCGGAACCTAGAGGGGAGAAGCAGACCCCAGGCCGGTGTCCCTGGCGCCCTTTCTTTGCGCATTTAAGATGCCGGCATGAGGGGCGTGCCACCGTCGCCTCAGCTCGCGATTGGCCACCATGAGGCCTGGCTCCGCACCCACCTAGCAAGCCCCCTGCCGGTCGTGGGGTGGGGCGGCACCCACTTCTCTGCGCCTGCGCAGGGAGCTCCTGCTTCATAAGCTCCGCGGAGGGGTCAAGCACTGTCGAGCACTTTTATTGTCACTGGTTAGTCTCACCCTCTACCCCGCTCGGAGAGTGAGCTCCTAGTTCGCAGAGCAAGCACAGGGCCCCAGGTATATCTGGCCATCTGGCCCCAGGCTATGCTCCATGACACCATAAAATAAGCCCCGCAATTCTACCAGATCGGCAAAGGATTTTTTGTTGTTGTTGTCTTTGAGACGGGGTTTTGCTCTTGTCGCCCAGGCGCGAGTGCAATGGCGCGATCTCGGCTCACTGCAACCTCCGCCTCCCGGGTTCAAGCTATTCTCCTGCCTCAGCCTCCCAAGTAGCTAGGATTACAGGCATGCGCCACCACGTCCGGCTAATTTTGTATTTTTAGTAGAGACGGAGTTTCTCCATGTTGGTCAGGCTGGTCTCAAACTCCCGACCTCAGGTGATCCGCCCACCTCCTCCTCCCAAAGTGCTGGGATTATAGGCGTGAGCTACCGCACCCGGCCCAGATTGGCAAAGGTTTTAATTAACACCGGCGTGAGGACCAGGATGCAGGCGGCTAATGCTGGCTGCTGGCTGGAACAGAAACCTGGGACGAAGATTCCAAAAAGCAGCTTGACAGTACAAGCTAAGTCTTTTTTTTTTTTTTTGAGACGGAGTCTCGCTCTGTCGCCGAGGCTGGAGTGCCGTGGCCGGATCTCAGCTCACTGCAAGCTCTGCCTCCCGGGTTTACGCCATTCTCCTGACTCAGCCTCCCGAGTAGCTGGGACTACAGGCGCCTGCCACCTCGCCCGGCTAATTTTTTGTATTTTTTAGTAGAGACGGGGTTTCACTGTGTTAGCCAGGATGGTCTCGATCTCCTGACCTCGTGATCCGCCCGTCTCGGCCTCCCAAAGTGCTGGGATTACAGGCTTGAGCCACCGCGCCCGGCCCAAGCTAAGTCTTAAAAAGGTTCATACCCTTCAACCCGCCCAGAGGGCTGAGCTGGGGAAATCTCGGGAATGCGAGGATCTCGAACGCAAATATTCACCAGAGTATTACACTGCCGGTAGGAATAAGCAAAATATTCAGAAATATGGACTGATTAAGGATTTTTTTTTTTTTTTTTTCGAAACGGAGTCTCACTCTATTGCCCAGGCTGTAGTGCAATGGCACGATCTTGGCTCACTGCAACCTCTGCCTCCCAGGTTTTCAAGTGATTCTCCTGCTTCAGCCTCTCAAGTAGCCGGGATTACAGGTGCGCACCACCACGCCCAGCTAATTTTGTTTTGTTTCTTTTTGAGACGGAGTCTCGGAGTCTCGCTCTGTCGCCCAGGCTGGAGTGCAGTAGCATGATCTCGGCTCACTGCAACCTCCACCTCCTGGGTTCAAGCGATTCTCGTGCCTCGGCCTCCCGAGTAGCTGGGACTACAGGCGTGTGCCACCACACCCAACTAATTTTGTATTTTTAGTAGAGAACGATCTCGAACTCCTGACCTCGTGATCCACCCGCCTCGGCCTCCCAAAGTGCTGGGATTATAGGCATGAGCCACCTCACCCAGCCACTCTTAGCATTTTTTTTTTTTCCTTTAAGGAAAATAAGGTCTTGTGCTGTCACCCACAGGGGGTGCAGTGGCAAGATCACAGTTCACTGCAGCCTTGACCTCCTGAGCTCAAGCCATCTTCCTGCCTCAGCCTCCCGAGTAGTTAGGACCACAGACACATATAATGATGCCTGGCTAATTTTTAAATTTTTTGTAGCGATGGGGTCTTGCTATGGTGTCCAGGCTGGTCTTGAACTCCTGGCCTCCAGTGATCCTCATGCCTTGGCCTCCCAAAGTTACAGACATGAGCCACTATGCCCTCCTGAAGTCAGGAGTTTGAGACCAGCCTGGCCAACATGGCGAAACCCTGTCTCTACTAAAAATACAAACATTAGCTGGGCATGGTGGAGCATGCCTGTAATCCCACCTACTGGGGGCTAAGGCAGGAGAGTCATTTGAACCTGGGAGGCGGAGATTGCAGTGAGCTGAGATCATGCCACTGCACTCCAGCCTGGGCAACAGAATGAGACTCTGCTTCAAAAAAAACACATGGGATGGGGTCTTGCTTTGTTGTCCAGGCTGTTCTTGACCTGGGATCAAGTGATCTGTGGGCCTCCTGAGTAAATGGGCTATGGTGTATCACCATACTACTTTTAGCAATTTTGAATTTTGAAATATACATTAATTATAGTGACCATACTGCAGTGTTTTTGTTTGTTTGTTTTGGTTTTTTTTTGAGACAGAGTTTTGCTCTTGTTTCCCAGGCTGGAGTGCAATGGCGTGATCTCGGCTCACCACAACCTCCACCTCCCGGGTTCAAGTGATTCTCCCGCCTCAGCCTCCTGGGTAGCTGGGATTACAGGCATGCACCACCATCCCCGGCTAATTTTTTGTATTTTTAGTAGAGATGGGGTTTCTTCATGTTGGTCAGGCTGGTCTCAAACTCCTGACCTCAGATGATCCGCCCACCTCGGCCTCCCAAACTGCTGGGATTACAGGCGTGAGCCACCGTGCCCCGCCATACCATGCTGTAGTTCTAAAAAAAAATTCCTGGGTTGGGTGTGGTGGCTCAGGCCTGTAATCATAGCCCTTTTGGAGGACAAGGTAGGAGTATTGCTTGAACAAAGGAGTTCAAGATCAGCCTGGGCAACATAGCAAGACCCCCATCTCAAATTAAAAAAAAAAATAATTCCTCCTGTCTAGCTGAAACTGTACCCTATGACCAACATTTCCCCATTCCCCACCGCCCCAACTCCCACCAATCCCCAGACTCTGGTACCATCATTCTACTCTCCACTTCTATGAGTTGTTTTAGATTCCAAATATAAGTGAAATCATGTCGTGTTTGTCTTTCTGTGCCTGGCTTATTTCATCTACCGTAACGTCCTCTAGGTTCTTCCATGTCACAAATCTGGTGGGTTTTTTTGTTTTTGTTTTTTGTTTTTTGAGGCTGAATCTCACACTGTCCCCTGGGCTGGAGTGCAATGGCACAATCTTGGCTCACTGCAACCTCCCCCTCCCAGGTTCACACGATTCTCCTGCCTTAGCCTCCCGAGTAGCTGGGATTACAGGTGCATACCACCACACCTGGCTAATTTTTTGTATTTTTAGTAGAGATGGGGTTTCACTATGTTGGTCAGACTGGTCTTAACTCCTGACCTTGTGAGCTGCCTGCCTCGTCCTCCCAAAGTGCTGGGATTACAGGCGTTAGCCACTGCACCCAGCCTTGTCTCTTTTTTTTTTTTTTTTTTTTGAGACGGAGTCTCGCTCTGTGGCCCAGGCTAGAGTGCAGTGGCACGATCTCAGCTCACTGCAAGCTCCGCCTCCTGGGTTTACGCCATTCTCCTGCCTCAGCCTCCCAAGTAGCTGGGACTACAGGGGCCCACCACCTCGCCTGGCTAGTGTTTTTGTATTTTTTAGTAGAGACGGGGTTTCAGCGTGTTAGCGAGGATGGTCTCAATCTCCTGACCTCGTGATCCGCCCGTCTCGGCCTCCCAAAGTGCTGGGATTACAGGCTTGAGCCACCGCGCCCGGCCCTTGTCTCTTTTTTATAAGCCATTCTGACAGGTGTGAGGTGGTATCTCATTTTGGTTTTAATTTGCATTTCCCAGATGATCCATGCATTGTTCAGCATTTTTTCAGATCGTTGCCGGACATTTGTATGTCTTATGTCTCTTTTTTTTTTTTTTTTTGAGACAGAGTCTGGCTCTGTCACCAGGCTGGAGTGCTTTGGCTCGATCTCGGCTCACTGCAACATCCGCCTCCTGGGTTCAAGCACACGCCACCACGCCCAGCTAATTTTTGTATTTTTAGTAGAGATGGGGTTTCACCATGTTGGCCAGGCTGGTCTTGATCTCTTGACCTCAAAATTCGCCTGCCTCAGCCGTCCAAAGTGCTGTATGTCTTCTTTTGAGAAATATCTATTCAGGTCCTTTGCCCGTTGTTTAAATCACATTGTTTTCTTGCTATTGAGATTTTTGTTTGTTTTTGTTTTTGTTTAGACGGAGTCCTGCTCTGTCACCCAGGCTGTAGTGCAGTGGCACGATCTCGGCTCACTGCAACCTCCACCTTCCGGCTTCAAGCGATTCTTCTGCCTCAGCCTCCCAGGTAGCTGGGATTACAGGTGCCCACCACCATTCCTGGCTAATATTTTTGTATTTTTATTAGAGACCGGATTTCACCATATTGGCCAGGCTGGTCTTAAACTCCTGACCTCAGGTGATCCACCCACCTCAGCCTCCCAAACTGCTGGAATTACAGGCATGAGCCACCACACCCAGCCGCTATGGAGATGTTTTAAGTCCTTATATATCTTAGATGTTAACCCCTTATCAGATGTATGGTTTACAAATACAATCATGCATCATGTAAAGATATGTAATCCCAGCTACTCTGGGATGCTGAGGCATGAGAATTCCTTGTACCCGGAGGCTGAGGTTGCAGTGAGCTGAGATCATGCCACTGCACTCCAGCCTGGGTGACAGAGTGAGACTCCATCTCAAAAAAAAAAAAAAAAAAGAAAAAGTAGGCCAGGCTCAGGGGCTCACACCTGTAATCCAAGCACTTTGGGAGGCCAAGGCAGGCAGATCATGATGTCAGGAGTTCAAGACCAGCCTGGCCAACATAGTGAAACACTGTGTACACTAAAAATACAAAAAATTAGCCGGGCGTGTTGGCATGAACTTGTAATCTCAGCTACCGGGGAGGCTGAGGCAGGAGAATTGCTTGAACCCAGGAGGCAGAGGTTGCCGTGAGCCGAGGTAGTGTCGCTGCACTCCAGCGTGGGTGACAGAGTGAGACTCTTGTCTCAAAAAAAAAAAAAAAAGTAATGATAACAAAATAAAGAATGGTACACCTATCTGTATAAAGCACTTACCATGAATGGAACTTCTGGGACACGAAGTTGCTCTGCGTGGGTCGCTGAGGAGTGAATGTCAAGGCACAGGACAAAGTCTACTGTACGCGACTGTAGACTTTATCAACCCTGTATATTTAGGCTACACTAAATTTATTTGAAATACTTCTTTCTTCAATAATAAACCTTGGCTTACTGTAAATTTTTACTTTACAGATTTTTATTTATGTATTTATTTGAGACAGTCTCACTCTGTTGCCCAGGCCAGAGTGCAGTGGCACAATCTCGGCTCACTGCAACCTCCGCCTCTCAGGTTCAAGCAATTCTCCTGCCTCAGTCTCCCAAGTAGCTAGGATTACAGGTGCCTGCCACCACGCCCAGCGAATTTTTGTATTTTTATTTATTTATTTTATACATATATATTTTTTGAGACGGAGTCTTGCTCTGTCACCAAGCTGAAGTACAGTGGCGCCATCTCTGATCACTGAAATCTCCGCCTCCCGGGTTCAAGTGATTCTCCTGCCTCAGCCTCCCTAGTAACTGGGATTATAGGCACATGTCACCACGCACCCAGCTAACTTTTGTATTTTTAGTAGAGATGGGGTTTCACCATGTTGGCCAGGATGGTCTTGATCTCCTGACCTCCTGATCCGCCTGCCTCAGCCTCCCAAAGTGCTGGGATTACAGGCATGAGCCACCGTGCCTGGCCTACAAATGTTTTAATTTTTTAAAACTTTTGGACTCTTTTGTAGTAACCATTAGCTTAAAACACAAATACAGCTGGGCGCGGTGGCTCATGCCTGTAATCCCAGCACTTTGGGAGGCTGAGGTGGGCGGATCACCTGAGGTCAGAAGTTCAAGACCTACTTGGTCAACATGGTGAAACCCTCATCTCTGCTAAAATTCCAAAAAGAATTATCTGGGTGTGGTGGCGGGCACCTATAATCCCAGCTACTCGGGAGGCTGAGGCAGGAGAATCGCTTGACCCTGGGAGGTGGATGTTGCGATGAGCCAAGGTCGCGCCATTGTACTCCAGCCTGGCAACAAGAGTAAAACTCTGTCTCAAAAAAAAAAAAAAAAAAAAAATCTGGGTGTGGTGGCTCATGCCGGTAATCCCAACACTTTGGGAGGCCGAGGAGGGTGGATCACCTGAGGTCAGGAGTTCAAGACCAACCTGGCTAACATGGTAAAACCCTGTTTCTATTAAAAACAAACAAACAAACAAAAACCTAAAAAATCAGCCGGGGGTGGTGCCATGTGCCTCTAATCCCAACTACTCTGGAGGCTGAGGCAGGAGAATTGCTTGAACCCAGGAGCCAGAGGTTATAGTGAGCCGAGATCACGACATTGTACTCTAGCTAGGGCAACAAGAGTGAAACTCCGTCTCAAAAATAAATAAATAAATAAAAATTAGCCAGGCATGGTGGCGTTAAGTCTGTAGTCCCAGCTACTTGGGAGACTGAGGCAGGAGAATCACTTGAACCCGGGAGGCAGAGGTTGTAGTGAGCCAAGATGGCACCACTGCATCAAGCCTGGGCGACACAGGGAGAGGCTGTCTCAAAAACAACAACTCAAACAACAACAACAACAACCCCACAAACACAGCATGGCACAGTGGCTCGTGCCTATAATCCCAACACTGGGCGGCCAAGGCAGGAGGATTGTTTGAGCCCAGGAGTTCTGAGACCAGTCTGGGCAATGCAAAGATACCCTGTCTCTACAAAATATAAAAACCTAGCTGGGCGTGGTGATGTGTGCCTGTGGTCCCAGCTACTCCAGAGGCTGAGGGAGGATCACCAGAGCCTGGGAATTCAAGGCTGCAGTGAGCCATCATCGTGCCACTGCACTCCAGCCTCAGTGACAGAGTAAGAACCTGTTTCAAAAAAAAAAAAAAAAGATAATCAATTCACCCCCAAATGCCTGGGTTCATTTCTGGGCTCCTCTGTTCTGTTCCTTTGGTCAGTGTGTCTATTTTACACCAGTATCATGCTGTTCTGGTTACTAAACCTTTTTGTTTTTTCTTTTGAATAGGAGTTTCACTCTTGTTGCCCAGGCTGGAGTGCAATGGCATGATTTTGGCTCACCGAAACTTCAGCCTCCCAGGTTCAAGTGATTCTCCTGCCTCAGCCTCCCAAGTAGCTGGGATTACAGGCATGCGCCACCACGCCCAGCTAATTTTTGTATTTTTAGTAGAGATGGGGCTTCACCATGTTGGTCAGATTGGTCTCGATCTCTTGACCTCATGATCCGCCCACCTCCGCCTCCCAAAGTGCTGGGATTACAGGCAAGAGCCACTGCACCTGGCCCTAAATATTTTTTTTGAGGAAGTACTTACAGTAAATGAGATTTTCTCTATTTCTTTTTTTTTTCTGACTTTTAATTTCTGCTTTTTTCTTGATTTTTCAGATAGTTTGTTAAGTGTACAGAAATGCTACTTATTTTTGTTTGTTGATTTTGTTTCTTACCACTTTAGTTCTAACAGCTTTTTGGTGGAGTCTTTAGGGTTTTTTCTAATACAAGATCATGTTGCTGGCAAACAGAGACTATTTTTCTTCTTCCTTTCCTATTTGGATGCTTTTTCTTTCTCTTGCTTAACTGGTCTGGCTAGTACTTCCAGTACTATGTTGAATGACAGTAGAGAGTGGGCATCCTCATCTTGTTCCGGACTTTTTTTTTTTTTTTGAGACAGAGTCTCGCGCTGTCGCCCAGGCTGGAGTGCAGTGGCCAGATCTCAGCTCACTGCAAGCTCCGCCTCCTGGGCTCACACCATTCTCCTGCTTCAGCCTCCTGAGTAGCTGGGACTACAGGCGCCCACCACCAAGCCCAGCTAATTTTTTTGTATTTTTAGTAGAGACAGGGTTTCACCGTGCTAGCCAGGATGTTCTCGATCTCCTGACCTCGTGATCCGCCCACCTCGGCCTCCCAAAGTCCTAGGATTACAGGCGTGAGCCACCGCGCCCGGCCTTGTTCCTCATCTTAAAGGAAAAACTTCTCCCCCTTGAGTTGTGGCCATACCATAGATAGTTGTTACTGTTATATGTTATGCCATATTATGTTGAAGTACATTCCTTGTTTGCTTAATTTGAGTTTTTATCATGAAAAGATGTTGAATTTGGGCCGGGCGAGGTGGCTCAAGCCTGTAATCCCAGCACTTTGGGAGGCCGAGACGGGCGGATCACGAGGTCAGGAGATCGAGACCATCCTGGCTAACATGGTGAAACCCCGTCTCTACTAAAAAAATACAAAAAACTAGCCGGGCAAGGTGGCGGGCGCCTGTAGTCCCAGCTACTCGGGAGGCTGAGGCAGGAGAATGGCGTGAACCCGGGAGGCGGAGCTTGCAGTGAGCTGAGATCGGCCACTGCACTGCAGCCTGGGCGACACAGCAAGACTCCGTCTCAAAAAAAAAAACAAAGATGTTGAATTTGGTCAAATGCTTTTTCTACAGATAATGGGATGATACTTTTTTGTTTGTTTTTTTGAGGGTCTCACTCTGTCACCCAAACGAGTGCTGTGGTGCAATCTTGCCTCACCGCAACCTCTGCCTCCCAAGCTCAAGCGCTTCTTCTGCCTCAGCCTCCCGAGTAGCTGGGATTACAGGCATGTGGCACCATACCCGGCTAATTTTTGTATTTTTAGTAGAGACGGGGTTTTACCATGTTGGCCAGGCTGGTCTCAAACTCCTGCTCTCAAATAATCCACCAGCCTCGGCCTCCCAGAGTGCTGGGATTATAGGTGTGAGCCACCATGCCCGGCCTAAATTTTTTTAATCTAAAAAATAACTGACGGCCGGGAACGGTGTGTCATGCCTGTAATCCCAGCATTTTGGGTAGCTAAGGCAGGCCAGGAGTTGGAGACCAGCCTGTCCAACATGGCAAAATCCTGTCTCTACTAAAAATACAAAAATTAGCCAGGCGAGGTGGCACACACTTGTAATCCCAGCTACTTGGGAGGCTGAGGTGGGAGAATTGTTTGAACCCGGTAGGCGAATTCCAGCCTGGGTGACACAGTGAGATGCCATCTTAAAAAAAAAAAAAAAAAAGCCGGGCGCGGTGGCTCAAGCCTGTAATCCCAGCACTTTGGGAGGCCGAGACGGGCAGATCACGAGGTCAGGAGATCGAGACCATCCTGGCTAACATGGTAAAACCCCGTCTCTACTAAAAAATACAGAAAACTAGCTGGGCGAGGTGGTGGGCGCCTGTAGTCCCAGCTACTCGGGAGGCTGAGGCAGGAGAATGGCGTGAACCCGCGAGGTGGAGCTTGCAGTGAGCTGAGATCTGGCCACTGCACTCCAGCCTAGGTGACAGAGCGAGACTCCGTTCTCAAAAACAAAACAAAACAAAACAAAAAAATTTGTTCCCAGCCAGGCGCGGTGGCTTACGCCTGTGATCCCAGCACTTTGGGAGGCTGAGGCAGGTGGATCGCCTGAGGTCAGGAGTTCGAGACCAGCCTGGCCAACATGGTGAAACCCCATCTCTACTAAAAATACAAATTAGCCTGGCATGGTGGCGGGCGCCTGTAATCCCAACTATTTGGGAAGCTGCGGAAGGAGAATCGCTTGAACCCAGGTGGCAGAGGTTGCAGTGAATGGAGATCATGCCATTGCACTCTGGCCTGGGCAACACAGCAAGACCCCGTCTCAAAACAAAATAAAATAAAATAAAAAATAAGGAAAAGCTGTTGGATTTTGTCAAATGCTTTTTCCACATATAATGGGATGGTCTAAGTTTTTTTAAATCTAAAAAATAAAAGTAATCATGTATGCAGAACCTCCTTCCCCAGTATCATTCCCTCCTCCCCTAGCTGCAGACTGCTGAGGCTGAACTGGAAGAATCGAACAGGCACTTCCCAGAAGGATTTCCTGGACCTTTTTTAAGAAGGGCCACTCTAAGAGACTCTGAACTCCATCCCTGTTCAAACATTTTTCCCTGTTCTGAGGTCTCCAAAGTTTCAGCTCATCACAGCACCAATGCCCATTGCAAAGAACACATGATTTATTCAGGACAACTCGTCATCAACAGCACTGACTCAAGGAACAAAACAGATAAAAAACTACAGCAAACGTTCTGACCCTCTGGAGTGAGACCCGCTGAATTCATACAGCTCAATCTGTAAGTGTCCAAGATCCAGGGGGCAGGTTCTCAAGCAGGAAGCCTCAGGCACTCTGGTTCTGTGGGAACCTCCCTTGGGCATCTGCTTGAGAATCTGGGGAAGGGTCACTGTCAGGGCAGGTCCTTTCTGCAGGCGGTATCCTGCTGGGAGCTCAGCCTAACCAAGGCCTGGTCTCTGTGCTCTTGACCTTCATCTCAAGGCCAAGGAGAGGGCACTTGACCCAACTCTGCCAGCGAAGCAAATCAGACGGTGATTCAAGTAGTGTGGTCCCAGGAGCAAGGCGGGCGCAGACAAGAGCGAGTGCATTAGGAGTCCTGGGCAGTGAAGTAGTGTGGTCCCAGGAGGAAGGCGGGCGCAGACAAGAGTGAGTGCACTAGGAGTCCTGGGCAGTGTCTGCTGGGTCCCAGGCAGTGGCCCAAGGTTGTGAAGGGGTTGGAGAAGGGGCTGAACCACCAGCTGACAAGTACTGGAGAGAGGGTGGCCCAGGCCGGCAGGAAGCATCATGTCTCTGCCTCATCCTGGAGGTCCTGGAGTCAGCCCAGTTCTCTTCCCACCTTTACACTCAATTCCAGTACAGAACTCAGAGCCCACCCAGCCAGGACCTGCTGGAAAATCAGGCAGGTCCTAGAAGCATGGGGAGAAGAGGCTGACTTTGATCTTGGAAAATGAAGAGGATCTTGTCTCCAACTCCTTTCTACCTTCCTACACCCACGCCTCATCCCCAGAGCACTCACCAATGTGCAATACATAGCCAGGAGTCTGAATAAATAGTCAAAGTCTCCCAAATACTGCGCAGGTGCAGAAATCCAGGTGGCATCCAAGGAAAAGCCTGGTAGAAGAGCCCCCTGGGGAAGCCGTTTCTGGCCCACAGCCAGGCTTGGGAGGGCAGCGAGAAGTCCTGCCCACCAGACTCGGAAGGCTTTGGGGGCAGGAGGGCTGCTGGGGCCTGACTCCTGCCAGCCAGTCTGGAGGACAAGGGTACTCACTATGGCACCTAGCTTCTGGACGCAAACCTTGTACAAGGAGGGAGGTGACTTGGTGAGAACTGGGAGCGGCCAGCTGCCCCTGCTCAGGGTATACCTGCCCCAGCCCTGGGAACAGCTCAGGCAGGGGTCAGAGAAGGCCCTGCACCTCCCTCAGTCCGCAGAGGGTGGAGGGATACACAGAGGCACAGACATAGCCCTCCTGGTACTGGCAGGACCCAGGGCCTTTAAGCACAGCTACCCCCGGCCCCAGAGAAGCTTCCTCAGGCCCCACTTGTCCTTTGTGGGACTCACCCACCCTGGGTTGGGACCTGGAAGCCGAGGAAATGACAACTCTTCTGAAGCAACAGGTTCCGACCCTGGGCTCAGAATCAAGGTCCTTTTCTTTTGGGACAGGAGGGCCTCTGGGAGAACCTCCAGAAAAACCAGCTCCCCCTCTTCCTTCTCCCTCCCCGGGCAGAGCACAGGGGCAGGAAGCTCAAAGCTTCGTCCTTACTCAGCAGCATTTGGTTTCCAAGATTTCTGTGTAGGGAACGGGTTCAGAACCCTCTAAGTGAGGCACGGAGGGCTCCCTCGCAGTCGGGGGGACCCAGGAGCCTGGGGCTGGGGGATGGGAACAGGAGGCAAAGGCCAAGCTTGACCTCCAGGGGCCTTGCTGAGCCAGTCTTCTCATCTGTCTCCCAGGTTCAGGGGAGCAGAGGGAAGCAGGGAGAGGAGGCGGCTCAGGATAAGGCACCCCAACAGAGAAGGGCAGGGAGAGTAATGGACAGAGGAAACATGGAGCAAGACATAGTCCCACTCTGGGAAGGAGGCGGAAGGAGACAGGCAGAGAGGTAGAGACAGAGAAGGAGGGGCTGGGAGACCTGGAGGCCTGAGAGACCCTCACCCCCTCACACACACATACGCGGGGAGGAGACGCCTGGGGACTTGGGCCCACGTCCACACCAACCGACTACAGACATCTGTGGGTGAGAGAGATGGCAGGCCTCTGCTTTCAGTGTTGCCTTCCCTGTGGAGCAGCCGAAGTGCCCCACTCAGAAGCGGTTTCTGGCCCATTGGCCAAGCACCTCCCCTGACCAGAGCCCAGGAAAAGACCAGAAGCAGGAACCCAGGCTGGGGCAGCAGAGCCGAGGCAGGGAGGGGCCGCTGGGAGCCTCCCAGTGCCGGAAATGGCCCTGGCCCGGGAAGGACAACTTCCCGAGCTTCAGCCCTGCTCAGTATCCTGGGCAAAGAGGGCAGGGTGCAGGGCAGGCGGGGAGCTGGGCGTGGTGGCAGAAGAAGGAGCACAGCACAGTGTGTCCCCAGCGGGCACCGCCTGGGACTCGGGCCAACCCTGCGGTTTCCCCTCAGGCTGGGTTCCTACAGGTTTCTGTGAGTCCCGTGAGCCAGGGCACAGGGTCGGGTGGCTTCTCTCCCAAACATGAGCCTCTTGCCGCCGGGTTACTTTGAGTCTTGGAGTTCCTTGGCTTTCTGCAGGATCTGGCAGACATCTGTGATGGGGTAGTCCTGGGCACAGGAAAGGCCAACAGTTGCCTCTGAAGCTACCTCACCCCTGCCACACTGACACCCTCCCTGCTGGGACCCGTTGCCATGCTGGATCCTGGGCCTCAGGGGCAGGAGCATGGAATACCAGGCATCCCACACTCCCCAATCCCCAGAGCCCTGCATGCAGCTGACGCTACACCATGCAGCACCAACTCAACCGATCCACACACAACCACTCCCAGGCTCTCGCGGCCCTTTCCTCAGGACCAGACCGTGCTGCCTCAGCTCTCCCACTACTGCCACTGAACTCGAGCTCCCTTATGTGGAGTCAGTGGCACTGGGCCAGTGTCTGAGCATCAGCTCGAAGTCCCAACAGTGCTGTGAGTGGCTACTGTGATTCTGCTCATTTTCCAGATCTAGTCCATGAAGTTATGGAAAACCAACTCTAGGCTGGGCACAGTGGCTCACGCTTGTAATCCCAGCACTTTGGGAGGCCGAGGCGGGTGGATCACCTGAGGTTGGGTGTTTGAGACCAGCCTGACCAATGTGGAGAAACCCCATCACTACTAAAAAGTACAAAAAAAACTAGGCGGGCTTGGTGACGCATGCCTGTAATCCCAGCTACTCAGGAGGCTGAGGCAGGAGAATCGCTTGAACCCAGGAGGTGGAGGTTGCAGTAAGCTGAGATTGCGCCACTCCAGCCTAGACAACACAGCGAGACTACGTCTCAAAAAAAAAAACAACAACAACAACAACAAACCAAACCCACACTAAGGCCAGGTGCTGGTGAAGAAGCTGAGACCCAGAGATGCTGTAACTTGGCTTGGGTCACGTGATGAGCACAGCAGAGCAAAACTGTGGACCTAAAGCTGTAGGCCCTTGAGCCCATCTTTTTTTTTGGAGACAGAGTCTTGCTCTGTCACCCAGGCTGCAGTGCAGTGGCGTGATCTCGGCTCATTGCAACCTCCACCTCTCGGGTTAAAGCGATTCTCCTACCTCAGCCTCCCAAGTAGCTGGAAATTACAGGTGCCCGCCACCACGCCCAGCTAATTTTTGTATTTTTAGTAGAGAGACGGGGTTTCGCCATGTTGGCCAGGCTGGTCTCGAACTCCTGACCTCAGGTGATCCACCCACCCCAGTCTCCCAAAGTGCTGGGATTATAGGCATGAGCCACCGCGTCCAGTGAGCCCATGTTCTTAATCTCTACACCCCAACCTCCTTCCCCTGGCCTGAGCATGGCCACCAGCAAGCGCAGCCACATTGTGGGCACCTGCGGTGTCCCGGGTGTGAACACCTATGTAGAATACACAGTTTGAAGGCCAGGTCACTTGCTCAAGGCCACCCAACATTCCAGGTCAATGGCAGAACCAGGATTCAAACCCAGATCCAAACCAGATCTGCCTCAGGGGTGTGGACTCTAATCCCTGCTACGCTCCACTGCCCCTGCCCAGTCTGTCACAGTGGCTGGCGTGGGCGGGTGCCTGGCAAGTGCCGGCCTCATGGCAGTGGCTGGGCCTGCCCCCAACTCCCATTACCTGCAGCAGCCGCATGTTCACAGTGAAGTCCCCTTCCAGCAACTGCTCCCGGATCAGCCTATGAAAAGCAGCAGCAAAAGCGCTGGGACCTGGGATACTCTGAGCACAGGCCCTGCCCACTACTCCCTCCCTACCCACCTCGAGTTTGGTTTGGCGCCGTCCCAAGGACTCCAGAAGCCCACTCCAGCCATGAGAGAGCAGCCCTGCCCACCCTTCAGGGCGGAGGGTCCTCCCGTCTGGCTTCTCCAAGGACCGCCCTGGTGAGCTGATGCCAGCTCATGCCCGCACTCACATGAGCATGGCGCAGCAGACGAGGAGGAGGAAGTCAAAGCGGTTGTCATCGGCGAAGAGGGAGTCCCAGATGCGGATGACATCAGGCAGCAAGAACTCCTGGGACAGCAGCAGTGTCAGCCAGCGGAAGGCGAAGAACTGGGGTTTGATGTTCTGCTCTTGCTGGGGAGACAGCGTGGGGGGGTGGGAAGCGGGACTCCATGTTGGCTGCTGGCCATGGAGCACCACGCAGTGGGTCAGAAGTGAATTCAGAACAGCAGGGCCCAGCATGCCAGGTGTGAGCACCAGGGCTGGCACCAGGCTTCCAGATAGCCTTGCTTGGAAAAGGGGCAGAGCCTGTTTGCTGCCAGCCAACATCCTCAGATCTTCCTATTTTTTTAAGAGAAGCTGGAAACCCAAACCTTTATGTAATAAGCTCTCCAGATTTATAAATGATGGCTCAAACTCTTCACACACTTTGCAGATGATAGCCTTGGGTTTGTGGATGTGCTGAGTGACCATCACAGGGCACTTACTATAAGCCTGGGCTATGCTCAGCATATTAACTATGTCCTCTCACTCATTTGATCCACAGAACAATTCCACAGGCAATTATTCCCACTACAGACGAGCCTTCTGGTCAGCCACAGTGAATATTAACTGAAAAAGCGTGCTACAAAACAGCAAAAGCATACTTCCTTTTTTTTTTCCCCCAGAGATGAGGTCTCGCTATATTGCCTAGGATGAAGTGCAGTTGTACAATCAAGGCTCACTGTAACCTTGACCTTGAGAGCTCCTCCCTTGGCCTCCTGAGTAGTTGAGACTACAGGCCTGTGCCACTATGCCTGGCTAATTAGTTTTTAAATTTTTTGTAGAGACAAAGCTTCACTATGTTGCTCAGGATGGTCTCAACCTCTGGGTTCAAGCGATCCTCCTGCCTCAGTCTCCCAAAGTGCTAGGATTACAACTGTGAGCCATCACACTCAACCCTTGTTTAAAAAGAGATGATTATTCCTGGCCAGCCAGGCACAGTGGCTCACACCTGTAATACCAGCATTTTGGGAGACCAAGGTAGGCGGATCACTTGAGGTCAGGAGTTCGAGACCAGCCTGGCCAACATGGCGAAATCCCATCTCTACTAAAAATACAAAAACGAGCCGGGCATGGTAACGCATGTCTGTAATCCCAGCTATTAGGGAGGCTGAGGCACGAGAATTGTTTGAACCTGGGAGGTGGAGGTTGCAGTGAGCCGAGATTGCACCATTGCACTCCAATCTGCCCTCTGACAGAGTGAGAGTCCGTCTCAAAACAAAAGACAAAAAAGGGCTGGGCGTGGTGGCTCATGCCTGTAATCCCAATACTTTGGGAGGTCAAGGTGGGTGGATCACGAGGTCAGGAGATCAAGACCATCCTGGCTAAAACAGTGAAACCCTGTCTCTACTAAAAACGCAAAAAATTAGCTGGGCGCAGTGGCGGGTGCCTATAGTTCCAGCTACTTGGGAGGCTGAGGCAGGAGAATGGCGTGAACCCATGAGGCAGAGCTTGCAGTGAGTGGAGATCGCGCCACTGCAATCCAGCCTGGGTGACAGAGCGAGACTCCGTCTCAAAAAAAAAAGATATGCTTAGATATGTATTTTATTTTTCATGAAACTTTTTGTTTATATGTAAATAAATTCCTTTTGTTTTATGAAATAAACACGGAATGCCAGTACAATTTTTTAAATTATATTAATTTTAAAAAATGAAGTTAACACTTACCTCAGAAGACTACTAATAGCTTAACCAATTAAGTTCATAATAAATGCCCTGCAGTATGCCTGGCACACAGTGGGCACCATTCTCAACTTTCCTTTTCCCTCCCAGCTTGCTGGGCTCTGGCCATCAGCTGCCTCAGCACATGGGTCAGTGTCCCGGGCAGCAGCAGCAGCCGCCACGTCCGACCGCCAGACCTTGCCCTGGGCTGGGATGGCGCAGCAACTCTCTGCCTCCTGTCCCTTTCCATCCCTCTGTTCCTGGGGTCCTCACCAGTTTCAGGTAGAGCTCCACGTCCTTATCCTTCAAGGTGGAGTAAACCTTCTCCATCTTGTAGGTGATGCCACACTGCGAGTCATCTAGGCTCTTGATGAAGTTGTCCCGGATCTCGGCCATGAGGTTAGTGAAGCAGAAAAAGGTGTCTGCCTCGGCGTGCTCTGGGAGAGACGCAGGATGGGGGCAGAAGTGGCGCACTCCAGGCCCATCCCACCTCTTACCTACCAGACATCTGCCCCGCTCTGAGCCCCACTGAGTTGCCCCGTCCTCGTGGTG
Organism: Papio anubis; assembly: GCF_008728515.1. Lineage (NCBI taxonomy): Eukaryota > Metazoa > Chordata > Mammalia > Primates > Cercopithecidae > Papio > Papio anubis. The sequence goes on along the minus strand of NC_044988.1, from coordinate 98,372,027 downwards.
GGGCTCAGTCCTTCCTCTGTCCTTGATCCCCTCCACCCCCAGGTTAAAGACATCGCCTCTTTCTTCTCACGTCTGGCAACACTGTACATTCACTTAGCAATTTATTACATACTCTCCTGATGACAATTTAAAAATTATTATTTAAATCTTCTGGCCGGGCGCGGTGGCTCACGCCTGTAATCCCAGCACTTTGGGAGGCTGAGGCGGGCGGATCACGAGGTCAGGAGATCGAGACCATCCTGGCTAACACGGTGAAACCCCGTCTCTACTAAAAATGCAAAAAATTAGCTGGGCGTGGTGGCGGGCGCCTGTAGTCCCAGCTACTTCGGAGGCTGAGGCAGGAGAATGGTGTGAACCCGGGAGGCGGAGCTTGCAGTGAGCCGAGATCGCGCCACTGCACTCCAGCCTGGGCGACTGAGTGAGAGACTCTGTCTCAAAAAAAAAAAAAAAAAAAATTATTATTTAAATCTTCTAATTCGGCTTCCTATATATCTACCTTCTCTACCAGAAATTAAATTACAAATATCAAGAGATCAGTAAACATCCAACATTCTAGAAGATCACAGCTGCAAAGGATCTCAGAGATGATCCAGGCCAACTCCTCAACTGGCAGAGGGAGAACAGAGGCCCGAGAGGGAAAGTGAGCTGCACAGCCTGGCACGGGCCAGCAAAGACTGATGTGAGCACCAAGAGCCTTCTTACCTTTCCACTCACTGTTGGGGTCGGTGGCAAAGGTGTAGTAGAGGGGCCCCACGATTTCATTCATGCCTTGCACGTAAGCGATGCCAGGGTTGAGCTTGGCATAGATGAACAGGATCCGCTCCACCACCTCCCAGTGGGCCTCACAACCATTGGGCAGCACTTCGTATTCATTTAGGGATGATGGCGCAGAGTTCTTTTGTGGGGAGCTCATCTGGAGGAGAAAAGGAGGACCCCATCAAGAAAGACAATGCCAGGGTGGGTGGCTCATGCCTGCAATCCCAGCACTTTGGGAGGCTGAGGTGAGAGTTGAGCCCCAGTGGCTGGGGCTGCAGTGAGCTGTGATTATACCATTGCATTCCAGCCTGGGTGACAGAGCAAGACCCTGTCTCAGGAGAAAAAAACAAAAACAAAAAGAGACAACATGGGCCGGCCACAATAGCTCAAGCCTGTAATCCCAGCACTTTTGGAGGCCAAGGCAGGAGGATCACTGGAGCCTAAGAGTTCGAGACCAGCCTGGACAACATAGGGAGATCCCGTCTCTATAAAAAAAATGTAAATATTAGCCGGGTATGATGGCATGCACCTGTGTTTCCAGTTACTTGGGAGGCTAGGGCAAGAGGATCACTTGAGCCCAGAAGGCTGAAGCTGCAGTGAGCTATGATCACACCGCTGTACTCCAACCTGGGTGACAGCAAGACACTATCTCACCAAAAAAAAAAAAAAAAAAAAAAAGGACAATGTGAAGGAGGACAATGTGTTCTTGCCAGAAATGTCAATGTTTACTGTTAAGCCTGGACCTAGCTAGCATATGGGACATACGTTGGCGCAGAGGAACAAGTCAAACACCACCATAAGGAAACAAGGAGACAAACCTAGAACATGGCACATTCTACAATACAACAACGGTCCTAAAACCTAACTTATGGTGGTAAAAGTCAGAGCAGTGAGAAGTACTAACTGGAAAGGGGCATGCAGGACCTTTCTGGATGTGGACATGTTCTTTATCTTGACTGACTGGCACTTACACAGGTACACACACAAGAAAAACATTTTCTAATTGTACACGTCATTGCACGTAAGTTACACTTCAATTTAAAACAAAAACTTTAGGGCCAGGCATGGTGGTTCATGCCTGTAATCCCAGCACTTTGGGAGGCCGAGGCGGGCGGATCACCTGAGGTCAGGAGTTCGAGATCAGCCTGACCAACACGGAGAAATCGTGTCTCTATTAAAAATACAAAAAAATTAGCCAGGCATGGTGGCACATGCCTGTAATCCCAGCTACTCGAGAGGCTGAGGCAGGAGAAGCGCTTGACCCCAGGAAGCAGAGGTTGTGGTGAGCCGACATTGCACCATTGCACTCCAGCCTGGGCAATAAGAGTGAAACTCTGTCTCAAAAAACAAAACCAAAAAAATACCAAAAACTTTAAATATGTCAAAAACAGACAACTGGCCAAGACTTTTCTTTCTTTTTTCTTCCCCCCAGACAGAGTCTTGCTCTGTCGCCCAGGCTGGAGTGCAGTGGTGCGATCTCGGCTCACTGCAACCTCCACCTCCCGGGTTGAAGTGATTCTCCTGCTTCAGCCTGCCGAGTAGCTGGGATGACAGGCACCTGCCACCACGCTCAGCTAATTTTTTATATTTTCAGTAGAGATGGGGTTTCACCATGTTGGCCAGGATGGTCTTGAACTCCTGACCTCGTGATCCACCCAAAGTGCTGGGATTACAGGCGTGAGCCACCATGCCCGGGCCTGGCCAAGACTTTTCAAAAAGTCAGCTGTTAAGGTGATGGGGTTGGGGAGGAGAGGCCTAGTCCAAATCAAGAGACCAAAGAAAGAGAATCTCCAAAGATACCACTGGCACAACTGAGGACATCTCAGTCGTTCATGGGTGATATTATGGACTCATGGTTAATCTTCCCAGATGTGGTACTGGTAAGTAGGAGAATGCCCTTCTTCTTTTTTTGACATGGAGTCTTGCTCTGTCACCCAGGCTAGAGTGCAATGGAGTGATCTCGGCTCACTGCAACTCTGCCTCCTGGGTTCAAACTATTCTCCCATCTCAGCCTCCCAAGCAGCTGGGATTACAGGTGACCACCACCACATCCGGCTTTTTTTTTTTTTTTTTTTTAAAGTAGAGAGGGGGGTTCTGCCATGTTGGTCAGGCTGATCTCGAACTCCTGACCTCAGGTGATCCGCCTGCCTTGGCCTCCCAAAGTGCTGGGATTACAGGTGTGAGCCACCGCGCCTGGCTGACAATGAATGCCCTTATTCTCAGGAGATCCTGCTGAAGTGCTTGGTGGTAAAAGGTCAGACATCTGCAACTTACTCTTTTTCTATATATAATACACACACGAATAAAGTAATGTGAAAAATGTTAACAACTGTTGCATTTAGATGGAAAATATACAGATAATTATCCAGTGTACTCTCCTTTCAACTTTCCGGAATGTCTGAAAATTTTCATAAGAAAAGGCTGGAGGCCGGACACAGTGGCTCACACCTGTAATCCCAGCACTTTGGGAAACTAAGGTGGGAGGATCACTTGAGGTCAGGAGTTCGAGACCACTCTGGCCAAAAATCTCTACTAAAAATACAAAAATTAGGCCAGGCGCGGTGGCTCATGCCTGTAATCCCAGCACTTTGGGAGGCCAAGGCAGGCGGATCACAAGGTCAAGGGATCAAGACCATCCTGGCTAACACGGTGAAACCCCATCTCTACTAAAAAATACATAAAAAATTAGCCAGGCATGGTGGTGGGCGCCTGTAGTCCCAGCTACTTGGGAGGCTGAGGCTGGAGAATGGCATGAACCCGGGAGGTGGAGCTTACAGTGAGCCAAGATCGCGCCACTACACTCCAGCCTGGGCGACAGAGCAAGACTCCTTCTTAAAAAAAAAACAGGCCGGGCGTGGTGGCTCAAGCCTGTAATCCCAGCACTTTGGGAGGCCGAGACGGGTGGATCACGAGGTCAGGAGATCGAGACCATCCTGGCGAACACGGTGAAACCCCGTCTCTACTGAAAATACAAAAACTAGCCATGTGAGATGGCGTACTTATAATCCTGTGCAACTTGGGAGGCTGAGGCAGGAGAATGGCGTGAAACCCGGGAGGCGGAGCTTGCAGTGAGCTGAGATCACCACTGCACTCCAGCCTGGCGACAGACCGGCCTCAAAAAAAAAACAAAAAACCAAAACCAAACAGGCTTCAGGCGCCGTGGCTCAAGCCTGTAATCCCAGCACTTTGGGAGGCCGAAGGAAGGATCATGAGGCCAGGAGATTTGCATCCATCCTATTAACACGGTGAAACCCCTGGGCTCTACTAAAATACAAAAAACTAGCCAGGGCGTAGGTGGCGGAGCCAGAAGTCCCAGCTGCTCGGGAGGCTGAGGCAGGAGAATGGCGTGAAACCTGGGAGGCGGAGCTTGCAGTGAGCTGAGATCCCGCCACTGCACTCCAGCTCACACAGAGCTGAGACTACATCTCAAAAAAAAAAAAAAAAAAAAAAGAAAAGAAAAACAAAACAAACAAACAACAACAAAAAAATTAGCCAGGTGTGTGGTGGCACGCAAATGCTATCCCAGCTGTTCAGGAGGCTAAGGTATTGTCTGTTGTTCCAGGAGGCGGAGGGCGCCAGAGCCAAGACCTGTGTTACCGTAATCTGTCCCGGGCTTAAAAGAGCCTTTGTATCACTCAAAAAAAGGTTGAAGATAAAGAGACGATGATCCCTACTGAAGACTCATGCAATGAGCCCGGGTCCCCAACACCAGCTGCCTGTTAGGATCCCTTGGGAACTTTGTAAAGATTCACGTGCCTGGGCCCTGCCCTAGACCTGATCGGTCGGAAGCCCCAGAGGTGAGTGACCCATCTGAGAGAATCCATGCAGTGACAGTGGATGAAGCCATCCTGGAAGCGTAGGGTCCTGGAGAGACATTAAACTCTCTCTCCCATAACATATACATACATATGTATGCATACACATGCAGGGATGTTCACACAGAGACACACATCAGTCACATTTACCAAGAGCTTTTTATGCGGCAGACAGTGCTATATGGGTATTCCTCCATTTAATCCACTGAACAATCTAAAATATTCTCTCAACATTATTTTCAAGATGAGGAAACTGAGGCTCAGAAATGTCAGACTGCTCCTTAAATGTCTAACATTAGGTGGTGGCATCAGGACTTGACCCTGAACTGGCTGACTCCCAAACCTAAGGTCCAGGGCTTGAGGGCAGGCTGCCTCCTGAGGATGCCCAGGGCTTTCTGCTTTTGAAGAATCTGCACAGCCATGACCTCATTTCATCCTCTTGGCAACTCAGGGAGGGCAGAAATGATTATGCCCAGTTGATGGTCAAGGAAACAAAGGCCAGGATGTGAACCTGGTATGACTTGCCCAGAGTCACACAGACGGTCAACTTTAACTCAAACTGCCCAATCATGAACCCACAGGCTTAAAGATGAAGTTTCTGGTGGGTTCTCTGCTACCAGTACCAAAAGTTAAACTAGGTAAGTGCTCCTTATACCCAGTTACTACAGTGAAAGGAATGACAGGAGCCAGTCCCCTCCCTGCCCTTCAGTCAGGAAATCAGTAGTCAAGAGTGCCGCCAACGAAGCCAGCCTCCTGGTTATCTCGCCACGCAATCTGCACTGCACAGTAGTTCTGCTGGACACCCAACTCTCGTAGGCACCTGCAACCCCGGATTGGCCATAATATCTGCCCCGCCCGCCAGACTGGACAAAGTCATTCCAGCGGTGGTGGCTCACGCCTGTTATCCTGGCACTCTAGGAGGCCCAGATAGGAGGATCGCTTGAGCTCAGGAGTTCAAGACAGTCTGGGTGACATAGCAAGACTCTGTCTCTATTTTAAAAAGTAAAACAAACAAACAAAAAACAAAGTCATTCTCCAGGGGAGAAAAACTTTTGCAGTAGTATCTGCCCTAGCTTGTTGGAGGCTATAGAGAAGGCTTTTTCCATTGAAGGAAGACAGTGAAAGTTTAGGGCAACAAGCCACTATTCCAGATACCAAAGTAGGGGGTGTAAATTAAGGAATAAGGTAATATACTTGCTTGACTACAAGCAGTTTCTCAGAGTGACAGGAATCTATTAAAAGTTGGGGGTTCTGCCGGGCGCAGTGGCTCAAGCCTGTAATCCCAGCACTTTGGGAGGCCAAGACGGGCGGATCACGAGGTCAGGAGATCGAGACCATCCTTGGCTAACACGGTGAAACCCCCGCCTCTACTAAAATACAAGAAAATTAGCCGGCTAGGTATGGCGCCTGTAGTCCCAGCTACCGGGAGGCTGGGAGGCAGGAGAATGGCTGAACCCAGGGGGGCTGGAGCTTGCAGTGAGCTAAGATCGCTGCCCACTGCACTCCAGCCTGGGGCCAGAGCAAGACCTCGGCCTCAAAAAAAAAAAAAAAATGTTGGGGGTTCTATCAGTTCCACCCCTGAGTCTCTCAGATCTAACTCTGCTGCATCCCTGCCCCCACCACCTCTTGCCTAGACAACTGCAGTGGTCTTCCAGGTAGCCTCTCTAGCACCACTCCTACATCTCCACAGTGCCTAAAGCATTTCTGACGCAAGCAGACGTGAATCACGTCACTGCCCTGCTTACAGTGCTGTAAAGGATTCTCCCCACCCCTCATGACAACGGCCCCACGTGGCCTCACCAGCACCAACCTCTTCCTTCACTCTCTGCTTCTAGCCACCCTGGCCTCCCTGCTCTGGAACACGCCATGCTCTCTCCCGCTGAACACTTCGGCCTATGCCCTCCTCTCCACCTGGAATGCGCTCTTCTTTTTTTTTGAGACAGGGTCTCGTTTTGTCACCCAAGCTGGAGTGCAGTGGTGCAATCTAGACTCACTGCAACCTCCACCTGCCGGGTTCAAGCAATTCTACTGCCTAAGCTTCCCGGGTAGCTGGGATTACAGGCACCCACCACCATGCCCCGCTAATTTTTGTATTTTTAGTAGAGACAAGGTTTCACCATGTTGGCCGGGCTGGTCTCGAACTCCTGACCTCAGGTGATCCACCCGCCTCGGCCTCCCAAAGTGCTGGGATTACAGGCATGAGCCACCATGCCTGGCCAGGGCCAAATTTTTGTATTTTCAGTACAGATGGGGTTAAATCCCTGGGTTGGTCAGGCTGGTCTCAAACTCCTGACCTAAAGTGATCTGCCTGCCTTGGTCTCCCAGAGTGCTGGGATTACAGGCATGGGCCATTGTGCTGGCCGTTTTCTTAATTTTTATTTTTTTCAGACAGGGTTGGGCTCTGTCACCCAGGCTGGAGGGCAGTGGTGTGATGCAGGCTCACTGCAACCTCTGCCTCCCAGGCTCAAACCATCCTCCTACCTCAGCCTCCTGAGTAGCTGGGACTATAGGCACGCACCACCATGCCCAGCTAATTTTTCTATTTTTTGTAGAGACGGGGTTTCACCATGTTGCCCAGGCTGGTCTTGAACTCCTGGGCTCAAGCAATCCTCCTGCCTCAGCCTCCCAAAGTGCTGGGATTACAGGCGTGAACCACTGTGCCCAGCCCTATCACACTTTCTCACATTTGTAATGACCCCATTATAAGATTAGAAGCCTGGCTCATTCACTCACTGTGACGCAGGGCCCTTCCCAGCAGCTATTACACCCAGCTGGGACACAGCGAACCTCTGTTACCCAACTTTCAGAAAGCGCTCCAGGATCTGGCAGCATCAGGATTGCTCTGAGTAACTATCAAGCAGATGGTCATGGCCCGACACCTTGTGGCCAGGAGTTTAAGAGAAAAAGGAAAGAAAAGACTGTTGGGGGAGTCCCTGGGGATCCCAGGTTGGCACTCACATTTGTGACCCCACTCCGGTTCCGGGCCACCGTCTGAGATTTCAGTGTAGTCTGTTCCACTCTCTTACGAAGGGTTTCAAACTCATTCTGGGGGTCCAGGATGAGGAGGCAAGGGTACTCAGTGGCCCTCTGGAAGAAGGAAATGTCTGGGCACAACCTCCTGTCAAGAGGGAACAGGAAAGAATCTTGTTACTCGGGGTGGAGGTTTTCACCATCCCATCTGCACCCTGCTGCCAGGAGACCCCAAGACTCCCCAAAAGCATTGTTTATTTTTTTGAGACGGAGTCTCTCACTGTTGCCCAGGCTGGAGTGCAGTGGAGCGATCTCGGCTCACTGCAAGTTCTGCCTCCCGGGTTCACGCCATTCTCCTGCCTCAGCCTCCCGCGTAGCTGGGACTATAGGCACCCGCCACCACGCCCGGCTAATTTTTTGTATTTTTAGTAGAGA